>NW_024070186.1:69846146-70446146 GCF_014754425.2 Oryx dammah | reverse complement strand
TGAGTGTTCCCTGTGTTCCTGGAACATCGTGTTTGAGTGTTCCCAGAAAGCAGCAACATTTCAGGTAATGTCTTTAAATCAGGAGAACATAACAGATATTTGAGTTGCGGGAAAATGTGTGTTGTTATTTTCTTGAAAAGCAGCAGTACAGATATCTGCCATAAAAAAAAAAAAAAAGTACTTAGTGTCTCTTCATACCAACTGAATGCACTGCATTTACCAAGGCCTCACAGAAGAGGGGACAATGAAAGCGATCCAGTATGAAGTGAGCTCATCATTTTGTTATACAGTCAGTGGAGAGTAAATTAGACAATACATGATCAAGATTTTGACTTATACTTCCATCAAGATATGTCAGACAGAGAAAGACAAATACTGCATGATAACACTTATATGTGGAACCTAAAAAATAAAACTAAGACATGAATATAACAAAAACCAAGCAGACTCACAGATATAGAGAATGAACTAGTGGTTACCAGTGGGGAGAGGCGAGAAGGGAGAATATAGTGCTGGTGGAGCTGGAGGTATAAACCACCGGGTGTAAGAGAGGCTCAAAGATACAACATGGGGGATATAACAATATTTTGTAATAACTGTAAATGGAAAGTAACCTTTAAAAATTGTACAGACATTTTTAAATTAAAAAATTAATTAAAAATAAAATACTTCTTAAACACACAAAAAGGAGAAAAATAAAGTTCTTTGTCTTTTCCCTTCTTCCTAAAGAGGAGATGCTTCACCCAAAACCAGTCTTGAACTGAATTTGTTTTCCAGGATCTTGTGCAGTCAACTCTCTATTCTCTGTCCTTCAACAGTGCCTTCCACTGCTAAATCATAATTTTCAGTGTTAGTATATGAATTTCATCCACTCATACAAATGACTCTAACACAATATAAAATAAACATTTGGGAAAAAGTTTATTCAGGTCATTAATGAATGAAAGAATGTTATTGAAATAATTATGCCTGGAGAAGGAGAATTTGAAACACAGAGTAGTTGGGAATGCTGAAATAAACTTACTAATAGAAAACTGGTTATATCTTTTAGGATATTATCCAAATGGTATGTTTGGGTTTATCTTTTCTATAGGGCAAAAATGAATTTTATCTCTTTCGGACAAAATCCATTTGCAGCTATTGCCAAGAATAATTTGCAATACTACCCAGGTTTCTTCTTTTTTTTTTTAAACAAGTTAACTTCCACCTCCACATACTTGGAAAACACTTGGAGGGGCCCAGTAGGACATTCAATAATTGTTTTTGCCCACTTCTAAGTAGTAAAGTAATGCTCAAAATTCTCCAAGCCAGGTTTCAGCAATATATGAACCGTGAACTTCCAGATGTTCAAGCTGGTTATAGAAAAGGCAGAGGAACCAGAGATCAAATTGCCAACATCCGCTGGATCACGGAAAAAGCAAGAGAGTTCCAGAAAAACATCTATTTCTGCTTTATTGACTATGCCAAACCCTTTGACTGTGTGGATCACAATAAACTGTGGAAAATTCTGAAAGAGATAGGAATACCAGACTTGCCTCTTGAGAAACCTATACGCAGGTCAGGAAGCAACAGTTAGAACTAGACATGGAACAACAGACTGGTTCCAAATAGGAAAAGGAGTATGTCAAGGCTGTATATTGTCACCCTGCTTATTTAACTTCTATGCAGAGTACATCATGAGAAACACTGGGCTGGATGAAGCACAAGCTGGAATCAAGATTCCTGGGAGAAATATCAATAACCTCAGATATGCAGATGACACCACCCTTATGTCAGAAAGTGAAGAGGAGCTAAAAAACCTCTTGATGAAAGTGAAAGAGGAGAGTGAAAAAGTTGGCTTAAAGCTCAACATTCAGAAAACTAAGATCATGGCATCTGGTCCCATCACTTCATGGCAAATAGATGGAGAAACAGTGGAAACAGTGTCAGACTTTATTTTGGGGGGCTCCAAAATCACTGCAGATGGTGAATGCAGCCATGAAATTAAAAGACGCTTACTCCTGGGAAGGAAAGTTATGACCAACCTAGATAGTATCTTAAAAAGCAGAGACATTACTTTGTCAACAAAGGTCCGTCTAGTCAAGGCCATGGTTTTTCCAGTAGTCATATATGGATGTGAGGGTTGGACTGTGAAGAAAACTGAGTGCTGAAGAATTGATGCTTTTGAACTGTGGTGTTGGAGAAGACTCTTGAGAGTCCCTTGGACTGCAAGGAGATCCAACCAGTCCATTCTGAAGGAGATCAGTCCTGAGTGTTGTTTGGAAGGACTGATGCTAAAGCTGAAACTCCAGTACTTTGGCCACCTCATGCAAAGTTTGACTCATTGGAAAAGACTCTGATGCTGGGAGGGATTGGGGGCAGGAGGAGAAAGGGACGACAGAGGATGAGATGGTTGGATGGCATCACTGACTTGATGGACATGAGTTTGAGTGAACTCTGGGAGTTGGTGATGGATAGAGAGGCCTGGCATGCTGCAATTCATGGGATCGCAAAGAGTCGGACATGACTGAGCGACTGAACTGAACTGAACTAAACTGAAGTATCAGATGGGGCTTCTCTGGTGGCTCAGATGGTGAAGAATCTGCCTGCAATGCAGGTTTGTCTTAAATCCCTGGATTGGGGAGATCCCCTGGAGGAGGGCATGGCAACTCACTCCTGTATTTTTTCCTGGAGAATCCCCACGGACAGAGGAGCCTGGTAGGCTACAGTCCATGTGGTCTCAAAGAGTCAGACACGACTGAGCTACTAAGAACACACACATACATGTATCAGATACTTTTTCTGACCCAATCATGTCCTCCCTTTTGGTTAAATACATTTAACATTTTTTTCCTACTGTGCAAGAATTGTCCTTCTTGTTTCACTTTCAAACTACCTCCAAGTTTCTTTCTTTCCCTTTATTAGTCAACTTATGGCAAAAGTTATCTAGACTTTCTGTCTTCTGATCTCCTCATTCCATTTATGCCTCAGGCACTGTAATCTCCTTTGAGACTCAACATTTCACTAGAATCACTAAATGATCAAATTCCTATCTGTGGAATCTCATGCCATATTTGCAGACCATGTTCTCTTAGATCCTTCTGGAGCATTTGGTACTGTTCATTGCTCCTATTTCTTGAAATGCTCTTCCTACTTCTTTATCTACTCCTGTGTGAATTAAGCACATATTTCCTGAGTGGTCGTCAGGTACCAGATGCTTTGTCAGAGAACAGAGAAATAAAGATGAATAAGACATGGGAGTGACATGAAAAGTAGAAATAGATTCATACACAAAGCATGTCTACTTCTAGTCCTGTGTTTTCGGTGTGCTAGCTTCTGTACCTGAGTTTTACAGCTATCTCCTTTGTTCTCAAAAAGATATTTTTCATCCTCTTTTCAGGTAGGAGAAAATCATGACTCAGAAAAAGATAGATAATTTGCTAAAGGCCACATAACTTGTGAATCATAGAGTGGAAATTCAATGCAGGTTTGTCTAAATCTGATCTCTGTGCTCTTGTTCTTGATGCTATGGAATAAAAGTATTATAAAAACTGTGACAAGAACACTACTGTGCAAAGTTCCAGGGGCCTAGCACAAAGGTTGAAGCATTCAGTTCCATTGGAGGATGAAGAATGGAAGAGGTATCATGCTTGTGTAATGTCATTACAAATGTCTATCCATACACAAGGTAGACAAGGAGAAGAGCACTGTAGAGGGGCGGGAACAAAGGCCTACTCTTTAAATGTTTTCAAATCTAGAAGAGTCATTTTCTGCCATCTTGTTTTTTTTCTTCTTCTCATTTTATGGGCTGTCTGTGGGGCTTCCCTGGTGGTTCAGTGGTAAATAATCCGCTTGCAATGCAAGAGATGCAGGAAACTCAGTTTCGATCCCAGCGTCAGGAAGATCCCCTGGAGGAGGGTATGGCAATCCACTCCAGTATTCTTGTCTGGAGAATCCCATGACACAGGAGCCTGGCGGGCTATAGTCCATAGGGTTGCAAAGAGTTGAACATGACTAAAGTGACTGAGCTCACTTGCACAGGTTGTCTGTGAACAGTCCCATCCACTCCAGAGGCAAACACTAGTATAGATATATTAGTCTCAAACCTATGGTTTTTCCTCCTATGAAATAGGGAATCATAATATTTATTTTTGAGGTTATTGTAAAGACTTAATATTTTAATGTACATAAAGTATCCAGTACCATGCCTAGTACTTAATAGGTGTTCAATAAGTGACAGGTACTTTTTGAGGTAAATGCAATTAAGAGACAAATGAAAGATGAATGATACTGACACAAGCAACTGGGAATTTCACTCTCACCCAGCTTGACACAATGTCTGTAGAGCTTTTTTTCTCCTTTCACATATTTTTTTCTTTTATGTTAGATTCTATTTTACACAGACCCTGTGTAATGACAGGACGTGCATGTGTGTGCTTCGTCACTCAGCTGTGTCGGACTCTTTGTGACCCCATGGACTATAAGCCCACCAGGCTCCTCTGTCCATGGGATGGGAGCTCTTAGCCTGTACCTTTAGACTATTTTTCTGAAAGGAACTATGAGTTAACTTTAGGAAAGAACTCTGGCTTTGCTTGAGTCACATGTTTGTCCATGAACCAACTGTGTGTTCCAGGAAGTACAGCATTAAAATTGACCCAACCTTTTAGTTCTGTGAGACACTGATTGACAGACAGTCTCATTAAGACCACACAGAGTGGGGAGGAAGTTCTCACTCGGAAATGAAGGTTTTCAGACAAAACAGCATGCCCACCATACCTTTCTACCCAACCTCATCGCTAGTTATTTCTGTCTAGCATATCCTCCATGATATAAGAAAAGTATTTTTCTGAAATACAGACTGTATTATGTAACTCTCAAAACCTTAAAAACCTGTACCCTGCTTAGGAACACCAACTTCTTTATAGGGCTTCAAATATGCACACTATTGACCTCAACCAACCTTCCATTCTTTCCCATTAAGGTAAGGTAAGGTAAGGTAAGGTAAGTAAACTTACCTTCAGTCAGTTCAGTTGCTCAGTCGTGTCCGACTCTTTGCTACCCAGTGGACTGCAGCACTCCAGGCCTCCCTGTCCATCACCAACTCCCAGAGTTTACTCAAACTCATGCCCATTGAGTCAGTGATACCATCCAACCATCTCATTCTCTGTCATTCCCTTCTCCTCCCACCTTCACTCTTTCCCAGCATCAGGGTCTTTTCAAATGAGTCAGTTCTTCATAGCAGGTGGCCAAAGTATTGGAGTTTCAGCTTCAACATCAATCCTTCCAATGAATATTCAGGACTGATTTCCTTTAGGATTGACTGGCTGGATCTCCTTGCAGTCCAAGGGGTTGTCAAGAGTCTTCTCCAACACCACAGTTCAAAAGCATCAGTTCTTTGGCACTCAGCTTTCTTTATAGTTTGACTCTCACATTCATACATGACTACTGGAAAAACCACAGCCTTGACTAGATGGACCTTAGTTGGCAAAGTAATGTCTCTGCTTTTTAATATGCTGTCTAGGTTTCCCACTCCAGTGTTCTTGCCTGGAGAATCCCAGGGACGGGAGAGCCTGGTGGGCTGCCGTCTATGGGGTCATACAGAGTCAGACACGACTGAAGCGACTTAGCAGCAGCAGCAGCAGGTTGTTCATAACTTTTCTTCCAAGGAGTAAGCGTCTTTTAATTTCATGGCTGCAGTCACCATCTGCAGTGATTTTAGAGCCCCCCAAATAAAGTCTGCCACTGTTTCCACTGTTTCCCCATCTATTTGCCATGAAGTGATGGGGCCAGATGCCATGATCCTAGTTTCTGAGTGTTGAGCTTTAAGCCAACTTTTTCACTCTCCTCTTTCACTTTCATCAAGAGGCTCTTTAGCCTTTCCTTACTTCAGTCTAACCTTACGTTACTACCACCAATACCATCCAGTGGTACCCATCTTCTAGCCTTTGCTCAAACTATCTGCTCAGAATGACTCTTCTTTCCATCTTAGCATGGGAGTAGCCAATTTATTTTTCTGGACTGCAGTGGATTTCTTTTGACCCACCCAGAACTCCTGTTTTTGGGAAAACTTGCTTCTCTCACTTTGCAATGATCTGTTTCCGAAAGCCTTGCCCACCAACCAAGGCCATATACATCATCATGCTTGTGGTCACAATAACTGACCGAAATGTGAGCAAGTAATCCAAACTGGGCCAGTTGGAGTCCTTCCAAGATTGCTGGTACTCGAGAGATACCCTTGCCTTCTGAATCATTACTTTGGAGTGATGTTTAGCCCAAAGCTGCAGGTGACCATGTTTCCTAAGACAAGGAGAAAGCTCACGTGTAGTAGGAGGTTCTGAGGCCAACATGCGAAGAGAATCAGATAAGAGAGTTGGGGAGACTGAGAGAGTCAGGGTGTTCCAGACCTTGATCTAACAGTGCCAAATCATAATCTTCTTCTTTTTCTTCTTCTTTTTTTAGAATTGAGTCTGTCACTTAAAATAAATAGTCCTCCAGGTCCATCCACATTAAATATTTCTTTTTCTATGAAGCCTTTCTAGACTGTAACCTTATAGATCTGCTTTATTATGCAATTGCCATATGCTTTTTCTGAAGGTATAGCTAATTATTTTCCTATTCCATTAGGTTCAATCATTTAGTAATATTTGCCAAGTGTTACCATGTTTCCCACTGGACTAGACTGGAAGCTTGACTCATACCCCACTCAACACAGAGCCTAGTACACAATAGAATTTAAAAAAACATTTATTACATTGAATTGTTAAGGTTGTTCAAAGAAGGGTTTTCTTTGATTGTGCCTGATGATATGTATTTCTCTCTCTGTTCCAAGCCCTGTGCTGGTAATAGAATCACTAATGATCTACAATATTTCACTGAAAATGTAATTTTTGAAAAATATGTGAACAAGTGAAGAACATAAGCTACATTCAAAGCAGAAAAAGGGTAGTTTTCAAATAATGAACTCAAGCCACTTCTGTGTCTTACCTCTAAATAGCAGGTACAAATTGGTTTATTTGCATTTTCTTGGTTAATTACACATTTTGGAATGATCTTTCCATGTGGAAGTCATTGATAACAGGATCTAATTCCAGAGACTGAAGTGCCATTAGTTTTATTGAATTGAAGCATTTTCAGAGGTTGGAGTCAAAGCCTGGGAATTAGAAATCGTGGGTCTTAATTACATCTTGGTCACAGATTGGTTGTTTTCTTGGAAGCATACAACCTCAAAAAATTCAAGTGCCTGTAAAATGAAAATGAGAATCTTTGCTTCCTTCAACATCAGACTTTTATGTGTTTTAATGAAATATTACCTATATATGCCTTTGAATTCCTAGGATAGTGTGCATTACTTTCCTAAGTCCTTGCATAGAGTAGCTATTTAGCATCACAGACAAATGGGTAAATTAAGGTCTTTGGTTCAGTGAAAAACAAAGTCTGGCTGTTTGTAAGGGAGGTACAGAAATATAAAAGGGAAGGAACTCAACTTTCCCTTTGGAACTGGATGGTCCTATCTACCAACTGCATGTTGAGTAAGGGTATTTACTTATCTTTAATCTTTAGAAAATTGTATGAAATAGAGAATACATTTTACCCATAATGAGACCAAACTTCAGATACATTTGATAATTTTCTTCAAGGTCACCAAACAACAATTGGATGATGGTCGTGTGCCGATCTCTGTAGAATTAATTATACTGCGAAAAGGCTATGCTTTTGGTGCAGCATACTAAGCCATTTACTCTTAACACTGAGTAAAAACTAGGTATGTGTTTTGGATATTTTTTCAAAAGTAGTGCTGTACATTTTATTATTGATGATCAGCAATAAGAGGAACTTTGAGCTGCAGGACATTTTGCTCTAATAGAATGGCTCATAAATTTTAAAAGTTAGTCCTTGAATTTGACTCTAGTTGGGACTATAGGAATGCTGTGGGCAGTCATTCTCATTCAAAATTCAGATTAGGCATCAGATTCGCTTGTGAAGCTTAAAAAAAAACAACTCTGGAGCCATTAGAAGCAGATTCTGACTCTGAAGTGTGTGTATATGTGTGTGTATGTTTACATGCTCTTCTCTGAGATAGGAAGACAGTGATCCCAGAGCAAAGGTTTCCCTGGGAGAAAACTAGAACCAGTCCTGGGGAGGGGGTGAGAAACTCTAAGAAATCTAGGTTATCTCTGAGGTATCCTGGAGTCCCTAAACTCTCCCTCCAGTTGTAGACATTTCTAATTTGACTTCAGAATTGACCTGTTCTTCATAAAACCTGTGTAGCAGTGACATCAGCTGGTCCTGACAGGTCATGATCTCTCATCCTGGAGCAAGTTCAAGTCAAAACAGCTCACAGAGGGGAGGAGACGGGAAGCAGTTGAAAGGGAGAATCCTTTGGCAACAAGACCACCACCTTACCAATAAGGAGGCTGCAACCCCTTTCAAGCGCAAGATAAGACAGAATAGTGCCTTTCTGTTTCACTTGGCCAGTTTATAATGTGACACTTGAAGGGAAGCAAGTCTGTCAAGCTGCTGTGTGCAATATCTGATTGCCCCCACACTGCCCCTCCTGCCCCCCTTTGTGTCAGGAGTGCATTACTTGTTGGAGCAGTGAGCCTCAACCAACCTGGAGAGTGGGGCAAGGAGGATTACAGGGAAGAGCAGTGAGGCTCAACTAATGTGGGGAGTGGAGAGGGGTAGGGAGACATATAACAATACAAGCTCTGCTTTGACTCACAGACCGAATCCAGTTGAAAAGACAATTCAGATTTTGGTGTAATGACTCTATTTGCCAAAGACAGCAAGGGTTTTCCTCAAGCTGTTTCTTCAGGATTCAGAAGAAACAGTGCTAGAAGGATGCAAATACTACTCTCTTAATTTGTTTTATTGAAAGAGGTCTAGGGGTGTGTGTGTGTTTGTGTGTGTGTACATGTGTGCACTCACTCATTCTTCCCTGCACAGGCAGAGAAACGTGGAAGAAGTCTCTCTTGGACAAGGCCATAGAGTGCTACAGGATGAAGCTATTTCATTGCTATTTTCTGTAACACAGAGAATTTAATCTGATGTTCCTTTCCCATAGAAACTGGCAATAGTCAAACAATATAGCATGGGTGTCTGATTAAGATTAGCATGCATGAGGGTCCACAGCTTTATCTGAGACTATATGCAAAAGCAAATAGTTTGTGGCATAGCCAAAACAAGTACAAATTGACTATAGATTAAGTGTGGAAGTGTCAGTCGCTCAGTCATGTCCAACTCTTTGCACCCCCCTGGACTGCAGCCCGCCAGACTCCTCAGTCCAGGAGATTCTCCAGGCAAGCATACTGGAATGGGTTGCCATTCTGTTCTTGATCCTGACTAGTTCATAAAATAATTACTAATCATTATAGATGTAGTAATCAAATTCATTATAAAAACCGATCTTAGAAAACCATAGGGATCATTTAAAATAATAAAATATTGAAGTTTAACAAGTGTTTAAGTAGATCAGATCTTAGATGATGCCTTGGTTTTTCTCATCTCCTTACTAAAGAAAAATTTAAATCCCTCAGATGAATATACCTAAAGAAAGTGCATGGTAACTTTTACTAGAAAATCTCAAAAGTACTTTAAAAATGAACATTAAGCAATAATAAGTAGTTATAATAAAACAGCTATCCTATACTGAGTTACAACTCTGTACCTGACATAGTGGTATTTTACACAGATTATCTCAATTAATACTTTCAAAAGCCTTAGGGTTTAATGCTCAATGCTATTAGTATCCTCATTTTATTGATAAGGGAAATGAATCCTATAGAGTTCAAGTTCATGCAGCTAAAACATGTGGTGGAATCGAATGGAACTACAGCCCTCCAAACTGGCTCTTAACCATCACTCTATCCCAGAACCACAAATAACTTCAACATGACCCAGAGATGTAGCAAGAGGAGTTAAATGGTTTGTCGTATTGATGGATCTAGGATGAGGTTTTCCAAATTCATAAATTAGGGTTGTTCACTAGATCACATAACTTAATTAAAGCAAATAAAATAATCTTCCTTGCTTGCAAGGCTGATATTAATAAAGGATGGACTACTGAGATAGATTTCCAGTCAAAGTTTGTTCCAAGCATGGCTGTTCACATATATAAGCATATATAAGCATCATACACTGCCAAAAAGACTCCAGAGAAACCTTATTACATCTCTTTAGCTTACTTTTAAACTAAGAATTGCTATGTATATGGGCTTCCCTGATAGCTCAGACAGTAAAGAATCTGCCTGCAATGCAAGAGATCCAGGTTCAGTCCCTGGGCTGGGAAGATACCCTGGAGAAGGGAATGGCAACCCACTCCAATATTCTTGCCTAGAGAATTTCATGGACAGAGGAGCCTGACGGACTACAGTGCATGGGATTGAAAAGAATCAGATGTGACTAAGTGACTAACAATTTCACTTTCATATATCTGTATGAAATATAGATGTATAAAGAAGAAAAACATAGATATATTCAAGAAAAAATCACCCATATATAGTCTCATCACTGTTTAATTTTGTTGTTCTTGTATTCTAGTTTTTTGTGTGTCCATATATGAATATAAATGTCTATTTTCTAAATAAAAATTAGATATACCATAATAGTGTTTCATTTACTGTCTCTTATCAATATATGATTCAGGAGCTAGCCACAACCCAGCTTCACATCTTCTAAACTGTGAAACTTTAGGAAAATTGTTTAGTTTCCAAGTGCCTCAATTTGCTTTTTTGTAAAATAGAGATGTTATAAAGTTGGCATGAAAGTTTATTTTTAATATATTAAAAAGTGCTTAGGGCAGTTAATGGCAAATAGTAAGCATTATATAGATTTTTGTTAAGTAAAAAATAAATCCCAGAGAAAAGGATGCACATCTTTTAAAGGATTCTGATATTACCAAGTTACCTTTCAGAAAGCTCCTACCAATTAAAGCAGCATATGAGTGGAGTACCCATTTTCCTGCTCCCATGGCAGACTAGTTAAAAGTACAGGACATGAAGTGAAGTGAAAGTCACTTAGTTGTGTCCAACTCTTTGTGAGTCCATGAACTATACAGTCCATGGAATTCTCCAGGCCAGAATGCTGGAGTTGGCAGCCTTTCCCTTCTCCAGGGGATCTTCCTGACCCAGGAATCAAATTGGGGTCTTCTGCATTGCAGGCGGATTCTTTACCAACTGAGCTATGAGAGGTCAGGCCAAATTCTGGCTCCATCGTCTGATAGCCATGTTATTTTGGAAAAGTGACTTGACCATGCTAAGCTTCACTTTGGTTTTGTATAAAATAGGAATGACAATAAAAATATCTACATTTTAGGATTGCCATGAAATTGAAATGAGATGATTCACAATAGAGCCTCTCATAGAGGAAGGGATCAATAAATGCTAACTATTAGCCTGTATTTGCAGTCCCTCCATTTTAAAGATAAGAAAAATTAGGGCCAGAAAGTATGTAATCTATAGCTGAAGAACTAATCTCCCATAAGCAAAAATAATACAGGAAATAGAGTGAGGAGAATACTTATTGTTCTTTGTGTGCGACTGAACAATGTAGGTATATTTTAGAATATACTTCCATGATGCTTTCCTGTGGCTAGTGCTCAGCATATATAAATTAGTAACCTGGACAGTGGCACAGAAAATATGCTTATTAAGCCTGCCAGTGTGAGGGAGAGAGAGCATGAGCTTCTCCTTGAAAGAAAGAAGCAAGAAAATGCGCTTCTACCAGGAAAAGTGATAGTAGTCTATTTGAAGAAGGAAAATCAGTTGCCCAAGTATCTGGTGAGGAATGAATTATTGTGAGTAAACCAAGAAGCAAAAGCTCTATCAACCAGTCTGTGCAAAACAATGTATGATGAATGTAAATCTAAAGATTACAGTACCCTAAAAGACTTGGAGAGACTGAGAACTGGGTGGTGTCCTACCTCTTTTGGGCACCATTGATCAGGCTTTCAGATAAGTAACAAGATAGGAATGGGTTTCCTGAATAGGTGTGGTCTTACAGAGTGTATGATGTCATCACAGGAGACCTATAATACAAATGGCTGAAAAGATGAAAGAACTTAGTGTTATTCACTTTGAGGAATTTATCAGACTTTTTTTTTTTCCAGTACAGGCAAGATTCTCTTAGAGAGGAAAGTGTACAGTTGTTTATTTCCACTGATATTAGAATAATAGGAAGTGGCTTTCAAACTGCAGGATGGAAGATTTAAGTTAGGATGATTGAAAAAAAAAACTTTTAAGTAATTTGAACTGTAAAACATTGCAAATGATTACTAATTAATACTATGCAACATTTGTAGAATTATTTAAATTTAGACTTTTTCTGTTTTAGTTTCAAATTATTTTAGTAGGTCTTAACTAAAGGCAGGAGAATAGACTGGGTACACTCTCAAGGTTCCTTTCTATGATTTGATGATAAAAAAGACTTGATCCTATAAAGATTGCTCTGGCTTCTTTTCTATTGCAGCTACCCAAGGAACAGCTGTTGCCTTGACAACAAGGGACATTCTTAGGTTCCTCATATGCTAATAGGAAAACGGCCAATTTTCTTGTTCATAAAAGAAAACTGTTGGTTAATGTGTGCATCTTTTTCCCTCTCTCCCCCACCTGTCTCTCTTTCATTCTCTCTCTCCTCACATTACTAGCCACACTTACATGAACCTCAGTGAGAGAGTTAAAAGAAGATGAGAAAAGAGGGTAGGATAGTTTGTATTTTCAGCATCCTCACTGAAACTTAAGAAACTCATTCACAAAAGATTTTGGAGTAAGGTAATGCTAGAGGATTAACATGAAATCATCATTCAATGTGTAGAGAAGAAAAACAATGATGGCACAAATTTCTTACAGTGTGGGTAGACACACTGAACAGATTTCAAGAGGAAGGACTCAATATATCTTCACAGATGTCTCAACATGAGATGACAAAACTAGCACTTCCAACTATCCAGGCACATGTATGCAGACATCCACTTTTGTTTTTTTTGAAATTTGAATTTTTATTTTTATTTTTTTAATTTATTTTTTATTTTACTTTACAATTCTGTATTGGTTTTGCCATACATCGACATGAATCCATCACAGGTGTACATGCATTCCCAAACATGAACCCCCCTCCCACCCCCCTCCCCACAACATCTCTCTGGGTCATCCCTGCGTATCAGCCCCAAGCGTGCCATATCCTGCATTGGACATAAACTGGCAATTCGATTCTTACATGATATTTTACATGTTTCAATGCCATTCTCCCAAATCATCACACCCTCTCCCTCTCCCTCTGAGTCCAAAAGTCCGCTATACACATCTGTGTCTTTTTTGCTGTCCTGCATACAGGGTCATCATTGCCATCTTTCTAAATTCCATATATATGTGTTAGTATACTGTATTGGTGTTTTTCTTTCTGGCTTACTTCACTCTGTATAATCGGCTCCAGTTTCATCCATCTCATCAGAACTGATTCAAATGTATTCTTTTTAACGGCTGAGTAATACTCCATTGTGTATATGTACCACAGCTTTCTTATCCATTCATCTGCTGATGGACATCTAGGTTGTTTCCATGTCCTGGCTATTATAAACAGTGCTGCGATGAACATTGGGGTACATGTGTCTCTTTCAATTCTGGTTTCCTCAGTGTGTATGCCCAGCAGTGGGATTGCTGGGTCATAAGGCAGTTCTATTTGCAATTTTTTAAGGAATCTCCACACTGTTCTCCATAGTGGCTGTACTAGTTTGCATTCCCACCAACAGTGTAGGAGGGTTCCCTTCTCTCCACACCCTCTCCAGCATTTATTGCTTGCAGATTTTTGGATCGCAGACATTCTGACTGGTATGAAGTGGTACCTCATTGTGGTTTTGATTTGCATTTCTCTAATAATGAGTGATGTTGAGCATCTTTTCATGTGTTTGTTATCCATCCGTATGTCTTCTTTGGAGAAATGTCTATTTAGTTCTTTGGCCCATTTTTTGATTGGGTCATTTATTTTTCTGGAATTGAGCTGCAGGAGTTGCTTGTATATTTTTGAGATTAGTTGTTTGTCAGTTGCTTCATTTGCTATTATTTTCTCCCATTCGGAAGGCTGTCTTTTCACTTTGCTTATATTCTCCTTTGTTGTGCAGAAGCTTTTAATTTTAATTAGGTCCCATTTGTTTATTTTTGCTTTTATTTCCAGAATTCTGGGAGGTGGATCATAGAGGATCCTGCTGTGGTTTATGTTGGAGAGTGTTTTGCCTATGTTCTCCTCTAGGAGTTTTATAGTTTCTTGTCTTACATTTAGATCTTTAATCCATTTTGAGTTTATCTTTGTGTGCGGTGTTAGAAAGTGATCTAGTTTCATTCTTTTACAAGTGGTTGACCAGTTTTCCCAGTACCACTTGTTAAAGAGATTCAGACATCCACTTTTGACTAAACTGAGTAGATGGCATAGAGACCTAGCTTTACATAGGTTTACGTGAATAAAACTACAAAACACAGCAGGAGAAGAGCAATTACTTCACATACAATTCACTAAAGTAATGGGTAACAGTTATGTCCCCTAGCGCAAAAACCATAGAACAATTCCTCCTTTCTCCTTTGCTACCTGAACTGTAGCCAAATGCAGGCTGGAAAACAGATTGATAGCTCATAAAAAGTGCTTTGAGTAAACTTACCCATATATTATGTGGAGAGCTATAGCTCACTGAATTAATGCAGGCCACCACTCTGTGGTATTTCTTAAAGCCACAACTATAAAAAAAAAGCCATGTTTCTTAGCCTAGTGGAATGGTGCTTTGTCCATGTAGCAGCATGGAAGCCACAGCCCTGTTCCACCAGACTTGCTTTTATATTTTGTCCACATGGATGGTGTGTACATATCATAACACACATTTCCTTGTATATTTACCCTACTTTTTCTATACAGTAGTTGTATGGTGGGTGTGCATTTTTGTTTGCAGTTTCATCACTCCCTGCTACCTCTCAAGGATTTTTTGGGGGTGGTATTGTTGTTAAACGTATTTTTCTTTTGGTCATAAAAATAATTCAGGCTTGTACAGAATATGAAAGAGTTCACGAAAGAGCAAAGAAGGATATAAAAAAATCTCTGTATTGTTTTGAAGAGCAGTACTGGAAGCAAAGAAAGCTAATACCAATATATATATTTTTTATTAACTGCTGGGATAGCATAAAATGCAGGACATTGTTTCCTGCTTGTTTTCTTTCTCTATTTTTCTGTGTCTATCATGGACCAAGAGAATAAGAACACTCTGATGATATACACAAACATACAGGTACGAGTAGGTGATGCTATATATTCTGATGATGTAGAGTGGCATTGTCAAGCAAGTGGGAGAATATAGAGGATTTGAAAGGCTAAGCAAAACCACATTCAGTTCAGTTCAGTTCAGTTCAGTCGCTCAGTCGTGTTGGACTCTTTGCGACCCCATGAATCACAGCACGCCAGGCCTCTCTGTCCATCACCAACTCCCGGAGTTCACTCAGACTCACGTCCATCGAATCAGTGATGCCATCCAGCCATCTCATCCTCGGTCGTCCCCTTCTCCTGCCCCCAATCCCTCCCAGCATCAGCTTTTCCAATGAGTCAACTCTTCGCATGAGGTGGCCAAAGTACTGGAGTTTCAGCTTTAGCATCATTCCTTCCAAAGAAATCCCAGGGTTGATCTCCTTCAGAATGGACTGGTTGGATCTCCTTGCAGTCTTAAGGATATTTTGAGAACACTTCTATTTGTGACACAATATTGTTGACAGGTTTTGGAACTAGCTTTTCTTATCCCAAGCCCACTCAGCGCCAATATTTCCCACAGAATGAGAGGACCATCCTCTTGGTTGGTCCCACTTTTAAACAGTCACATAGTCTTATCTTCTGCCTTTTTCTCTTTCCCTATTTTGCATCCTCATTACTAATCTCTTTTCCATTCACCTCCCCCATTTAAAATTACTCAGTGTGTCCTTATTGTCTATATGAAAAATTTTTTGCGACCTTTCAGTTCTCCCTGCCTCATCTCATATTTGGAGAAGGAAATGGCAACCCACTCCAGTATTCTTGTCTGGAGAATTCCATGGACAGAGGAGCCTGGTGGGCTACAGTCTCTGGGGTCGCAAAGATTTGGAAACGACTTAACGACTAACTCTATAACTCATCTCATATGACTCTCCTAGGCAAATGCTACCCTCAAAAGTCACTCCCTTCCCCATTCAGCAGTACTGAACTGCTTGTAATTTCTTGCTGCTCTCCACCTCCTAGGCTCAAAATTTTCCACATTATTGCATTATTATTATTCTCTCTACCTGGTATACATTTTCATCTCAGCTTTTCACCAGGGACCTTTGTATCCCCATCTTTGAGGTTTCAAATAAGACCTTATTATTTTTTTATAGAGTGTATATATTTTATTGTTTTCTCATTGGCTACATTATTTATTTTAATTTTTATTTTATATTGGAGTATAGTTGATTAGTAACGATTTATTAGTTACAGGTGTTATAGCAAAGTGATTCAGTTATACCTATAGAAGTTTCTTTTCTTTTTCAAACTCTTTTCCTATTTCGTTTAATCCAGAATATTGAGCCAAGTTCCCTGTACTATATAGTAGGTCCTTGTTGCTTTTCTGCTTTAAGTATGATAGTGTATACATGCCAATCCCAAACTCCCAGACTGTTCCTCCCCCATCACTTCCCCCAGTAACCATAAATTCATGGTCTAAGTCTGTGAACATTTCTGTTTTGCAAATAAATTCATTTGCATCATTATTTTTAGATTTCTCATATAAGCAAAATCATTTGATATTTGTCTTTCTCTGTCTGACTTAGTTCATTTAGTATGATAATCTTAAGGTCCAATCATATTGCTGCAAGTGGACTTATCTTGTTCTTTTTAAAGGCTAAGTAATCCATTGTATATATGTATACCACATCTTCCTTATTCATTCATTAGATTGCTTCCATATCTTGGCTATTGTAAACAGTATAGCAATGAACATTGGGCTGCATGCATCTTTTTGAACCATAGTTTTCTCTGGATATACACCCACGAGTGGGCTTGTTGGGTCATATGGTAGCTCTAGTGTTCATTTTTTAAGGAACCTCTATAATGTACTCCATTGTGACTATACCAATCTACAGTCCCACCAATGGTAAAGGAGGGTTCCGTTTTTTCCACACACTCTCCAGCTTTTATTGCTTTATAGACTTTTTGATGATGGTCATTGTGACTAGTGTGAAGTGATACCTCATTGTAGTTTTGATCTGCATTTCTCTAATAATTAGTGGTGTTGAGCATCTTTTCATGTTCCTTTTGTCCATCTCTCTGTCTTCTTTGGAGAAATGTCTATTTAGATCTTCCCACATTTTCTGATTGGGTTGTTTGTTTTTCTGGTATTGAGCCATATGAGCTATCTGTAAATTTTGGAGACTAATTCCTTGTTGCATTGTTTGCAAATATTTTCTCCCATTCTGTGGGTTGTTTTTTCATTTTGTTTATGATTTCCTTTTCTATGCAAAAGCTTTTGAGTTTAATTAGGTCCTCCCCCCCTTTTTTTTAATTTTCATTACTCTGGGAGACAGATTGAAAAAGATTTTTGTTGCAATTTATGTCAAAAAGTGTTCTGCCTATGTTTTCCTCTAAGAGTTTTATAGTATTTAGCCTTAAATTTAGAAGGTAAGACCTCATTTAAAAAATTATTTATTTTTAATTGAAGGATAATTGCTTTACAATATTACATTGGTTTCTGTCATATATCAACATGAATCATCCCACCCTTTCTTTTAAGACCTTGTTTTAGTAGTGTGACAGCTGTGCCCCTGATCCTCTCCCACCTGGAGACAGACATGCTTCCCTGATGAGTTCTGAGAGCTTTGCCAAACTGTGTGCACTTGGTATGCTTTAGCTTAGTTAATGAAAGTTCTGGAAGGCAGCATCCTACTCTAGTTTTGCTCAATGACACATGTCCCTCTCACTTACTACAGACAGCATGTCACATAATAGGTGCTCAGTGACTATACAATGAATGAATGAATAAATGTCCACTTCTGGGGACTTCCCTAGTGGTCCAGTGGTTAGGATTCCATGCTTGCACTGCTAGGGCCATAGGTTCAATCCCTAGTCAGGGAACTAAGATCACACATGCAATGTGATACAGCCAAAAAATTAAAAAGAAAAAAAGCCATTTTCCTTGTGGCTCATCTGGTCTTTGAATGAATGTAACTCCCTTCAGGTAATCTAGTTACACAAAGGAGATTTAGTGGGGAATAGATGGGGAAATGGTGGAAACAGTGACAGACTTTATATTTTTGGGCTCCAAAATCATTGCAGATGGTGACTGCAGCCATGAAATTAAAAGACACTTACTCCTTAGAAGAAAAGTTTTGAGCAAGCTAGACAGCATATTAAAAAGCAGAGACACTACTTTGCCAACTAATGTCCATCTAGTCAAGGCTATGGTTTTTCCAGTAGTCATGTATGGATGTGAGAGTTGGACTATGAAGAAAACTGAGAGCCGAAAATTGATGCTTTTGAACTGTGGTGTTGGAGAAGACTCTTGAGAGTCCCTTGGACAGCAAGGAGATCCAACCAGTCAATCCTAACGAAAATCAGTCTTGAATATTCATTGAAAGTACTGATGTTGAAGCTGAAATTCCAATACTTCGGCCACCTGATGGGAAGAACTGACTCCTTGGAAAAGACCCTGATGCTGGGAAAGATTGAAGGCAAGAGGAGAAGGGGACAACAGAAGATGAGATGGTTGGATGGTATATCCAACTCAGTGGACATGAGTTTGAATAAATTCCGGGAATTGGTGATGGATAAGGAGGCCTGGCGTGTTGCATCCATGGGGTTGCAAAGAGTTGGACACGAGTAAGCAACTGAACTGAACTGAACTGAACTCCCTCCAGGTAATCTAGTTACACAAAGAAGATTTAGTGGCAACTCTGCCCTGATCTGGTGGCTCCTCTTATATCCCTAAGTTGATTGATCTCACCTTACCTTGCCTGTATTACAGCTGACCAGTTAAATTGTATTTTTTTTTTTTTTTGCTTTTTCATCAAGATGTCATTGCTGGATTAATATCATGGCTTTTCCATGCTGCGCAACCTACCCAAGAATAATCTATGCAATTCTGCCTCTTTGTGTTTATTCAAAGACTAGTGAGTTAATGAAGATACAAATGAAAGAAAGTATAAATGATGAAATAGACATTTGAAAGGTTTCTACTGACTTCCCTGTATTTGTATTAGAATCTAATCATTAAAGTGATATAATTTACTGAATAAAATCATTTTATTAAGCCTTTGGTCAGCAGATTATTAATACCTATATTATGTATAGAACTCATCTAAAATTAGTGATTACAGCTCTCATTTTTCTTTCAATACAATGAAAAAGTGTAAAAGAATTTTCAAAGTATGTGAAAGGACTTTGTGAAATCACATCACAGTTAACTCAATCAAAATTCTATACAATAAACTAATGCAATAATAAAACTGTTCTAATTTTTATGTTAGCACTTACATCTTCTCCCTATTTTATGATACAATGATACTTTCAAATCATTATAAATCTGTGAACTAATAACACATTTCAAATCTACAAAGATAAAAAAGACAAAAAACTTGATGATTTCTGATTCAGATCATATTGTGTTTCATTATTGTGTTTCAAATAAATGAGTAACATAAATTAACTATTTGTAGGTTGCTGGGTAACATGGATTATTTTTGCTAATACCTAACTAGAATCCCTACTTTTCTACAGCTTTCAGCCTTTCATGATTCACAATGAAACATTAATTTGCATGGTTCATGTAGTCAGATTCAACAACAAACTTTGTTTATAAAATTTCACATATCTAAATTTTTTAGTGTACATTATCTTCCAAGTGATTAATTTATGTGTCCATTTATCCATGATGATCTTACATTTAAACTTTCACTGTTAATTATTATCATTGTTATGGTTGCTTCACGATAATAGTAACTAACAGTGTTTAGAAGAATAAGATGGACTATGATTTTGCATCTGGATGTTTTTAAATGGAATGACACAGAGTTCTGTGTGACACCAAAGATTTTGTCATTAGAGTGAGAATGAGATGAGGGGAAAAATTGTTAAGAGATTGTTAGGTTGGTATTTGAGCCAAAATTATTTCTGGGGGTTTTCTCCTTAAGTACATCCTTAACGCTGCACCCAGAGATTTGGCTCAGATGTCAGGAATAATGAGCTTCATTATAATAGTAGACCTTGATGAGAGTTCTAGCTAAAAGAAAGAAAAGATTGAAAAAAAGAGACATTTGTGGTACTTTACATAGACAGACATGTAGCACCATCTACTGGATTAGAATAAATGAATAAAATCTGTAAAACAAGTGTTTCCACTAGCAAAAGTATGAAACTATGAATATTAAAGCTTCCTATAGTATTGGTTTAGCCAGTTCTTTTGATTTTGAGGTTTGTTTTACTATTAGATGAGCCTACTTTGCTATAAAGGGCCTTCATTTCCCCTTTGTCCTTGCATTTAGGAAATAGTCACCAAAAAATTGGTAGGTATTATTTTAGGTTACCCATCTATAGCAATTGATTTTTTATGTACACACACACGCACACAGAGGCACATCAAAAAATAAAATTGCGTAATTTTTTTTTACAAAGCACTGGTTGCCATTGGCAAACTAAATTTGTAAATGTAATTTCATAGAAAAGGGTATTAGAAAGTCTATAATCAGGGAGGTCTTTCCTCTACTGTTTCTCTGCAGTAGAAAATGTTTTCTTTAAAAATAGCTATGGCTCCGTTATGAGGAGAAATAAATCCTTAAAAAGGATCCATTTGTCGATTCAGCAAGTATTAATCAAGGGATTACTATATTCAGTAACAATGATAAAAACATTGAAAAAATGGAACAATAATTTTAGTAATATTGTATAATATTTGGCTGAGGTAAGTGTTCCTTTGTAAAAACTTACATCCATTTGTTTCATTAAGTGAGCAGCCAGTCATCCAATAGAGCCTTGTGAAATGTACAAGTTTACAAAATGTTATAGATACTGCTTAAGATATTCAGTACTAGAAACACATATCATATAGGGAAGGAAATTGTGGAACAGGACAATTAAAAGACCCTTCTGACCTTCTTCCAATGAGATTGTTATCTCATTATTCAAGTCATTTTCTAGTTCATAAAAAAATGCATTTCCTCAGGAGGGAGTGAGTACCTAAATAGTACAGTAGCAATGTAAAAGCATTGCATGTTGCTGAGGTGCATGTTGTAGCTGGAGGCAATCTTAGAATTTTCTTCTAATCCTGAGGTTATATGAATGTTCTGAATCTAGTCATATGCAGCTATATTAAGAACAAATTGTAAAAATGAAAATCTGAGAAAATGGAGATGTTTACCACGTTTCTGGATATGAAGACAATAAAAGTTTAATTTCTTCTTAAATTGTCATGTATATTCAAGGAATTTCAATGAAAATTCCTAGGGTTCTTCAACTTTTTATGAACTTGATAACTTGATTGCAAGGAAGTGTTTGAAAATAAGAGTAGTTGTGATGGTGGTGATAGATGATGTGTTTGGCCCTACCATAATAAGAAGTTATGCTACTCAAAACAGTTTGGTACTTTTGTACATATAGATAAATAAATCAATAAAATACCAGACATCCAGAAATATGTAAATTGTGCATATGAGAATTTAGTATACAAAAAAGGACACATTTCAAACCACAGAACATAGGCTATTTAAAAAACGGTGTTGGGAAAATTCCTATTTGTTTTGGAAAAGAACTATGAATCTACTTTGTCTCATACACAAACATAAATTTTATGTGCATTAAAATTTTAATGTCAAATATATGATTTTAAAAGTAATTACATAATTATAAAACTACTTGGGAACTTGGTGTTAGCAGATACAAACTATTTTATATAGAATGGATAAAGAACAAGGTCTCATTGTATAGCACATGGAACTATATTCAATATTATATGGTAAACCATAATGGAAAAGGATATATATAAAAAAAGAATGTATATGTATGTATAACAGAATCACTTTGCTGTACAACAGAAATTAACACAACATTGTAAATTAACTATATTTCAATTAAAAAAAAGTTCTCAGGAAGCTGAAAAAAAGTACTAGAAAAATATATAAATAATTTATATATAAATACTTTAATGTATAATCAATGATACATTTAAATGACTAAATACTAAATTTTAATATTAATATAAATTTAATATTAAATATATTAAATTTTAACATGAGTTGGACTATAAAGAAAGCTGAGTGCTGAAGAATTGATGCTTTTGAACTGTGGTGTTGGAGAAGACTCTTGAGAGTCCCTTGGACAGCAAGGAGATCCAACCAGTCCATTCTGAAGGAGATCAGCACTGAATATTCATTGGAAGGACTGATGCTGAAGCTGAAACTCCAATACTTTGGCCACCTGATGGGAAGAACTGATTCCTTGGAAAAGACTCTGATGCTGGGAAAGATTGAAAGCAGGAGGAGAAGGGGATGACAGAGGATAAAATGGTTGGATGGCATCACTGACTCAATGGACATGAGTTTGAGTAAACTCCGGGAGTTGGTAATGGACAAGGAGGCCTGGTGTGCTGCAGTCCATGGGGTCGCAAAGAGTTGGACCCGAATGAATGACTGAACTGAACTGACTAAAACATTTAATAAATAAAATTACATATTATGTATAATATTTGTGTATAAATAATATATTAAAATAGATCATCTCTATAGTCCTCTGGGAAATTATTTCCTTAGTGAGATGTAAAATATATGTTATCAGGCAAAGGACTGACAGATTTAACTATGTAAAAACTTAAAACTCCTCTTTTCATTTATATATTTATTCTCTCAGCAGATTTTTATTGAGCATGTGCAGGTATTGTTCTAGTTTCTGAATATAGGGTTAACAAAATGCATATGGTTCCTACTGTCTTATATATTACAGTCTAGTGGCAATGATAGAAAACAAATAAGTTAACAAGGAAATAAAAACATAAGTACTCATTGTGGTGAATGTCAGATTTTAATTACCAAATGTGAAGATTCTACTATAAGAGAGAGTAACTGGTAAGAGCTATGTTCAGTTGAATGGACAAGGAAGACCTAAGAAGGTTATATATAAACTAAAGACTGTAGAGCCCTGAAGAATACTCTAAAACTAGACATTATGGAAGGAAAATATTCCAGGTTGGAGGATCAGCATATATGAAGACTCAAAGGCTATGAGACTCCTTGGTGTTACTGAAGCTCTGAGGAAATAGCTTTTAAAAAATTCAAGTTGGCTAAAACATGGTGAATAACGGGAAAGAGGCCAAGAGATGAAGTTGGAAAAACAAAAATCAGCTGAGATAAGATCACATAGGATTTTGTAGACCAGGTTAAGAAGTTTGGGTTTAATTGCAACTAAACCAGCAACCCACTGAAGAGTTTTAACTTGGGAGAAATCTGATTTAATTTTTTTTAATGTCCTTAAAATGGTACAACTATTTTGGAAAAGGTATGGTATGTTTTATAAAACTAAAAATGCACCTATCCTAAGGTCAGCAATTGTACTCCTTGGTTTTTATCCAAAGGAAATAAAAACATATGCCCTTGAAAAGGCTTGTACTAAGATAAGTTCAAAGTGTTAGTCGCTCAGTCATGTCTGACTCTTTGCAAACTCATGGACTGTAGCTTGACAGGCTCTTTTGTCCATGGAATTCTCCAGGCAAGAATACTGGAGTAGGTTGCCATTCCCTTCTCCAGGCTATCTTTCCAACCCAGGAATCAAACCTGGATATCCTGCATTGCAGGTAGTTTCTTTACTCTCTGAGCCACCAGTTCAGTTCAGTTCAGTTCCGTCGCTCAGCCATGTCTGACTCTTTGCAACCCTGTGAATTGCAGCATGCCAGGCCACCCTGTCCATCACCAACTCCCAGAGTTCACTCAGACTCACGTCCACCGAGTCAGTGATGCCATCCAGCCATCTCATCCTCTGTCGTCCCCTTCTCCTCCTGCCCCCAATCCCTCCAAGCATCAGAGTCTTTTCCAGTGAGTCAACTTTTTGCATGAGGTGGCCAAAGTACTGGAGTTTCAGCTTTAGCATCATTCCTTCTAAAGAAATCCCAGGGCTGATCTCCTTCAGAATGGACTGGTTGGATTTCCTTGCAGTCCAAGGGACTCTCAAGAGTCTTCTTCAACACCACACTTCAAAAGCATCAATTCTTCGGCGCTCAGCCTTCTTCACAGTCCAACTCTCACATCCATACATGACCACAGGAAAAACCATAGCCCTGACTAGACGGACCTTAGTCGGCAAAGTAATGTCTTTGCTTTTGAATATGCTATCTAGGTTGGTCATAACTTTTCTTCCAAGGAGTAAGCATCTTTTAATTTCATGGCTGCAATCACCATCTGCAGTGATTTTGGAGCCCCCCAAAATAAAGTCTGACACTGTTTCCACTGTTTCCCCAACTATTTCCCATGAAGTGATGGGACCAGATGCCATGATCTTCGTTTTCTTAATGTTGAGCTTTAAGCCAACTTTTTCACTTTCATCAAGAGCCACCAGGGAACACATTAACAATTCTGAAAAAAAAAATTTAATACTTTGGAGTTGATCAAATAAGTAAATGTATGGTGCATAGTGGGAGCAAGATTTCTCGCTATTAGAAGGGAAGTTTCAAATAAATAAGAAGGGAAGGCAAGAATGGACTTGTGGTACTGGATTGGAGTCAGAGACATCAGTATATCCAGTGTTTAGCTTATACAGATACACAGACACAAAGACAATTACAGATATGCATGAATTCCTGGGTTAGTAAACATCAGTATAATATCTAATTTGGTCTGCTGAGAGGGCCCAGAAACAATGACAACCCAGCAACAGCAAACAGGCCCAGAGCCTAGATCTTGATTTATACATACCATTTTCCAATAAAAAGAATCAGAGCTCCTTGGAGAAATGCTAGTTCTTGGGTTGTGGAAGGGAAAATACTAGATAAACCTAGAGCATTTTGCAGGCCAGAAAGGAGATACTCAAGAAACAAAAAGATGAAAGGATATCAAAGAAATAGGGCCAATGGCACCTGGAACAAATTGAGTAACAAAATAGCATAGTTTGAATTATAATCCAAAGTGTAAAATGAGTCCATGGTAATATAAATAAATAATTGAATAAGTAAATGAAAAAATGATCTCACTTACAGAAGAATTTCAAATAATATATGTAGATACTCTCTCTTTGGGAGATAGAGTGTAATCTCTCTTCTTGAAGGCAGACTGAGCTCAGTGAATTATTCAGAGTATGGGAGGGAAATAGTAGCTTTAGAATGAAGAAACCTGGAAAATGCTATTTAAACAAAAGGATGACAGTTAAAATAATCAGTAATGCCATGAAATTTAACATCATGAGCCCTCTGATATGACGTAATGAGAAGTGTATTTCATCTCTGTGGTTTTCTGCCTGAAGTTCATAACTCCAGGTTATTCAGGAGAAAGCCAAGAGATTAAACCATTAGGAGACATTCCGAGACATTCTATAATTATGTGACCAGGACTTCTCAATACTGTCTAGCTTATAAAAAAAACAGACAAAAACTAAAAACTTGTTACAGACCAGGGGAAACTAAGGAGATAAAACAATAAAATTCAGTGTGGCAAGCTAGATTATATCCTTGAATCAGAAAAAGAACATTAATGGAAAGATTAGAAAACCTGGAGTTTATTTTATAGTAATAGACTTTTCACTTTCTGACTTCTTTCTTTTGTCATACATATCATGGTAATGTGTGATGATAATGTCAGTGGAAACTGAAACTGTATGAGGGATATATGGGTATATTGTCTTTGCAATTTTTCTGTTAATCAAAGTTACTGTGAAGTAAAAAGCATATTAAATGGATAATCAACAAGGACTACTGTATAACACAGGGGACTCTGCTCAATATTATGGAAAAACCTAAATGGGAAAAGAATTTGAAAAATAATAGATATATGTATATGCATAACTGTATCACTTTGTACACTTGAAACCATCACAACATTGTTAATCAACTATCAGTTCAGTTCAGTCGCTCAGTCGTGTCCGACTCTTTGTGACCCCATGAATCGCAGCACGCCAGGCCTCCCTGTCCATCACCAACTCCCAGAGTTTACCCAAACTCATGTCCATCGAGTCAGTGATGCCATCTAGCCATCTCATCCTCTGTCATCCCCTTCTTCTCCTGCCCCCAATCCCTCCCAGCATCAGAGTCTTTTCCAATGAGTCTACTCTTCGCATCAGGTGGCCAAAGTATTGGAGTTTCAGCTTCAGCATCAGTTCTTCCAATGAACACCCAGGACTGATCTCCTTTAGGATGGACTGGTTGGATCTCCTTGCAGTCCAAGGGACTCTCAAGAGTCTTCTTCAACACCACACTTCAAAAGCATTAATTCTTTGGCACTCAGCTTTCTTCATAGTCCAACTCTCACATCCATATATGACCAGTGGAAAAACCATAGCCTTGACTAGACGGACCTTTGTTGGCAAAGTAATGTCTCTGCTTGTGAATATGCTGTCTAGGTTGGTCATAACTTTCCTTCCAAGGAGTAAGTGTCTTTTAATTTCATGGCTGAAATCACCATCTGCAGTAATTTTGGAGCCCCCCAAAATAAAGTCAGCCACTGTTTCCACTGTTTCCCCATCTATTTCCCATGAAGTGATGGGACCAGATGCCATGATCTTAGTTTTCTGAATGTTGAGCTTTAAGCCAACTTTTTCACTCTCCTCTTTCACTTTCATCAAGAGGCTCTTTAGTTCACCTTCTGCCATAAGGGTGGTGTCATCTGCATATCTGAGGTTATTGATATTTCTCCCAGCAATCTTGATTCCAGCTTGTGTTTCTTCCAGCCCAGCATTTCTCATGATGTGCTCTGCATATAATTAAATGAGCAGGGTGACAATATACAGCCTTGACATACTCCTTTTCCTATTTGGAACCAGTCTGTTGTTCCATGTCCAGTTCTAACTATTGCTTCCTGACCTGCATATAGATTTCTCAAGAGGCAGGTCAGGTGGTCTGGTATTCCCATCTCCTTCAGAATTTTCCACAGTTTATTGTGATCCACACAGTCAAAGGGTTTGGCATAGTCAATAAAGCAGAAATAGATGTTTTTCTGGAACTCTCTTGGTTTTTCCATGATCCAGCGGATGTTGGCAATTTGATCTCTGGTTCCTCTGCCTTTTCTAAAACCAGCTTGAACATCAGGAAGTTCACGGTTCACATATTGCTAAAGCCTGGTTTGGAGAATTTTGAGCATTACTTTACTAGCGTGTGAGATGAGTGCAATTTTGCAGTAGTTTGAACCTTCTTTGGCAGTGCCTTTCTTTGGAATTGGAATGAAAACTGACTTTTTCTGGTCCTGTGGCCACTGCTGAGTTTTCCAAATTTGCTGGCTTATTGAGTGCAGCACTTTCACAGCATCATCTTCCAGGATTTGAAATAGCTCAACTGGAATTCCATCACCTCCACTAGCTTTGTTCGTAGTAATGCTTTCTAAGGCCCATTTGACTTCACGTTCCAGGATGTCTGGCTCTAGATGAGTGCTCACACCATTGTGATTATCTGGGTCGTGAAAATCTTTTTTGTATAGTTCTTCTGTGTATTCTTACCACCTCTTCTTAATATCTTCTGGTTTGGTTAGGTCCCTACCATTTCTGTCCTTTATTGTGCCCATCTTTCCATGAAATGTTCCCTCGGTATCTCTAATTTCCCTTCTAATCAACTCTACTCCAATATAAAATAAGTTTAAAAATTAAAAATAAAATAAAAATTGTATTAAAAAAGAAGAATATTTATAATAGAGCTATTCATAGTTTCCCCAAACTGAAAACAGTCCAGGTGTTCATCATTAGGAGAACAGATAAACAGAATGTGTTATATTTATTATAAGGGAATATTATTCAGCAATAAAAAGAAATGAACCATTGATACTGCAATATGGATGAATATAAAAAACATGAATCTGAGTGAAAAAAAGGCTAACATCAAAAGTACATAATTCTATCCATCTTGGTGCAATCAGGAGAGTGAAAAATCACACAGTGATCTTATAGAGAAGGCTCAATAAAAAGAATTATTAACTGTAACAGAGGATGGAGTAACAAGAGGCTAGCTGTAAGAATAACTGTAAAGAATGTAGAAACAGCAGATATAAGAGCAGTTACTATCCTTAAACCTGAGATAGTGAGCCCCAGGAGGAACCTTCTCACTCAGCCCTCCCAGCTAAATGAATGGCAAAGTCATTGTGCTGGTTGAACTTGTTGGAAATCTGTTCTCTTTGGGGCCAGGGAAATCTATTAAAGGGGTGATGTCTCACTGGGGGCACTCCGTTGCAAGTTTCTCAAGTTGGGGGTGGGGGTGGATGCTAAGGAAAGCTGCTACTGTGCACAGCATGAGCAGGGACTTGGAGAAGCCATAAGCACTGCTGGAACCTGATGCTGGAAAAACTGCTTGAGATGCAGGAGCTGGATGCTGAAGAAACTGTGGATGCTTGCAGGAACCTGCCAGGTGAGCACACTGAAACCAGGGGGAAAGAAAAGGCTTTTCTCCTCCTGCAGTGTCTCTCCTGTGCGCTTAATTGATAAAGCTTGATGGTGTGCCAGCTGTCGAAAGAGAAAATTTTAAGGGCCATTATCTGTTTTCACAGAGTGGCAAAATGGGTGAATTTGAAGCTGAGAGGCAATAAATTGTAAATATAGTAAATATGGCATGATATAGTCTCAATGTTGTTCTATTTATTTGAAGTTTTATAAGAGAGGAAACTAATTTATGCTGGAGAAAATACTAGAACAGTAAGTTACCTCTGGGAGGTTAGAGGAGGGTAAGAACAGGGACTGAGTGGAAAAGCAAGAAGAAACTTTTTGGAGTAGTGGTGATGTTCCACTTCTTGAGCATAGTCTAGGTTAACCTGGTATATGCATCTGTCAAAGCTCAAGATTTGTGTATTTGTATATAAATTTACCTACAGAGGGAAGAATGTCAACAAAAGTCGCCATATGCATAGTGAAGTATTTAGTAGAGAAGTGTATTGATTACTGCAATTTACTTTGAAATGCACCAATAAATAACATGGATTGATAAATGGATAGATAGATATGTGATAACAAGAATAGTCAACCATTCATGGTAGGACCTAGGAAACGTCGAGATCTGGGGGATAACGGTGCTCAGTGTAATATTTCAGATTTTCTGTATGGGAAGTACTTCAGAATTAGATGCTGGAAGTAGAAGATTACCTTAGCTGTTGAGGGAGAATGGATTTCAGGGAAACAAGAGTAGAAGTGGACAGATTGTTGAGGATGCAATTACAGTGGTGAATAAGAGATGATGATAGTCTAAATTGGAATGGTGGCAGTGGAGATGGGGGAGAAGTCATAAAAGCCAAAAGAAGAAGATGTTTTAATAGGGAAGGAATAGCTGAGCTGAATGCAGCTCAAAGAGCAAAAGAAGTTAAAGATCAATATAGCCATTGGAATATGAAGGATATTGATGGCAACATGAGCAGTGTCTGAGGTGTGTACAGCAAAATACACTAAAAATAAATTTTTAAAAAACAAACAAAAAAGATTAGGTGAAAAAATATTCTTAGACACAGACAGAGAAGGCAATGGTAACCCACTCCAGTACTCTTGCCTGGAAAACTCCACAGGCAGAGGAGCCTGGTAGGGTGCAGTCCATGGGGTCGCTATGAGTTGGACATGACTGAGTGGCTTCACTTTCACTTTTCACTTTCATGCATTGGAGAAGGAAATGGCAACCCACTCCAGTGTTCTTGCCTGGAGAATTCCAGGGACGGAGGAGCCTGGTGGGCTGCCGTCTATGTGGTCGCACAGAGTCGGACACGACTGAAGCGACTTAGCAGCAGTAGCAGCAGACACAGACACAAAAATGCACAAAGAAACTACCTATATCATGAAAAACACTGCGGTAATTCAATAAAAGAAGACAGCCTAATGGGAAAAAATGGGCAAAAGATATGCTATAGAAATTCTTTGCAGAAGAAATGTGATGTTCAGTCGCACTCATTGAATTGTCAATAAACAATGAGATAATATATTTTCTCCTTAGGTTGTAAAATATTTGATACTTCATAACATCCAGAGTATGCAGGAATACTGTCATACTTTATGGGTATCTAAGACATTTTGAAAGAAATCTAGTGTTATCTATAAAAATAAAATCACTTATACCTGTTTTCCATTAATTTTACTTCTAAGAAAATGTCATGCTGACACACATAAGTGTGTAAGATTATATCTTATTCACCAGATAAAACACTAATTGAAACTGGATTCCAATTTTGGAGATATTAAAATATGAAAATAATTATACTCCATAATTGGTGTATTTTAAAGACATTCATTATAGCATTGTTTATAAAGTTAAAATTGATTGATAATACTGAATTTTAAGCTGCCATTAAAAGACCAAAGATGTAGTGTACTGATGTGAAAGCATGGCAACTGTTGTTAGATGAAAAAATGAATTTGCAAAAGAATGTTTTGTTTTATTTCTATAAGAAAAATTTATATATATAGCTTCATTTATATATATATATATATATAGCTTCATTTTAAAAAATGCCAGTAGGATAAATGCCAAAATGTGGCAAACTTTTGAGAGTGAGATTGGCATACTTCATACTTATATGTATTTTTCTTTTTAAAACAAAGATCACATTATTTTTTTGCAAAACCAAATATCTCTTAATATTTTAGCCAAAACAACCTAATTTGAATGAAGTTATCTACTTGGGAATGAAATAGTAAAAGGGTAACATCTACCTTAGCATTTGGGAATTAAATTGATTATTTCATGGTCAGTGACAAGGCTTGTAAAACTTTGGGTTTTGTTTCTAAATCTAGATCCAAATGAATACAGTTATAATCTGGAAACTGTAGAATTTATAAAAGTGGGAATTGGATGACAGAAATACTATGGCGATGAAGGGGAGAAGTAGGGATATTATTTAAAGGTGGAAAGGTAGAATTTGGAGGATGTATGGATATTTTGTCCAAAATTCAACATGGATACAATCATCATCCTGAAATTCAGGAAACAGAAGCCTTGAGTTATGGGAAATGGGACTATTTGCAGGGATTTGGCTGCCAAATTTCTTATGTCCATGGGTCTAGAGGAGTACCCAGCAAAGACAGCTGCAGTCATGCAGTTGGCAGCTACAGCTGACACTGAGAGGGGTGGATCAACAGATCAGCACAGGCCAAGGCAGCTGCCTCAGTATTCACATTTTAAAATAATTGTTTAAAAAAGACACTGCTATAACAATTTTCAAGTATAAATAACTATGCCATCTTAATATATGCTAGATACTAACATTTTCGTTAGCATGGATGATTAAGCTACTGTGAAATGGAATATGATCTCTACAAGCTATAAGTTATTTAAGCTGTAAAAGTCCATTATTTCATATAGGTCAATATTCCCTCTACAAGTTGTTTTCTTGCAACCACCTTGGAAACTCAGGCATTGTAGAAATAGAGATTAAAATACCTTACTAACTCTAGTCTTTGAAGTCATTACTTCTAAGTCTGAATGATTAAATACATGGAAAACCATGTGAGCACAAAGAGCCAAAGCTAGAAAAGAGGATTTCAAAAGTATAGTGACAAACCAAGGGAAAAAACATTTTCAAGACATTTGAGGAAATATAAATGTGAAAAGATATTGATCACTAAGATATTTTGATACTGTTAATTTTGTTAGATGCGATAATGATACTGTTTATGTTATAAAATATTAATAAGCTAAATGTTGGTAATGTATACTCAAGCAGTTATGAGTGAACTGTTAGATTTGTGTCTTACTTTAAAATGCTTAAGCAAAAGATATAGATGAAGTTAATATGGAAAAAAAAAGTGTTAAGGTGATAAGTCAGTTCAGTTCAGTTCAGTCACTCAGTCACGTCCAACTCTTTGTGACTCCATGAACCGCAGTATGCCAGGCCTCTCTGTCTATCACCAACTCCCAGAGTCCACCCAAACCCATGTCCATTGAGTTGGTGATGCCATCCAACCATCTCATCCTCTGTCGTCCCCTTCTCTTGCCGTCAATCTTTCCCAGCATCAGGGTCTTTTCAAAAGAGTCAGCTCTTCGCATCAGGTGGCCAAAGTATTGGAGTTTCAGCTTCAACATCAGACCTAACAATTAACACCCAGGACTGATCTCCTTTAGGATGGACTGGTTGGATCTCCTTGCAGTCCAAGGGACTCGCAAGAGTCTTCTCCAACACCACACTTCAAAAGCATTAATTCTTTGGCACTCAGCTTTCTTTATAGTCCAACTCTCACATCCATACATGACCACTGGAAAAACCATAGCCTTGACTAGACGGACCTTTGTTGACAAAGTAATGTCTCTGCTTTTTAATATGCTGTCTAGGTTGGTCATAACTTTCCTTCCAAGGAGTAAGTGTCTTTTAATTTCATGGCTGCAGTCACCATCTGCAGTGATTTTGGAGCCCAGAAAAATAAAGTCAGCCACTGTCTTCACTGTTTCCCCATCTATTTGCCATAAAGTGATGGGACCAGATGCCATCCATGATCTTCGTTTTCTGAATGTTGAGCTTTAAGCCAACTTTTTCACTCTCCTCTTTTACTTTCATCAAGAGGCTCTTTAGTTCTTCACTTTCTGTCATAAGGGTAGTGTCATCTGCATATCTGAGGTTATTGATATTTCTCCCAGCAATCTTGACTCCAGCTTGTGTTTCTTCCAGCCCAGAGTTTCTCATGATGTACTCTGCATAGAAGTTAAATGAGCAGGGTGACAATATACAGCCTTGACGTACTCTTTTTCCTATTTGGAACCAGTCTGTTGTTCCATGTCCAGTTCTAACTGTTGCTTCCTGACCTGCATACAGGTTTCTCAAAAGGCAGGTCAGGTGGTCTGGTATTCCCATCTCTTTCAGAATTTTCCACAGTTTATTGTGATCCACACAGTCAAAGGGTTTGGCATAGTCAATAAAGCAGAAATAGATGTTTTTCTGGAACTCTCTTGCCTTTTTGAGGATCCAGAGGATTTTGGCAATTTGATTTCTGGTTCCTGAGTATATGAGGATATATATTTAAACTTTATAAAAGTTTAACTATGAACAGCTAAAATAAAACTCAGAAAAGGGGAAAAAAGCAACAGATAAGTGAACTATTGGATAAGCAAAATTATTTGATCCTCAGGATGCCATGGTAGGGGTTTCCCTGGTGGCTCTCCATAAAGAATCTGCCTGCAATTCGGGAGACCTGGGTTTGATCACTGGGTTGGGAAGATCCCCTGGAGAAAGGATTGGCTTCCCATTCCAGTATTCTGACTTAGAGAATGCCATGGACAGAGGAGCCTGACAGGCTATAGTCCATCGGGTTGCAAAGAGTGGACACAACTGAGCAACTTTCACTATCACATGCAGTGGTAGAGAGTATTCCAGCCAAGAACACCCCTCATTGCAGAAAGCATAGTTTGAGACCTGTATCTTAGTTTAGGTTCTGTCTGGTTCTGTCCACTTACCCTCTTCAGGGAGCTTCAGTTTATTATTTAGGAACTGAAGGGATTAAATTAGTTCACTGTTTTGTCCTTTACAGTTCTGAGAAGCTCTACAACACAGGGCATAAACTCAAACACCTACCGGTGCCAAGTAGGTAATCCAAGTGAGTTAATGGACGTGTTTGCCATTCTAGATTTCCTTTTTTGAGATCAGGAAGCAATACAAGTTTTTGTGCTGAGTTAAAGATTTTACACATGTTAACAAATGAAAATGTAAAGAAAATAAAGGTGTAGGAACTCTGCGCTGCAAGTCAGCCACCTCTGCGCAGTTCACGTCTGCGGTTAGCTAAGATTGTAAGCTAGCTGGAAGACCAGAAGTTAAATAAGACGAGGATCAAAACATCCAGCAATGTTTCCAGGGAGTTAATTCTGCTTCAAAATCCCTGTCTACTTCAGTCTACCGAGATTTCACCTGCTAATGAAACTCAAACGCCACTTGAACATTCTTTTCGTCAGCTTTCATCTGCCGCCTGGCGCAGTGCGGATCTGTGCCTTGCGGCCCCCGGGAGACCGCAGGCCCCGGATTTTACAGCCCTCGGGACCGCAGATGGGGGTTATCCCGAGCTGCAAGTTGAGGGACTGTTATGCCGGCAACTGGCAACCCCAAGGAACCTCTGCTGCTACTGCTGCTGCTAAGTCGCTTCAGTCGTGTCCGACTCTGCGACCCCATAGACGGCAGCCCACCAGGCTCCCCTGTCCCTGCGATTCTCCAGGCGAGAACACTGGAGTGGGTTGCCATTTCCTTCTCCAATGCATGAAAGTGAAAAGTGAAAGTGAAGTCGCTCAGTCGTGTCCGACTCTTAGCGACCCCATGGACTGCGGCCCACCAGGCTCCTCCGGCCATGGGATTTTCCAGGCAAGAGTCCTGGAGTGGGGTGCCATCGCCTTCTCCGAAGGAACCTCTGGAAGAGTAAATTGATTCTCTTCCCTGGGTGCTCAAGAAGAAAAAGTTTACCTGGATTCAGGGACAGTGTTCTCGACCGGAAGTTTTGCCTCAGGACCTGAGCGCTTCCGGTTTGGTAACTAAGGGCGCGAAACGGTTGCTAGAGCTCGGGTAGCAACTACCCCGGTGCCGCTCACGGGTGAATTGAGAAGGTGGCTCTTTCTTCTGCACTTTTTCTGAGGTCCCCTATCTATTTGTCATCATGAGTAGTGAATTCCTGGCGGAGCTGCGCTGGGAGGATGGGTTCGCTATCCCGGTGGCGAACGAGGAGAACAAGACACTGGAAGAGCAGGTAAGGATCAGGTGAAGAAGGCGAGGTGGGGCGGGCGAGGGGAGAGGGGGCCTTTGGGGGGACTTTTTTGGTTGGCAGAAATACCCAAACCCTTTTATTTATCTCGTTCCTTCCCTAATGCCATCTTTTCTTGGTTTACCTCTTCGGTACCATCTCTTTGCTCACCTGCTAGCCCTTTTCGGTACTTGCTAAGCGTTGATATCAGTCAATCCAATTGAAACGATAATTGGTATACAAGACTATAAAGTCTGAATCTTTACTCCCTCCTCTTCCACTTCTTGCACTCATTTGCAAACTCCTGAGTAGTAGAGGGAAAAAGCGCCAGCTTTTTCCTGCCTCAGAATTAAGCGCGGTTTGCAAAGTGACTTCTGAGATTTGCGTAGCAACAGTTATTTGCGGATGTTTGTAAACGAAACACGTATGGCTGACTTTTCTTTTTGAGTTTCTTCCTATGATATTTGAAATGACTCGAGGAAATGTTTTCAAGAGGGATGTTCTAGTAAGTATGTTCAGTGTGCAGTTTACAGCTTTTCAAAGTGAGATTAAGTTGTCATAGAACAGTATAAAAATATTTTACGTTGCAAGGAGTATTTGGGGGATTCCCTGGTGGCTCAGCGGTAAAGAATTCGCCTGCCAATGGAGGAGAGGCGGTTCCATCCCTGGGTCCAGAAGATCCCCTGGAGAAGCAATAGCAACCCACTCCAGTATTCTTGTCTGAGAAATCCTTCCGTGGACAGAGAAGCCTGGTGGATGTAGTTCGTGCGCGTCGCAGAGTCCAACAGGACTGTGACTAAACAACAACAAAGGAGTATCTTAACCAGCTTGCAACCAAAGCATGGTTGTTGTTAAAAACTGTAACCAGCTCAGGAAACTTTTAAAGACCTTGAGTCTAATGTTCCATCACATGGCAATGTGTTGTGTGGAAGAGTCCAAGAAGAACCTATGATGCTTACACTGCTTTAGAGAATGGAAGACAAGGTCTTCTCTCCTCTGAGAAATGAAAATGAAAATCCTCCGCTCTGCTTCTTGAAAATATATTTTAAAAAATATTCTTACTTATTTACTTATATCTAATTAGATGGTTTCAGATTTTGCTTTTTAAGTGAAGAACTACATTAGGAAATATAAGAGATCTAGCACTGAATACTGAGGAATAATAATGTTAATAAGTATCCAGTCCTGGGTTCAGATCCTGTATATCAGCGTTGAGTCAGTTTCTTCTTCTTAGGTAAACTGGAGATAAGTAAAACAATCATTTCACAAGGTTGTTATACTGCTCTAAGGACATTAATATAGGTTAAGTTCCATTAAAATGTTCATTTTGGGTATTATTGCCATAATATGTCTTATAGGATTTTATATACTTATTACTTGAATTAGCTACTTAAAAATATTAAAGAACAATTAAAGAATAATGAGGCCCATAATCACATCACCCAATAAGCTCTGATATTAAACAAGCAACTCTTGAAAGTTTAAAATATTCAAACAGAAGAGAAGGGTATAAAATAAAAAATACAAGATATTCTCTCCCCAGAATACTCACTATTGACCATAGATATGACTATCATGGCTTTAAACAAATATCTTAGACATCATGATCTACAGGTATGTAGACAAAAAAGACAGGAGTATTATAAAAATAAGATCTATTACATGTGCTATTTTTAGCATAGAAATTTAATTTTACTTGTGTTTAAGAGGAGAAAATGAAAGAAATTGTTGACTATCCGTGAATGTTACTTGGTTATAAGAGATAGTGGTTGTGAAAAAATTTCTGTAACCTTAAGAAAAACTAAATAAGAAAAAATGAAATGGTTAAATTAAGTGTTTCTAAAAAAAATTCTTTTCTTCATTTGTAGACAGTATGAGTTGACTCGCTGATCTTTCATTTTGCATCTTTGAAATGAAGAGATTAGCTATCCTACCCTTTCTGCTGCCTTCTATTCTCCATTAAAAATAGTGGTTTTATTATTTTTATATTATCAAGGTTTATTTTATTTGCATTCTATTCAATGCTCTTAATTTACTATAAGTGTTTAGTCTTAATTTTATATTTAATATGATTTAATTGTCTTTTATGCAGTTACTCTACTAAGTTTATCTTATTTTGAAGTTTTCACTTTTGATTCATCTTTTGACTGGTTGGATACTTTTCATGTGCGGTTGTTTCAAGAAGGGCCTACAGTACTGTGCTTTGCCAGTCTGGTTCCTTGCACTGCCTGCTTTAACTTTATATTCCTTAAATCATAGTATCAGATCATCAGGATAGTTTCTCTCTGCCTTTCTACTTCCTCCTGGAATCCTGTGTTTCCCAAAGTGGACTGTTTTTCTGAAAGCCTATTTCCCAGCTGTTAACCTGTGAATTCACTTTATTCCTTTACTTGGTTGATGGTCTATTTCCTACATCATATATCTTCTTTTTTTCTTGAGTCATTCCCTTATTTTGATGAACTATTTTCTTGTGTCTCCCTAAGAAGTGTCTATGTGAGGTAAACACTCTGAATCTGAAAATATTTTTGTCTTCACATTTGATGATAATTTGGCTAGATAAAAAAAATCCTAGATTAAAAATAAAATTTCCACAGAATTTATCAAGAATTTTGCCTTATTGTCTTTCAAGCAGTGTTGATGGTGAATAATCTTACATTAAAATGATTTCCAGTTCTTATTTTTTTTAATTGATTTCCATTTCTTTGTAGGTTACTTTTTCATTCTCTGGAAGCTTTTAGAGTTTTGTTTCATCTTTATATAGCAGCTTTAATTTTTGCAACTATATCAATCATATTTAAAATTTTTAGGTTATGTGCTTGTTGCTTTTTTGTGTCACATGGTCTTGTTTTAGGAGTATATTATCAATTACAATCTGAGTGTGTATGTATGTGTGTGTCTTTAGTTCTTATCTTTTTTGTCCTGAATTATCTGTTTTCTTTGGAATCTTTTTATCTTGATGTCCCATACATTATGTAAGTTTTCAATAAGTAGCTGGTGATCCTTGCATATCCTTTTATATTTAAGAAAGAGGCAGTAAAATGTTGTTTGGGAGCTCTATGGGGAAGGAATTATCAAGTTGTGGAGAATTAATCATTATGCTTTAATTTAAAAAGCAGATTCTTTTGCTTTGGGTTAATTATGCAATGATAAAAGTCATAATTGACAAAGAAAATAAAAGTGATAAAGTACCAAACAACACAACAGCCAAATACATAAAAGTAAAAGCTATTATAAATGCTAGTAGACCTTGACAAAAATATGCAGTGAGGTACTTCAATATCTGGACTTCCCAGGTGGCGCAGAGGTAAAGAATCTGCCTGCCAATGCAGGAGACACAAGAAACCCAGATTTGATCCCTGGGTTGGGAAGATCCCCAGAGTAGAAAATAAAAATATGTTCTAGTATTCTTGCCGGAAAAATTCCGTGGACAATGGAGCCTGGTGTGTTACAGTCCATGTGGTCACAAAGAGTGGGACATGACTGAGTGACTGAATGCACACACACACACAATAGGCAAAAATAAAGATATGCAATATATGAATAATACAACAAAAGTAAAAACAAAGAGAACATACATCCTTTAAGTATAATATGTTCATAAAGCACTTACAAATGTAGATTGTGTACTAGACCAGAGCAAAAACCTAAAAATGAATGATTAACCTTAAATACAGTATGCTAAGTGAAATAAGCTGGACACATAAGGTCAAATACTTGATATGGTTTGGTAAGGTATGATTACCAAAGGTATGATTCCACCTATATGAGGTAACCTAGAGAAGTCAAATTCATAGACATAAAGTAGAATGGTGATTTCCAGGGGCTGGAGATAAGGAGGATGTGGGATTAGTATTTAATGGATTCAGAATTTCAGTTTTGAAGGATGAAAAATTTTTGGAAATGGATGCTAGTGATGATTGTACAATGTGTGGATATACATAATGCCATTGTACTTAATATACACTGAAAAATGTTTAAAATGGTAAATTTTATGCTATATGTATTTACAACAATTAAAAATAAATGATAATTTTATAGGTCACATTTTCTGATCATAAGCCAACAGAATTAATAATAAACAGTTTAAAAGATTACTGTCCATTATTATGGACTGAATGCTTGTGTTCCTCTCCCAGTAATTCATGTGCTGAAGCCCTAACTCCCAATGTGATAGTCTTTAGAGGTGGGGTCTTTGGGAGGCAGTTAGGTTTAGATGTGGTCTAGATGGGGTGGGGACTGGGATTAGTGTTCTTATAAAAAGAGGAAGGAGGCCTGGAAAAGGTTGATCCTCATGCCAGCCACCAAAGGGTAGTAGCAAAGAATCTGCTAGCCGTCAGACAGTTGCACTCATCTCTCATGCTAGTAAGGTCATGCTTAAAATCTTACATGCTGGGCTTCAGCATTATGCAAACCAAGAACTTTCAGATTTCCAAGTTGGGTTTAGAAAAGGAAGAGGAACTAGAAATCAAATTGCCAACATTTGCTGGATTATAGAGAAAGCAAGGGAATTTCAGAAAAACATCTATCTCTATTTCATCGACTGTGCTAAAGCCTTTGACTGTATGGATCATGACAAACTGTGGAAAGCTCTTAGAGAGATGGGAATACCAGACCATCTTACCTACTTCTTGAGGAATCTGTATGTGGGTCAAGAAGCAACAGTTAGAACCCTGTATGGAACAACTGATTGGTTCAAGATTGAGAAAGGAGTACAACAGGGCTGTCTGCTGTCACCTGTTTGTTTAACCTATACGCTGAGCATATCATGAGAAATGCTGGGCTGGGTGAATTACAAACTGAAATCAAGATAAGCAGGACCTCAACAACCTCAGATATGTGCTAATGGCAGAAAGCAAAGAGGAACTAAAGAGCCTCTTGATGAGGGTGAAGGAGGAGAGTGATAAGCTGGCTTAAGACTAAATATTAAAAAAACTAAGATCATGGCATCTGGCCCCATTACTGCGTGCCAAATAGAGGGGAGAAATGTGGAAGTAGTGACAGATTTCCTCTTGCTGGGCTCCAAAATCACTGCAGATGGTGACTGCAGCCATGAAATCAGAAGACGTTTGCGTTTTGGCGGAAAAGCAATGACAAACCTAGACAGTGTGTTGAAAAAACAGACATTACTCTGCCAACAAAGGTCTGTATAGTCAAGGCTATGGTCTTTCCAGTTGTCACATACGGTTGTGAGAGCTGGACCATAAAGAAGGCAGAATGCCAAAGAATTGATACTTTCAAACTGTGGTACTGGAGAAAACTCTTATATGTCCCTTGGACTGCAGGAGATTAAACCAGTCAATCTTAAGGGAGATCAACCTTGAATAGTCACTGGAAGGACTGTTGCTGAAGCTGAAGCTCCAGTATTTTGGTCATCTCATGTGAACAGACAACTCATAGGAAAAGTCCCTGTTGCTGGGAAAGATTGAGGGCAGAAAGAGAAGAGGGTATCAGAGCATGAAATGACAGGATGGCATCACCAATGCAATGAATATGAGTTTGGGCAAACTCCGGGAGATGAAGAGGGACAGGGAAGCCTGGTGTGCTGCAGTTCATGGAGTTGCAAACAGTTGGACACGACTGGATGACTGAACAACCAGAAGAGTAAGAGAGACTGTGGTCTTTAGAGGTAGGGCCTTTGGGAGTTCTAGACTGGGGGCTCCAATACTTTGGTCACCTGATGCAAAGAGCCAATTCATTGGAAAAGACCCCGATGCCCTGATGCTGGGAAAGATTGAGGGCAGGAGGAGAAGGGGACAACAGAGGATGAGGTGGTTGGATGGCATCATCAACTCAATGGACTTGAGTCTGAGCAAATTCTGGGAGATAGTGAAGGACAGGGAAACCTGACATGCTGCAGTCCATGGGGTTGCAAAGAGTTGGACATAACTGAACAAGGACAGCAAGATATAGGGGAGAGGGGGTTGCACTGGGATTAGTGCTCTTGTAAGAAGAGGAAGAGAGACCAGGGCTCCTTCTGTCATGTGAGGGCACAGTAAGAAGGCAGTCATTTGCAAGTCAGGAAGAAAAATTTCACTGAAACCAAATTGACTGGCGCTTTGATCTTGGACCTCCTAGCCTCCATAATTGTGAGAAATAAACTTCCATTGTTTTAGCCACCCAGTCTATGATTTTTTGTTATGGCAGTCTGAGCTGACTAAGATAGACACCTTAAATGCTTAGGCAAGTTTCTCAGAAATATATTCTGAATTGTTGTTGTTCAGTCACCCAGTCATGTCCAACTCTTTGTCCCCCCCTTGGAGTGTAGCACACCAAGCTTCCCTGCCCCTCAGCATCTGGATAGCTTTATATTAAAGAGAAATTGAAAGGAGAAAAAAATCACCTTTTAGAAAACAGTAAAAGGAGACTACTTCGTACCCACACCCATGTGTTCTCATTCATGTCCAGATCTTTGGACTTCACAGACTGTAGCCCACCAGGCTCCTCTGTCCATGGAATGAAAAACAGCAAAAATCTTACAGAAAACTTGTAGCTTTAAATTCCTTTATATTTAAATCAGTGTCTTAGCTTGGGTTGCTTTACTGAAATAACATAAACTCAATAAAAAACAGACATTTATTTCTCAAAATTTTGAAGGCTAGAAGTCAAGATCAGGGTGCCATATTGGGTGAATATATTGGGTGAGAGCCCTCTTCCTGGCCTGTAGATGGCTGCCTTCTGGCTCTGTTCTCACATGGCTAAGACTGAGTGAGCTCTGGTCTCTCTTACTCTTCTTCAGTTCAGTTCTGTCACTCAGTCGTGTCTGACTCTTTGCGACCCCATGAATCACAGCACACCAGGCCTCCCTGTCCATCACCAACTCCCGCAGTTCACTCAAACTCATGTTCATCAGGTCAGTGATGCCATCCAGCCATCTCATCCTCTGTCATCCCCTTTTCCTCCTGCCCCCAATCCTTCCCAGCATCAGAGTCTTTTCCAATGAGTCAACTCTTCGCATCAGGTGGCCAAAGTACTGGAGTTTCAGCTTTAGCATCAATCCTTCCAATGAATACCCAGGACTGATCTCCTTTAGGATGGACTGTTTGGATCTCCTTGCAGTCCAAGGGACTCTCAAAAGTCTTCTCCAACACCACAGTTCAAAAGCATCAATTCTTTGACGCTCAGCTTTCTTCACAGTCCAACTCTCACATCCAGACATGACCACTGGAAAAACCATAGCCTTGACTAGATGGACCTTTGTTGGCAAAGTAATGTCTCTGCTTTTTAAGATACTATCTAGGTTGGTCATAACTTTCCTTCCAAGGAGTAAGCGTCTTTTAATTTCATGGCTGCAATCACCATCTGCAGTGATTTTGGAGCCCCCCAAAATAAAGTCAGCCACTGTTTCCACTGTTTCCCCATCTATTTCCCATGAAGTGATGGGGCCAGATACCATGATCTTCATTTTCTGAATGTTGAGTTTTAAGCCAACTTTTTCACTCTCCTCTTTCACTTGCATCAAGAGGCTCTTTAATTCCTCTTCACTTTCTGCCATAAGGGTGGTGTCATCTGCATATCTGAGGTTATTGATATTTCTCCTGGCAATCTTGATTCCAGCTTGTGTTTCTTCCAGGCCAGCGTTTTTCATGATGTACTCTGCATGTAAGTTAAATAAGCAGGGTGACAATATACAGCCTTGATGTACTCCTTTTCCTATTTGGAACCAGTCTGTTGTTCCATGTCCAGTTCTAACTGGAACTTCCTGACCTGCATACAGGTTTCTCAAGAGGCAGGTCAGGTGGTCTGGTATTCCCATCTCTTTCAGAATTTCCACAGTTTATTGTAATCTACCCAGTCAAAGGCTTTGGCATAGTCAATAAAGCAGAAATAGATGTTTTTCTGGAACTCTCTTGCTTTTTTGATGATCCAGTGGATGTTGGCAATTTGATCTCTGGTTCCTCTGCCTTTTCTAAAACCAGCTGGAACGTCTGGAAGTTCATGGTTCACATATTATGGTGCTAATTTTCCCACAGTTATCTCTAAATCACAACACTATTTTGTAACATTTAAAAGATCAGTAGATTTTAGAAATTCAAATGGATATCAAAAGAGGCAAAATAAATGAAAATTTAGTTTTCTTTTGATTTTATATTTTTTAATATGGTAAAAACTTAGTAGAACTTTGGTTGATCATAGCATTTATTATTTACAGTTATCAAAGTTGCAAGATGAAAGGTCAACCATGCAAGATCAGCTACGTGACTATGAAGATCGAATTAATGCTATGACTTCTCACTTCAAAAATGTTAAGCAAGAGTTCTTGTTTACCCAGGTAAAATACTGTTTGAAATTTACATTGATTGTATCATGTGTAGTCATGGAACATTTCACATTGCATTTACATCTGTGATTTGATTTTAGAGATATAATAAGAAAGTTTCACATAGCTAAATGATTATGAACGTAATCATTAAACCTGAAAGTAGGTAGAAAAAAAGATTTTTAGGAACTCTACTACCACCAAATTCAAGGAACAATTAATTCATCAGGAGATATCATCATTCAGACAGTCTGATATAATATTAGGCAGCTGATTATATGAGAAGGGTGCAGTGATGGCAGTGCAGAGAAATGATGGCCTAAGTGGAAATAGATCTAATAAAACATTATAAGAGAGTTTCTGTCTACTTTAAAAAATTTCAGCACAACTTCCTGGAGTGATTTTGAGAGGAGGCAAACTGTCAACACACTTCAGTAGCCCTAAGGACACCACAATATTTTAGCATAGTTTAAGGACTGAATTTTATAATAACAATCCTGAGATAATAGAAAAGTTAATTTATGTTCAGGAAGCTAAGGTGACTAGGGACAGTACAATGCATTTTAGAAATATTAGTACAACAATAAAAATTAAAACGTAGAGTAATTAATTAAGTAAGCATCTGTTTTATGGACAGTCTATTCATGTGAAGAATCTCTTGCCCTGATGATGCCCAGAAAATCCAAAAGCTCTGTAAATCAGCATTGGAGACTTTACTAGCTTCTCTCTCAAACTTTTTTTAAGTACAAATATGTAATTCTTAAAACTGAATGAGTCATATTTCTAATACCAGTTTATAATTAATATAGATAAGTAACTATTTCATGGGTTTTTACAAGTCTCATTAGAAAGCTATAAATTTAATGAACTTTTAAAAACAATCCCAAGATTTTGGAATCCTGATGTGATTTAGTAGTTAATAAACAGTTTAGGATAACATCTTTTCCTCAAGTTATTATACCACTGAGTTGGGGATTTGAGAAGGAGAGATCTTCTTTAGGTATATTTCATTATAGTCATACTTCAAGTAGGCTAATAGAGATGAAAGACAATAAACTTCCTTCAACACTAACAGCCTTAATAATGTAAAAACAATACCACTGGTGATAATTTTGAAGTTCTACAGGATCAGTAGGCAACAAATACAATTTTATTAAGTAAAACTGAACACAAAGGCATCATTGTATGTTAACATACTCTAAGGCATATTTACAACCATCACTGTTTACATATTATTTTAAAATTATTTCTCTTTATTGGATATGTGGTCAATTCTTATAAGCATACCATTTCCTAAGTATTTTAATATTAATTTAATTTCTTAGTTTTAAATAAATGAATTTTCTCTTTTAAAGTCTCAGTATATAAACTTTGGTTTTCAACAGTTTCCCTAGACCAAAACTGAAAACTGCTGACAACATTTTTTCCTAGCACATTCCATGAACTGTCTTTCTCACAACTAGTAAGCAGCACTGCCTACACTAAGTCACAAAATCTAATGTGCAAGTTTCAGGGAAGTGGAATTAATAGTAGGTCATCTAAACATTTTGTGGGAACTTTGTTATTTTCTGTCTAGTTTTTTTTTTCCCTCCTCCCTTCCTCCTGTGTCCATAAGTCTGTTCTCTCTCTGTTTCTCCATTGCTGCCCTGAATATAAATTCATCAGTACCATCTTTTTAAATTCCATATATATACATCAGTGTATGATATTTGTATTTCTCTTTCTGACCTACTTCACTCTGTTTAATAGGCTCTAGTTTCATCCACTTCATTATAACTGAATCAAATGCATTCCTTTTTATGGCTGAGCAGTATTCCATTGTATATATGTACTACAACTTCCTATCCATTCATCTGTTGATGGACATCTAGGTTGCTTCCATGTTCGGGCTGTTGTAAATAGTGCTGAAATGAACATTAGGGTACATGTGTCTTTTTCAATTTTGGTTTCCTCAGGGTATATGCCTAAGAGTGGGATTGCTGGGTCATATGGTGGTTTTATTCCTAGCTTTTTAAGGAATCTCCATACTATCTTGCATAGTGGCTGTATCCCACCAGCAATGCAAGTGGGCTTCCTTTTCTCCACACCCTCTCCAGCATTTATTGTTTGTAGACTTTTTGATGATGGCCATTCTGACTGGTGTGAGATAGTATCTCATTATAGTTTTGATTTGCATTTCTCTAATAATGAATGATGTTGAGCATATCTTTTATTGTGTTTATTAGCCATCTATATGTCTTCTGTAGATGTCTTTTTTAGATATTTTCCCTATTTTTCAGTTGGGCTGTTTGTTTTTCTGGTGTTGAGTTGTATGAGCTGCTTGTATATTATGGACATTAATTATTCATCAGTTGTTTAATTTGCTATTATTTTCTCCCATTCTGAGGGTTGTCTTTTTACCTTGTTTGTAGTTTCCTTTGCTGTGCAAAAGCTTTTAAGTTTAATTAGATCCCACTTTTTTGTTTTTGTTTTTATTTCATTACTCCAGGAGGTGGGTCATAGAAGATCTTGCTTTGATTTATATCATTGAGTGTTCTACCTATGCTTTCCTCTGAGAGTTTTATAGTTTCTGATCTTACATTTAGGTCTTTAATCAGTTTTGAGTTTATCTTTGTATGGCATTAGGAAGTGCTCTAATTTCATTCCTTTACACGTAACTGTCCAATTTTCCCAGCACCACTTATTGAAAAGGCTATCTTTGCTTCATTGTATATTCTTGCCTCCTTTGTCAAAAATAAGGTACCCATAGGTACATGGGTTTATCTCTGGGTTCTCTGTCTTGTTTCATTGGTCTATATTTCTGTTTTTGTGCCAGTACCATACTGTCTTGATGACTGTAGCTTTCTAACATATATAGTCTGAAGTCAGGAAGGTTGATTCCTCCAGTTCCATTCTTTTTTCTCAAGACTGCTTTGGCTGTTTGGGGTCTTTTGTGTTTCCATATGAACTGTGAAAAATGCCATTGGTAGTTTGATAGGGATTGCATTGAATCTGTAAATTGCATTTGGTAGTATCATCATTTTCACAATATCGATTATTCCTACCCAGGAACATGGAATGTCTCTTTTAAAGTCTCAGTAAACTTGGTTTCCAACAGCTTCCCTAGACCAAAACTGAAATCTGCTGAAAACATTTTTTTCCTAGCACATTCAATGAGCTGTCTTTCTTTCTCACAACTAGTAAGCAGCACTGCCTACACTGAATCACAAAATCTAATGTTCAAGTTTCAGAGAAGTGGAATTAATAATAGGTCATCTAAGCATTTTGTGGGAACTCTGTTATTTTTTGTCTAGTTTTAGTGTTATTTTATAATTTTAAAATGTAAAAAGTCTTTCTCTTTCGTATGTTATTCTGTAGTCTCTTTGCAAAGCCAGGGATCATGAGATTGAGAGTGAAGAACATTTTAAGATGATTGCTGAAAGAGAACTGGGACGAGTGAAGGATGAAATTCAACGACTGGAAAATGAGATAACTTCAATACGGGAAAAAAAAAATGATAAGGAAGTATGTATTGAACTGTTACCTAAAATTTTGTGCAATTGCTCCTTCTTTCCTTCACCAGATAAACGTTGGTTTTTTTTTTTTTCTGTATGGGAAAGACATTTAGTTTCCTGATGTTTACTTATGTTGTTTTTTTGGACAATGAAAGTCACATGGAGCTGTGATTTAAATCAACAGTGATAGAATATTACATTTATTTTCTCAGTGTTCACTTACCAAATAGTCATTGAGCCTTACAATATGTGAGGTACCCTGCTGTCTGCCTATTACACCATACTAGGCATAATTTATTTATAAGTGCTACATTTAAAAAATCTACATTTAAAAAGTCACTTATAATTTTGAATTTCATTTTTCAGTCAGAATTTTTACCTTTCATATTATCAACGTGTGACTCTAATATTAAAGTACTATAACCTGTTTTACTCTTTTCCTTAGCTTTTAGTTACTTGGTTGGGAGCACTTTCCAAATTCAATTCTTCTCTTTACATATGTATATACTTATGGAAATGTATTTGTATATATGGAAATATATATATTCTTATACATATATAATAAATATAATATTAAACAAACATATATACATACAATAAGTATATACACATATATATGGATATATCCATATATATGTGTATATACATATTTGGGTCTCCTGCATTGCAGGCATATTCTTTACCATCTGAGCCACCAGGGAATCCTATATATTCACATACATACCTATTTTATCATGTTAATTTGTATTTGTTTGTGTATTGATCTGTTTTCCTTTATGAATCTAAATTTGTTAAATACATTGAAAAATATTTTATCTCCTTAATTACTATATTCATTTTAATTAAATGTGCTTCCAAAATTTCTATATAATAGACCTTTTAGAGACAGCAATCTGATTGGAAATGGGGCTGAAGAGAACTTGTCTTGGGCTTGAGTTAGCATATGAGGCCCATTATTTTTATTATAATTTCATATCTGGTTAGGTAGTTTTGGTAGAGTGACTAATGAGATTGCTCTAGGGGAGATACCCTAATGTCTTTTTAAGTAAACTTTGACTCAACTATTGTTCTCAATTTGATAATCACTTCCCTCTATTTCAGAACTAAAGAATTGAAATACAGTATGATAGTTATATAATTAAATATGATATATTGTATACATCTGGAGACTGGGGACAGAGACAAGATTTCTTTCTTCCTTTTAAATATGTAATGTTATGTTTTATAATAATGTTTTATTATTTCTCCCTGTTCCCTCTCTTTGGAAATTAGAATTCCATATTTAAAACTACTCAAAAATTGGATGGTTTGAAATGTCAAATGAACTGGGACCAGCAAGCATTGGAGGCCTGGCTGGAAGAATCGGCTCATAAAGATAGTGATGCTCTCACTCTTCAGAAGTATGCTCAGCAAGATGATAATAAGATTAGGGTGAGATGTTATACATTGTAGTGTTAGATTTTCTCTGAATCTATAGTAAAGCAACCTGTAATTTAAATTGGACTTATAATTTTGAAGTAGTGCTTAAACATTTTGGGTCTAATAAAGCCAATTATTCTCTCTCTAGAAAAATGAATGTACTCTAATACACAATCTTGATGCCACTTTTATAGCTCCTCTAAAGCCCTTTGACCATTTAAGGATCTTTGGACTCCAGGTTAAGAATCCTGATTGAGAAGGTTTCTCAAAAGCATTTCAGAAAATAAAGTTTTGTACTAGAACTATGTATTAATATTTTAACTTATTTTGCATAATAGTTTGAATATTACAGATAATTTTTGCTAATTTGAGACTATAGTGCTATTGATTATTTAATATATTAAATAAAATAATAATAATTATAAAAATCTACTTGTAATTAAATCTGGTGATATATTAGTATCATGAAACATTCTGTTTTCTAACAAGTTAAAACTGCATGCATTAGTTACAATAACCTTAAATGAAAATTTATTGTTTAATCTTTTTTTCTAACTCATTTAAAAAAGTATTAAAAGCCTTTTTAGAAACAATTGGGTTTCCATTGAAGTTAGAAGATAAAGAATATATATATTATTTGGAGTTATTTTAGATGTCAAATGAATATGTGTCATATAATATGTATATGTATTAGTTCAATTCAGTTCAGTCGCTCAGTCGTGTCCGACTCTTTACATATGTATAATATAATATTAATGTGAGATATGCTGTCTAACAGCTTTTATGTTAGTAAAATGATAATTATGAATATTTTTGTATGTAACTACGTTCTAGGCCCTGACCCTGCAATTAGAAAGACTGACTGTGGAATGTAATCAGAGAAGAAAGGTACTTGATAATGAATTTGCAGAGACTCTAAGTGTACAGGTTGGTTTAGTAAAGATTTTTATTTAATTGTCAAAATGATGTTCACAAAAGCACTTAAATTCACAGAAGTATTATTTGGTCTTCATTTTACAGTTAGAATTGGATAAAGCTGCCCAAGATTTTCGAAAGATTCATAATGAAAGGCAAAAACTCATTCTACAGTGGGAGAGCACAATAGAACAGATGCAGAAGAGAGATAAAGACATCGATAACTGTGCCGTGGTAAAGTGGTTGTTTGGTTCTTTCAACTTTCAGCTGTATTTATCTCTTTTTGTATTTAACTCATTCATTTCAAATTAAATCACACTATTATTTGAAAGTCACTTTTGTAGCATGATCCAATAGTTTGAGTAAATGTTTTCTAAAGCTGGTTCTATATCTATTTGGAAATGTGATTTTATGAAGGTTATTTACTTATGGTATATAATGCCGAAGACTGAATTCTAATATCTCTGAAATGTGAAACAAGAGAAAATCAACAGACAACTTTATTGCAGCAAAGCCAATGCCTTGACTCATATATACATGGTTGTCCACGATGCCTTGGATTTAACATGTGTGCTGTTTCTGTGTGAATCAAAAGGTGTAGGGAAATAAGCCTCATGGGTAGCCAAGAAAGAAGGATGGAGAGTCAGGAAAGAAACCCTGAGTGCAATAAATTCTCCCTTTTGAAACTGAGTTACCATTCAGAATGGGGTAAAAGTTCTGAAGGGGAGGAACACCATGCTGATTAAACACTGGTCTAGTGTTATCTTTTGCTCCTTTCAGAGGTAATTTAGGAAAACTTTTTGGGGAAGTCATTAAAGAGTGAAATAGTGGTGAGTGAAAATGGGAAGATTAGGGAAGTTGGGGAGGGAGAAGGAATTGAGGAGGAAAGAAGGCACATAGGAAATGTGCGAACTTCCATTCTGAATATATACTCCATGGAAAGGCATCTGGCAAGCAATTCAGGTCACTGGAAGTTTGGAATTCTGATATCTGGATGTGGTTTACTTGTTATTTGTAACTTATATGAAAATGTTATTTCTGTATTTTAAATTTCTGTGAGTAATCATTTTATCAACAAAATGGCTTATGCCTCCTTAGCAGGGAGTTAGAAGAACCAATCTTAACTATGAGTTCCTCTTATTTCTTGCTACTAATGTTGGTTTCTCTTTCTTGCTTTATACTGGTTTCAAACATCAAGTCCTGACTGCTTCCTCTGTGTAGATCACATCTAAGACTAAGATCTAAGACTGCAAATCCATAATCTGAATGCTCATACAATCCTGTAGCTAAAGTTACTCAGCCTGTTGATTTGGTGGAATCCACAGCCTACAGCTCTCTGGTTACATCCTCAGTGATTCCTTGTTCACAGGGTGACATCTCCTGGCTATATGTATTGAAAAAGACTAGAGAGGGTGCTCAGAAGTGGTTCTATAGGTAGTGGGATGCCTCTAAGTGTTTAACAACTAGCTCTTGATTTGTGGTATTTTTGATCTGTGGCATCACCTACATGAAAACTTAACTGTGAATAGATTGCCCTGTTAATGCCTGTAATGTAGGAATTAAAGCTTCTGAGTAAGTGGTAGAAAATTAATATAAAGCAGGGAATTCTAGAATAATTATTTGACACATACAAATTTAGGAAGTTTTAACCTATCCTTTGGTTGAATGGACACAGTAGAGATATAGAATGTTGCAATTATAAAATGTTAATTGTTATATATATGGGAATACTAGAGTAAACAAATCTATAATGTGTTTTAAAATGCAGTGAATTTCAGATGTATATTGATTTAATATGCTAATATGTACAATATTACATGTAGCATTTCTAAAACTTACCAACTTCAGAAACATAGCCTCCCTTGACCCAGTCTCCTGAGATTAGTTGTTTGGTGAGACTCTATTTCAGAAAACTTGAAAGAAATATATCTTAGGGTAAATTTTCCTTCTCTCTTCAACTCATCTAACATACTGTCATCAGAATCACCTGAAAAACCACATATGATCTTTTTATTCCCCAACTCTAAGATCTTTATTCCATATCGCTTAAAACTTGACTCTCCTTAACATGGCAATTGAAAAGTTGAATTCTTCACCATTTGGCCCTAACCTCTGCCTTCCACCCTTCATCTCTGTCATCTGTATCCACTCTTTCTTAACATCCCCCCATTCCATCTTTGCCCTCCCACCCTACACTTTAACCATGTTAGAATATTTATGCATCCTCACTTATCTCTTTATGCCCGACTCAAATGAAACCTCTTAGGTAATGCTTTTAATGATTTCTCTTGGGTAGATTTCATCATCTCTTTGCTCCCATGGTACTTTGTCCACACCACAGTTACTACTTTGCATATTCTAGTTATTTTGTATCTCCACCACCAGCAGGAAGCCTGAGTGATGAAGATATTCCTATTGAAACAAATAACAAAAATAATATTCTCAAAAAATGAAAAAAAAAACTGGTCTTGTTAAACTGGACTGGGAAAACTGCATTGAAATGTGAAAACTATTCAATACTGTTTTATTTTTTAGATGTCACCTTTTCTTGATAAAAGACTGACATTTTTCTTATCCCTTTAGCAAAGTACCAGATGGATGAAATAAAATATAGGGTTCTTTAAAAATATGAGCTTATAGATACTAGTGGCATACTAATATTTTATTTTATTCATTTAAATTAGTCTCTCCTTAAATTTTGGTAAAATGAGTACTATAAAACCTGAATTCCTTTTAGTTTTAATTTTGTCATATTACACATGTATTTAATGTGTATTTCAAATTCTAGGCATTAGCAAGAATAAAGCAAGAAATAAGAGAAAAAGAAAATCTGGTTAAGGAAAAAATCAAGTTTTTGGAAAGTGAGATTGGGAATAACACAGAGTATGAAAAAAAAATTTCTGTTGCTGATCGTAAAGTTTTAAAATGTAGAACAGAATATCAACGTCATGAAGCTAATAGAATTCAGCTGAAGGATGAGGTATGTCAATTAAAAGGACTGGTTTGTGTGTTTATAACAAATAACTATACAGATAAGCATAAAGGCTTTCCTTTGTTAAGGTCCTGCCTTTTTGTTACATTGCTTCGTATTGTGAAACTTGAACTTTTAGGATACACTAGGGCTTTCTTGGTAGCTCAGATGGTAAAGCGTCTGCCTACAATGCGGGAGACCCAGGTTCGATCTCTGGGTCGGAAAGATCCCCTGGAGAAGGAAATGGCAACAACCCACTCCAGTATTCTTGCCTGGAAAATCCCATGTACCGAGGAGCCTGGCTATAGTCCATGGGGTCGCAAAGAGTCGGACACAACTAAGTGATTTCACTCTCACTTTCTATTGAAACTTTGATTGGATAAAGGCAACAGGTGGCTGTCATTCAGGTGGTATAAAGGGTTCCTCTGGTGTTGTGCAGTGCCCAACTTGCCTATCACACGTGGTGTTCTGTTATTAACTCAAGGCAAAAGACTTCTGAAAGGTCTAGGCTGGAAATCATAAGATAAAGGAAAATGGATAAATGTGAAGATGAATTATTGACATTGGTGATATTTGGAAAGGGTTTCCCTGGTGGCTCAGAGGGTAAAGCGTCTGCCCGCAATGCAGGAGACCTGGGTTCGATCCCTGAGTCGGGAAGATCCCCTGGAGAAGGAAAAGGCAACCCACTTGAAGTGTCTTTCCAGAGATACATGTATATGGTAGTTTTACCACTCAAATTCTAGCAGAAACTACTGTTGAAGTTCAGTGTTTTACCTTGTTAAGGGAAAACATTTCAGTGTAGTAATGGGACAATGTAGTGGTATAATGTCTTTAAACAGAGAGAATAAAATCTTCTGCTTTGGTCTTTTCTTCTTTTGAGCATACATGTCAACTAGATTATTCCATGGGTAGAGTTAGCAGTTCCCATAGTTAGCAAATTATCTGAAGTTACTGATATTTGGATGGGAAATTGAAACATTGCAGAGCATTTCATTTTATAAGTTGTTATACTTTATATTTCTGATAAAGAAGGAAAGTTTTTTTCTATCTGAAGAGAATAAGTAAGATCTTGCAAAAGCAAAAAAGTGAACTTCTTACGTAAATTAAATGTCACTGCTAATAGCTCATTCTCCAAAATTTTAAAGCTTAAACCAGTTGTAGAAAAAAATGCAGGTATTCATTTATTTATAATTTATTTATTGAGATAGAATTCACATATCAAATACACACTCTTAAAGCATACAATTCAATAATTTTTAGTATTTTACAGAATTGTGAAACCATTATCACTATCTAATTTTAGAGTATTTTGGGCTTTCAGAAGGAAACCACATAAGCATTAGCAATGGCTTTCCTTATGTCCCTCTCCTCCTCCCACGCAGACCCTGCAACTCCTGATCTACTTTGTCTTGGTGGATTTGCCTATTTTGGACATCATACAACATGATGCATTTTGTGTCAGGGTTTTTTTTTACTTACATAATGTTTTCAAGGCTCTTATAAGATGTAACATGTAAAAGTACTTCATTTTTTCTCAAAATTTTTTTATTGTGGTGAGATACATACACAATTTACCATCTTAACTGTCTTCAGATGGACAGTTTAGTGTTAACTACATCACTAATGTTGTACAACCACCACTATCAACCATCTTCATAACTCTTTCCTTGTAAAGCAGAAACTCTGTACCCATTGAACAATAATTTCCCATCTCTCTGTCCTCCCAGCCCCTGGAAACCACCATTCTACATTATGTCTCTATAATTTTAGCTACTCCAAGTACCTCATATAAATGGAGTCATAAAATACTTGTTTTTTTCTGGCTGGTCTATTTCACTTATTTTTCTTAGTATGATGTCCTCAAGGGTCATCCATGTTACAGCATATGTCAAAATTTTGTTCCTTTTTAAGGCTGGATAGTATTCCATTGTGTATATATACTATATTTTGCTTATCAATTCCCCTGTCAATGACCTTGGACTGCATTCCTGCTTTGGCTATGTTGAATAATGCTGCTGTGAGCATGGGTGTAGAATTACCTCAGAATCGCCTTATCAAACAATAATTACATTTTTAATTTTTGGAAGAATTACCACACAATGGTAGTACTATTTGATATTTGCACTAACAGTGCACAAGGGTTCCAATTTCCACATCCTCATCCCACTTGTTATGTTGAGATTTTTTGATGGTAGCTATATTAATGGTTGTGAAATGGTATTTCAGTGTAGTTTTGATTTTTGTTTACCTAATGATTAATGATGTTGAGCAGTTTTTCATGTGCTTATTTACCTTTTGTATCTCTTCTCTGGAGAAATATCTATTCAAGATCTTTGACCATTTTTGAATCAGGCTTGTTTGTTGTTGTTGTTGAGTTTTAGAAGTTCCCTATATAATCCTGGATATTAGTCCCTTATCAAATATATAATTTGTAATTATATCCCCCTCATTCTTTGTGTTTCTTTTTTGCTCTGTTGATATTACTTTTGCTGTACAAAAATTTTTAGTTTAATGAAGTCAAACTTGTCTATTTTTCTTTGATTGTCTGTGCCTTTGGTGTCATATCCAAGAAATCATTGCCGAATGCAATATTCTGAAGCTTTTGTTCTATGTGCTTTTAACTCATATATAGATCTCTATAATTTGTCAGTATCTTACAAGTCATTTGAAATTTATTATCAGATCAAGAAGAAAAATTGTTAAATATGTTTCAGAAACATGGTTATTATGTTTGTCACTGTTATGTAGTTAGAAATGAATGTGTTCAGAATAAAAATTCTCAGAAATGAAATTATAAGATGCAGAGTAAATATATAATTTCTGTCTGTTAACTAATAAATAGCTGGATTCTTTAAAAGCCACTGTGAATAGAAGTTCCAGTGATTTAGAAGCTCTGAGGAAAAATATTTCCAAAATAAAGATGGACATTAATGAAGAAACAGCAAGGTAAGAAAAAAGATATTTAAGAATGTTTGTAGTTTTTTAATATTTCTAGAAAAATTATTGAATATTGTTTTTTTGGTTCAATAACTATAAAATTATAGCTACTAATTTATTAAACCTAAACAATTTTTCCTGAGTTTTTCAATACAAAGCCTTAGGAGCAATATTTTTATGACCTACTAAATATATGCTGGTATTAAAAGGTTTATGGCAAAAGAAGCTTCACGTTATATGAAGAAATCTTAGGATAAACTGTTCTTTCTTTGTTTGCATTAAATATCTTTTAGACATGTTTTCTGCTTTTTCGTCATAATTCTCTATAGGTTACGCAAAATTAAAAATCATAATCAGATTGTAAGAAAAAAATTAAAGGAGATAACTGAGAAAACTATGTCTGTAGAGGAGAAAGCTACCAACTTGGAAGACATGCTAAGGGAGGAAGAAAGAGGTGTGAAGGTAAAGTTTAGTTTCAGTTTTTAAAAAATTACAGCAAATTTAGTAATAGTGAATAAACTAGACTCTTGAGATCAGACGAGCAGGAGGTCTTTTAATAAAGCTGTGATTTCTGAGGTCATCCCATTTGTAATTAGATTGTTGAACCTCTTTTTATTTTAAGCTCTTAATTCTCCATTTGCTTCACTTTCAGCATTTAACTTTGATGTCGTCTCTGAAAGGTAGATCCTCTGAGATTCCATGTCCTCCCAATGCCTACTGTGTCCTTGTCCCTGTTTGCAATCCATATGTATTTTCTTAAATTGCAAATGTATCTTGAAAAATGCCCTTGTTTTACAGCTGATTTCTACCTGCCTATCATTTTTTTCTTGTGATCCAATTCCCTCCCAGTGGTCTGCATTCATTACATATATTTCTTCAGCATCTGCTGTCTCTTTAACCTCTTCCAGCTTGGCACCATTATTGGTAAATGGGCTTATAAATGCTAACACCTTACTAACTTCCCTGGCACCCCCTTTCTACCATAATCTGTTTGGCATTCTGGTAGCATTAAAGCCAATTTTTGAGGAACTGGAATAGGCTAGTTGGCCGTTTCCTCTTTGAAAACTCCAAATGATTTATGTGACCTGTCACCATAGGCACTGTGTAAGCACTACTTCTTGCTTTTACTCTTTTTTGTCTAATGGGGGAAGAGGAAGGGCAGCTCAAGGTGCTTGTAGAATCTCCCGTTTGCAGAGGCTTGTTTCAAGTATGGTTTCATTCATATCTGGATAGAATCCAGCTTCCTTAGTGTGCTGTTGTATGTTTAAAATCCTGAGTAACAATGTCATGCAACAGTCTTGATTTGAGTGTTATTTGAGTCCAAATCATACAACATTATTTTAAAAAATATTATGACTTTTTCCCCTCAGAAAGCATGATTTTCTGTTAGCACATGAAATGGGACAGTATTGGAGTTTATTAGAAATCTTAAAGACTGTGAATTTTATATGAAATAAACCTTCTGAAGAAAGAATTAAAAACTAGTGATATTTAAAAAGAAATTAGCTGAATTAATAAACAGTAAGGTTGGCCACATGTGTGAGCAGGGCTGTGTTCTTGGGGTTTTGTTTGTTTGGGAAAAATCTCAGCCCTGTATGTTTTGCTGACTTATTTACCACCAAGCCCTGACTTTAAAACTCAGCCAGGCAGTCATTGAGAAGGTCCTGAACCCAGTGGAAATTTTCTATTATATGAAAAGCAATACAGTTTATAAGCTTGTATATCAGATTAGGTTTCTTCATTTGTGAAAATTCAGATGTACCAATCACAGACTTCTTTTGTTACATATTGAGGTTCATTGGAGGCCAAAGAGAAATATGCTTACCTGTGTATAACAGCACAGAAGGAAATTATTTCAACATTCTAAAATGAGTGCTTTCAATAGATCTTGGCATGTGAGATCTATTTGAAGTCTAGAATACATTAATGTGACACTTTGAGGTCAAGACAGACCTGCCTCCTGAGATGGGAGAAGTGAAAATGGGGTACTGGCTTCTGTTTCCTAGTGGGCTGCCTGGGTAGGGAAGTCAGCTGCAGGCAAAATGTGAGTAAGGAATAGTGCCAGTGCTTACCAGCTCACAAAAGCTGATAGTTAAATTTTCTGGAATTTTATAAGTCAGCCGCTAAATGTAGCTACTATTAAAAATCAAACTATATAGACTCACAATTAAATAAATTATATTAAAAACAAAGTAAAAAGTACTCAGCACATATCACTTCTAAATTAGTTTTCTACACTTTACTGTTGTCTATGCTTTTAAAGTTACTTAAAATTACTAACATCTATCATATCTGTATAGTGTTGTTCAATCACCAAGTTGTGTCTGACTATTATATCTGTATAGTACATATACTGCATAGTGATCTGCAACTGCATATCTCTTCCCAGCTTTGAATATAGAAGAATCATGTGAGTAGCTTGAAATTGGCCTTAGTGGGAATATAAATAATTATGGAAATCAGCCTCTTTTTCCTAACCTCCCATCTACTAGAAACCTGGTGGTTAAGCATTTATCTGCTCACCACTGAATAGTGCTGAAAAGAAGGTGGGAGAGTTCTTCCCTTAACTTTAGTAAACTTTGGGAACTTATAAGCTGTGTGTCTTCAATGTATTTTATGTTCCAAAGAAACCAGTGAAAATGGTCAAGTTCTAAGGCTAAGGTGACACAGGGTAGATGACGTATCAAGGTATATGATACAGGAATAGTGGATGAGAGTAGACTACAAGCAATGTTGGGAATGTGTTGAAATTGTAAGAAGGGCTTTATACTCTCTAGGGCTAAAATGAAGGTTCTTGATGAACCCCTAAATTATAATATTCATTCAGTAAAACATTTAAAGGTATTATATTACATTAATCATTGTTATTCTTATTATCAGGAAGTAGAAGTTCAGTTGAACATAGTGAAAGATGTGTTATTTAAGAAAGTTCAGGAATTACAGACTGAAACAATGAAAGAAAAAGCTCTCGTATCTGAAATTGAAGGAACCCGTTCTTCTCTAAAGCACCTCAACCATCAGTTACATAAACTGGACTTTGAAACCTTGCAGCAGCAAGAAATTATGTACACTCAGGTAGATGTTACTCTTATAAATGTCTTCATATTGATTTGTCATAATTGTGATGGTCAAGATACCGCAGTGTCCTAAGAAAAAGATTTCTATGAACTCTTGAGGTTGGGGGCGCATAGACAGATGCTACAGACTGCAGGGGGTGTGGGTTCCATCTCTGGCCAGGGAACTAAGATCCTGCATGCTGCATGGTGCAGCCAAAAAACAACAACAAAAAGAACTCCTAAAACCCCTGCAAAACTGTATGTTATGCATACATCAGCCTCTCCACCCCTGTCCCTGGACCAATAGGTTAAAAGTATTTTTAAAGTTTTCCTTTTTGGTTCTCTTTACATATTCTGTCCATGTTAATTGTTTAATGTCCTCCCTCTCTATATCTTAATTTCTGCATCTTATATATTCTTAATTTCTCAGAATTACAGATGCTGAAGTATAATTTTCAAAATATTGTTTAAAAGTTCATCATATTTGAGCCTTTCATGGCTAACAATCTGTGACTCTTTTTTGTACTCTATAGAAAAACACCCTCCAAAATCCATGTCCATGTAAACCTAGTGGATTTACTGATGTTCTGTGATGATAGTATGATAAATACCCACCTAACTGCTCTATCATATTTTCAGATTAGTTGTGTGTTATTATCATATACTCCGGTTGTTGAAGAATAGTTTACTGTTTCTCCCCTTGGAGTAAGAAGGACTTCATCACTAGAGAATTAAAGTGACTTTAGTAAACGATGACATCAGACCAAACTCATGAAAATATTTACAGTGTGTTTGCATCTACAAAAATGGTTTTAACTCTTTCTCCCTACTAACTTTCTATAAAACCTGTAACAGGATTTTTACATTCAACAAGTAGAACGCCGAATGTCGCGCTTAAAGGGAGAAATTAATTCAGAAGAAAAACAAGCCCTTGAAGCAAAAACAGTTGAACTTCAGAAGACATTGGAAGAGAAAAAATCTGCACTTTGCCTTTTGGAAACACAGATCAAGAAGCTTCATGTAACTTAGCTAAAATACTTTTTATGCTTCAAATATCCTAATTATTAGTCATTTTACGTTAACATGTTCCTAAGACTGACTTTGAATAGGATGATTGCCAAGCTACCCGCATATGTAATAAATGTATGAACTAATGCCCGTATTTCTGTGCTTACATTCTCATATGGAAATGTGAAAATAACGTTACCATTGATTATGCATTTGCTGTATGCTACGTTTATGCCTTGAGTGTTTCATTTCATTTAATCCTTATAAATGTCTTGTGAGGAAGATATTATTACCTGTTTTACAGATAAGTAACTTGTTCATGATTTCAAGCGAGGATTTGATCCTTGGTCCATGTGACTTAAAAATAGTCTTAAGTGGTACATGATTTTAAAAATTGATAAGTTCTAGTTTCTATTATGTGTCTCCCATAATAACTTGATTGCTTCTTATCACTGAAGTGGCATCTAAAAGAAGCTGCTCTTTTATGGGTCTTCTTTTATTATTACAAAAATATTTTATAAATATTTACTTAGTTACATATTTCATATGACTATTTTGTTAAAAAGGTTAAAAATGTTCTTCATCCTTAGGTACTTTAATATGTTTATGGTAATATAAAACCTGTGTTAGGGGAACCTATGTAAGATAGAACCTATGCTAATGTTTAACTGGCAAGAGTGAAGGCCAGTTAAAAGCATGGATCTGAACTGGGGGGAGAACTCCAACTTTAAATGTTGAACAGCTGGAAAGGCTAGTGATGAATGTCCTCTAGTGGTTAAATGAAAAATTGTCCTGAATTCCTTAAGGGCTACAAAGGTGAAAGGGAGCTATTACTTTTTTAAATTAGGAAAGAAAAAAAAAAATTCAACATGACAAAATATTGGTTTTGAGTGGTTTATAGCCTGATTAAATTTTTAAAAGACTATTTCCTTGGATTAGTAATAGGAACACATGTTTTGGAATCAGAACTGGTTTTCAATGTCAAGATTATACCTAACTACCTGGGTTGGGAAGATCCTCTGGAGGAAGGCATAGCAACCCACTCCAGTATTCTTGCCTGGAGAATCCCACGGACAGAGGAGCCTGGAAGGCTGCAGTCCTTAGGGTCACACAGAGTTAGACACAACTGAAGTGACTTAGCACAGCACAGTACTGCTTTTTTAACTTTTCTGAGTCTTAGTTTACTCATTTCAAATGGAAAACAATATTTGATATTATTTTAGGACATTTGGGAGAATTAGAAGCAATGTGTATCTTAACACAGTGCCTTTAGTATGTTCTCAATAAATGGTATTGTTTTAATTATATAGAATATGAGAATATTAGTGCTATAGAATGATAGGAGGATGACATTCATATCTGGATGTGTTTTTTGATGCTAACTCAATTGTGTCTGTTTTGCTGTGTGAGAATGGTTCTAGTGTTCCCCGTTTTAACTACCGTGGGGCTCTGTCCATGATACAGTAGGCTAGTACTTATGTCTATCCCAACTCTGGTTTTGACAGAGAGGTAAATAAATTAATAGACATACAAGTGAATTTTTAAAGATATTAAAGCTAGTTAACTTTCTAATGAAGGTTTTATCTTCTCGATAGTAGCGTTAGATTGTAGTCATTCTACATTCTCTTTCCCATGCCACTCCATCTCTTATTTTGAATAACAAACAAATTTCCTATAGTTGAAAATTACCTTAAATTAATGTTTTAATTCTAAAAGTTAATTTTTTGAAGTCATATCTTCATGTGAAAGAAAAATTCTTACTGTCTTGTTTCAATTTTAGGTTCTGATTGTTTAGAGAAATACAGGCAGTGAGAAAGTAGGGGAGGGAGGAAGCAAGGGAGAGAGGAAGCGAGGGGAAAGGGAGAGAGATCTTGGCACTAGAAACTTTTTGCTTTAGGTCCCCTAAGAGGGACTAATGAGGACAAAGAGAGCAAACCTCATTCTAGTTCTGGGTGGGAGGGAGGATGCAAACTTGTATAAAGCTGGAAGACTGATGAGTATGTATGACCCATTCATTCAGTCGATGGAATTAGATCTTATCTAGCATTTTTCTCTTCAGCAATATGTGATTATATACCTAATAATAATCATAACAACATTTTCCTGTGTCAAACATTATTGCACATATTACAGTAACTTCTTTAATCCTCCACAGCAGCCCAGGTAGGTAGGTAGTTAGAGATGAGGAAACTAAGGAAGAATAGGTTGTCCACTGGCGTTGGATGGCTGATAAGTAGTTGCTGCTGCTGCTAAGTCGCTTCAGTCGTGTCCAACTCTGTGGGACCCCATAGACGGCAGCCCACCAGGCTCCCCCATCCCTAGGATTCTTCAGGCAAGAACACTGGAGTGGGTTGCCATTTCCTTCTCCAATGCATGAAAGTGAAAAGTGAAAGGGAAGTCGCTCAGTCGTGTCTGACTCTTAGCGACCCCATGGACTGCAGCCTACCAGACTCCTCCATTCATGGGATTTTCCAGGCAAGAGTACTGGAGTGGGTTGCCATTGCCTTCTCCGGATAAGTAATTAAGACCGTCTAATTCCAGAGCTTGTAGTTAACCAAAACCCTTTGCTTTCTCACACTGTTAACATTTTTACCTTCTGGGGCTTGGGTTGAATCAAATGATGAAATCCAGAAGGTGAACCCTGTATTTAAACAAAACTTGAACTCTGCCCTCCCATGTCTTCCCATAAAGGACAATCACTTAATAATTCAGTTTGAATGGTAATCATACATGATATTTCCTAGAATTACTAAAATCAAACTGAACCCAAACATCAACAAATAATAAAAATGAAAGTGTTTCTATGAGAATATCCATGTGTATCTTATTAGAGATGTCAGAGTATGAAGGGGTGAGATTTAAAAATCTGATTATTATAAATATTTAATGGAGCATATGATTCAATGTGTCATGCATGTAATATTGTTATTTTTAAAATGTGTTTATGTACCTTTTTTCCTCTTTACAGAATGATCTTTACTTTACCAAGAAGTCAAATAGTAAATATCGTGATGAAAAACAGTCCCTCATGACCAAAATAAATGAACTAACCCTTTTCAATGACAGATCAGAGAAAGAACTTACTAAAGCCAAAGCTTTAAAACAGGTGCAATAAAGTCATGTTTATATATAATATTAAAATCCACATATTTTCATGCTAATTGTAGAAAAAATTTTTAATATACCAAATTATAAAGAAAAAAGTCACTATAATCACTGTACAGATAATAAGCAGTGTTATAGTATATTATTGTCTTTCAGTCTTTTAAAGAAAATGGATTTATATATTGTATTCAAAACTTTAAAAATATATGATACATGTTTTCTAAACATTAAGTATCTTTAAAGACTTCCTACACTCCATTGCATGAAGTTACTATAATTTATTTGACCATCTATTTTTGGATATGTATTTTTTTCCAGTGTTTGGCTATTATAGATAGTACTCTCATGTACTGTGCACATATTTCATTGTACAGTTGTTCATATAGTTCCTTAGGATAAATTTCTAGCTGTATAATTTGAATGTATATTTCTAGTATCTTGAAACTATTTTCAAACCATTTGCCTTCTAGAAGGTTGAATTAATACTCCCACCAGCAATGTATAAGCATTCTATTTTATTTACCACCACCAAGGCTGGATAATATAATGTATAAAATTACTATTGGTTTGATGGGCAAACATGGTATTTCATTGTTTTTAGTCTGCATTTTAAAGTTGTGAGTGAAGTGAAGTTGCTCAGTCGTGGCTGACTCTCTGCAACCCCATGGACTGTAGCCTATCAGGGTCCTCCATCCATGAAATTTTCCAGGCAAGAGTACTGGAGTGGGTTGCCATTTCCTTCTCCAGGGGTTCTTCCCGACCCAGGGATCGTACCTGGGTCTCCCACATTGCAGGGAGGCACTTTACCATCTGAGCCACCAGGGAAGCCTGCATTTTAGTGACATTTTAAAACATTTTAAGCATAAAATTTAAAATATTTATGTTTCATTGAAAATGTTTAAGCATTTTTTCTGCTGTTATTTTCTATAATTTTTCTTTTGGATTTCTAGTTCATTTTCTTGCATATATTTCCATTAGGTGGTTTATATTTTTAAAATACTTGGCAAAAGATCTTTGTATGTTAACTGATAAGTATTTGTCCCATTGTCTTTAAACTTCTATTCAGTTTTTTCCATAAAACTTTTTAAAACATCATACGTTTAAGTATTTTTCCCTGTGTAATTTTTATGCTTAGAAACTTTTTAGTGACACTAAAAATATTTACTATTTCTAGTGGCTGCATTTGGTTTCATCTCTTACATTAAGTTCTTTCATTCAACCGGAATTTATTTCTGGTACATATGAGATATGGGGGTTTCATCTTTGCTCTAAATAACAAGCTTTGTCTTGAAATAGTAAAATCTTATATTCTGGATTTTTTTTTTCTGGGCTTTCTCTTCTGAAAATTGATCTATTAAGTGTGATCTTATGTCAGTACTCTGTTATTGTTCAGTCACTAAGCCATGTCTGACTCTTTGCAACCCCATGGACTATGGCAAGCCAGGCTTCCTCGTACATCACCAACTTCTGGAGCTTGCTCAAATGCATGTCCATTAGTTGGTGATGCTATCTGACTGTCTCATCCTCTGTCATCCTCTTCTTCTCCTGCCTTCAATCTTTCCCAGCATCAAAGTCTTTTCCAATAAGTTGGCTCTTTGCATCAGGTGGCAAAAGTGTTAGAGCTTCAGCTTCAGCATGAGTCCTTCCAATGAATATTCAGGGTTGATTTCCTTTAGAATTGACTGGTTTGATCCCCTTGCAGTCCAAGGGACTCTCAAGAGTCTTCTCCAATACCACAGTTCAAAAGCATCAATTCTTTGTCTCTCAACCTTCTTTAATGGTCCAACTCTCATATCCATAATGACTACTGGAAAAACCACAGTTGTAACTATAAGGACCTTTGTTGGCAAAGCGGTGTTTCTGCTTTGCCATACACTGTCTAGGTTTGTCATTGTTGTTTAGTTACTAAGTCATGTCTGACTCTTTGTGACTCCATGGACTATAACCCACTAGGCTCCTCTGTCCATGGGATTTCCCAGGCATGAACTGGAGCAGATTGCCATTTTCTTCCCCAGGGGATCTTCTCAACCCAGAGATTGAATTTACATCTTTTGTACTGGCAGGCGGATTCTTTACCACTGAGTCACCAGGTAAGATTTGTCAAAGCTTCCCTTTTAATTTCATGGCTGCAGTCACTGTCTGCAGTGATTTTGGAGCCTAAGAAAATCTGATCCGTCACTGCTTCCATTTTTTCCACCTCTATTTGGCATGAAGTGATGGGACTGAATGCCATGATCTTACTTTTTTGAATGCTGAGTTTCAAACTAGCTTTTTCACTCTGCTCTTTCACATCATCAAGAGGCTCTTCAGTTCCTTTTCACTTTCTGCCATTAGAGTGGTATCAACTGTATATCTCAGGTTGTTGATATTTCTCCCAGCAATCTTGATTCCAGCTTGTGATTCATCCAGCCCAGCATTTCACATGATGTACTCTGCATATAAGTTAAATAAGCAGGGTGACAATATACAGCCTTGTCATAGTCCTTTTCCAATTTTGAACCAGTCAGTTCCATGTCTGGTTCTAACTGTTGCTTCTTGACCTATATACCAGGTTTCTCAGAGGCGTGTAAGGTGGTCTGGTACTCCCATCCCTTTATGAATTTTCCACAGTTTGTTTTGAACCACGCAGTAAACTTTAGCGTAGTTAATGTGGCAGATTTTTTTTTTTTTTTGGAACTCCTTTGCTTTCTCCATGATTCAAGACATATTGGCAATTTGATCTCTGGTTCCTCTGCCTCTTTGAAACCCAGCTTGCACATCTAGACATTCTTGGTTCACATACTAGTAATGCCTAGCTTGAGGGATTTTGAGCATAACTTTGATAGCATGTGAAATGAGTACAACTGTATGGTAGTTTAAACATTCTTTGGCATTGCCCTTCCTTCGGATTCCAATGAAAACTGACTTGCAGTCCTATGGTCACTTCTAAGTTTTCCAAATTTGCTGGCATATTGAGTGCAGTACTTTAAAAGTCTTAATCTTTTAGGATTTGAAATAGCTCAGCTGGAATTCAATCACCTTCACTAGCTTTGTTTGTAATGCTTCCTAAGGCCCACTTCACATTTCAGGATGTCCAAGTCTAGTTGAGTGACCACAACCTTGTGGTTATTCAGGTCATTAAGATCTTTTTTTGTACAGTTCTTTGTATTCCTGCCACCTCTTCTTAATCTCTTCTGCTTCTGTACTCTGTTCTACTCATGATTCTCCTTCAGGATTCTACTTATGATTGAACTATTTTAAAATAAAAGTGTATTTACACATTATCTTGTAAGAATTAGTTTAAAATATAAAAATGCTTATCCATAGGGCATCATATATTTTCTGGATATTATAACTTTCAATTTTCTTTTTTTTTTTATTAATAGTAAAACTTGAATTTACAATTACATTATAATAAAAGTTGGAATAGTCATAAACCCTTCCCTTAAAATAAAAGGAAAAAGCAGAGATATGACTCAGAGCAATCTAAACTTAACGCTAATTAATATCTTGGAAAATAGTCAAATTAGAAAAAATTGTATTTTCAAGTTTGACTTTTGTATCAATAAAAAAGAAACATATTTTGGATTGGTTATACAAATAATTGTTTCAATATTTGATGATTTTGTTATGTTGATAGGATTTGATGATAGAAGACAATCTTTTAAAACTTGAGGTTAAACGTACTCGAGAACTGCTTCACAGTAAGGCAGAAGAAGTTCTTTCTCTGGAAAAAAGAAAACAACAGTTACACACAGCTATGGAGGAACGGACTGAAGAAATTAAGGTTCACAAAACAATGCTTGCATCACAAATAAGATATGTTGATCAAGAACGGCAAAATATAAGGTAATAATTAGAATTTTTAAATATTGCTAATGAATTTTGAAAACATGAGTAATGTTAGAAGAATTGACTTCCCTCCACCACCTTGGATGTCCATCTTTTTCTTATTTGTTTGAAAAGGCTATTAATATAATGTGTGTGTGTCTGCTCAGTCGTGTCCGACTCTTTGTGACCCCATAAGCTGTAGCCTGGCAGGCTCCTCTGTCCATGGAATTCTCCAGGCAAGAATACTGGAGTGGGTAGCCATTTCCTTCTCCAAGGGATCTTCTCGACCAAGGGATTGAACCTGGGTTTCCAGCATTGCAGGCAGAATCTTTACTGTTTGAACCACCAGGGAAGATTAACATAATACATAGGCCATATTTTAGTAGCAAATCTATGCTTCTCTCTCTCTCTTTCTTTCCTTAGGCTAACTCCTTGTTCTGAAGATTTATCATTTTACGTTAAGATCACCAATTCCCTTGGAATTGATTTTTATATAGAGTTTGTGGTAAAGGTTCAATAACATGCTTTCCCTTAATGGATCTGCCTGCAATGCAGGAGATGCGGGAGATGCAGGTTCAGGATCCTGCAGGGGGACCCAAGATCCCCCCTGGGTTGGGAGGATCCCCTGGAAAAGAGCATGGCAACCCACTCCAGTATTCTTTCCAGGAAAATCCCATGGACAGAGAAGCCTATTGGGCTATGGCTGTGGGGTCGCACAGTCGATCATGACTGAAGCAACTGAGTATGCACGCATGCCCAGGGGTCCAATAACATGCTTTCCCTTATGGATACCCAATAGCTGCATTTATTGAAGCAGTTTTTCCCTAGAGATTTCACCTATCTTGTATAAGATTATTTCGGTGGCTCAGAGGTTAAAGCATCTGCCTCCAGTGTGGGAGACCTGGGTTCGATCCCTGGGTCAGGAAGATGCCCTGGAGAAGGAAATGGTAACCCACTCCGGTATTCTTGCCTGGAGAATCCCATGGACGGAGAAGCCTGGTAGGCTACAGTCCATGCGGTCGCAAAAGTTGGACACGACTGAGTGAATTCATCTTCCTGGATTACATGCTACTTTTTAAGTGTTACTGTCAATGTTATCTCTTTTTAAAGCATTTCATATTTGATTTGTTGCTGGTATGTAGAACTGCAGTTGGTTTCATTAAGTATTCAGCAACCTTGCTTAAACTTTTATTAATCCTAACAGTTGATCTGTAGATTCTACCTTCCAGGTATTTAATTGACATCATATGCAAACAACAGTTTTCTGTCTTCCTTTTCAACCTCTATGACTTTTCTTGTTCTTGCTTTATTGTCCTTGCTATTTAACCTCCAGTTCAATGCCAAATAGTAATGGTGATTGCAGGTACCCTTGTCTTACAGGTGCTTGATCTCAAAGGGAAAGTGTTCATTATCATTAAGTATCAAGTTTACTATAGTGTTTTTTGAGATTCTTTTTACAATATTAAGAGAGATCCCATTTATTTTCATTCTTTGCTAAGAGGTTGTTTTAATTTGTTTAATCAGAAATGAATGTTGACTTTTATTATGTGATTTTTTTTCAGTCATTGATATGATATAGCTTCTTCAATCGGTTAGTATAATTGAAAACTGTATATTGATCGCTTTTTCAAAGTTAAACTAACTTACCTTCTTGTAGTAAATGTAACTGTCACATATTATATTTTGTATGTATCTAGATTTTGTTTGCTAATATTTTTATATAATTTTTACATTCTATGCTTATAGTTCCTTTCTTTCCTGTCCTTGTCAGATTATCAGGTTATTAAGGTTACATCTACTTTTATAAAGTGATTTTTGTGTTTCTTTTTTTTTCTATACTCTAGGTAAGTTTGTAAAAGAGCAGAATTACACCTTGAATTTTCAAACACCTCACCGGTAAAGCCTTTGGACATCTGGAGTTTTTTGAGGAAGATTTAGTTCAGTTGGACTGTTGGTTTAGTTTATTTATTGGTTATGGGGCAGTGTGGATCTTGTATTTTTTCTTGCATCTGTTTTAGTAAGTTTCTTATTTTTCTCTAGAAAAAAATTTTCTACAGACTTCTTTCATGAAAAGTGGCTCTTATTTCTGCATAATCTTCTGTATCTTCTTTTTTTCCTCCTGTCAATCATATCACATTTGTTTTCCATTTTTTCATTCATAAAGAAAATTATATTTCTTGTTTCCAGAGCTGTGGTAGGTTTTTTTTCCTTTTAATATTTTCTGTTTTAGGAAGGAGGAGACATGTTTGTGCTTGGTCCACCATCTTAAGCTGAAAGGCCAACAAGGCTTGTCTTTTACAATCACATAAAGGATGAGTAAATATTTTCTGATGAAACAATATTAATACTTAAAAATAAGCAAAGCTATAACTTCTGATACTTACTATATTTGACCATCAACTCTCTTTAGGAGTAGGAACCTAGTATGTTGAAGATTTCTTTTCACTATGGTTAGAAGGCTTATTTTCATGAAGCTGTAGCAGGCAAATGAGTCTCCATGTTGCTGTACATATATTAGCATTATTAGTATTATTACAAAATAAGTTAAAATGATTAAAAAAATAATTTACTGGAATAAAAGGAAGAAAGTAACCAGCAATTTTAAGGCTGTAAATCTCAGGAGATAATTCTCCAAAGGTTTCTCATGTTTCTGCATAGCTTGCGAGGAGAGGCAATAGCTATCCTGTTCTGGACCATATTTTTTAAAATTTTTGGTGAAAAACACCTAAAATTTATCTTAACCATTTAAAAATGTACAGTTAGTAGTATTAGTATTTTCACATTTTTGAGCAACAAATCTCTAGAACGTTTTCATCTTGTAAAACTGAAATTCTATACCCATTAAATATTAGCTTTGCATTTCCCCCTTCCCCTAGCCCTTGATAGCCACTATTTTTTCTGCCTATATGAATTTGACTACACTAGATGCCTCACATAAGTGGATCATGTAGTATTGATATTTGTCTTTTTTGACTGGTTTATTGTATTTAGCATAATGTCCGTAAGACTCACCCATGTAGCATGTGATAGATTTTCTCTCTAAGGCTGAATAATACTTCATTGTATGTATGTATCACATTTTATCCATTCATCTGCCTATGGACATTTGGCTTGCTTCCACTTCTTGGCTATTGTGAACTATTGTGAATAATATATGAACATCAATGTGAAGACATGTCTTTGAAAAACATTTTCAGTTCTTTAGGATATATACCCAGGAGTAGGATGACTGGATCATACGGCTATTTTAACTTTTTAAGGAACTGCCGTATTTTTCATAGTGGTTGCACCATTTTACTGTCCCACCAAGAGTTCTTAAAGGTTCAGTTTCTCTACACACTCACCAATATTTTTTTTTTTCTCTTTTTGATAGTAGCCATTCTTGCGGGTGTGAGGTGATATCTTTTTGTGGTTTTGATTTGCATATCCCTTTAAAGGATATTTGGATAGTGAGTAGCCTTGGGAACTAGAGATAGTATCTCCCTCCGGAGCAAAGGTTAGGTATGTTTGCTTATTTCCCATTATGAAATATTTGGATTAGCTAAGCTTGAGTTCTTCAGTTGTGACATAAACCTACTGTATGTGCAGCATCCATTTGAGCCTCTCCTTACTTGCATGTGACTTCAAGAGCAAGGGGAACCAATGCAAATAGGCAGCTCATGCTACTTGGTATGCCAATGAGTGGTAAAGTCCTTTTTCTGTTACCCAGATATATTGTGTTTTCTGCCAGCATCCATGAAAGTGGCAGACTAGCTTGCTAGCTTTTAAATAGGGTGAAATCTGAGACCTTTCACAGTTCATTTCAGTTCAGTTCAGTTGCTCAGTCGTGTCTGATTCTTTGCGACCCTATGGACTACAGCACGACAGGCTTCCCTGTCCATCACCAACTCCCGGAGCCTACTCAAACTCATATACAAGGAGTCAGTAATGCCATCCAGCCATCTCATCTGTTGTCCCCTTCTCCTCTCACCTTCACTCTTTCCCAGCATCAGGGTCTTCTCCAGTGAGTTGATTCTTCACGTCAGGTGGCCAGAGTATTGGAGTTTCAGCTTTAGCATCAGTCCTTCCAATGAATATTCAGGACTGATTTCCTATTTTCAAACTGAAATGTAAAACTGCAAAGTGAGAACCTATTTAAACTGTTTCAGTAGTAACACAAATACAGATGTCTTCTCTAAGAACAGTATAGTCTTTTAAAAAAGTATATTGTTTGTTTTTTTGTTTAACTTTTCTTTTCATGTTAGTGCTGAGTTTCATGAGCGACTAAGTAAAATTGATAAGCTGAAGAATAGATATGAAATTCTTACTGTTGTTATGCTGCCTCCTGAAGGAGAAGAGGAGAAAACACAGGCCTACTATGTAATAAAGGTAAGCTTAATGGATTTATGGGCTTCCCTGGTGGCTCTGATAGTAAATTATCCATCTGCAATGCAGGAGACCAGGCTTTGATCCCTAGGTTTGGAAGATCCTCTGGAGAAGGGAATGGCTATCCACTCCAGTACTCTTGCCTGGAGAATTCCACAGACAGAGAAGCCTGGTGGGCTACAGTCCGTGGGGTCTCAAAGAGGGGGATATGACTGAGTGACTTATACTTACACTTCTAATGGATTTACAGTTGTGGTAAAATGAAGTATCCATTCAGTTCAGTTCATTTCAATCACTCAGTCGTGTCCGACACTGCGACCCCATGAACGCAGCACGCCAGGCCTCCCTGTCCATCACTAACTCCTGGAGTTCACCCAGACTCATGTCCATTGAGTCAGTGATGCCATCCAACCATCTCATCCTCTGTCGTCCCCTTCTCCTTCCACCTTCATTCTTTCCCAGCATCAAGGTCTTTTCCAATGAGTCAGCTCTTTGCATCAGGTGGCCAAAGTATTGGAGTTTCAGCATCAACATCAGTTCTTCCAATGAACACCCAGGACTGATCTCCTTTAGGATGGACTGGTTGGATCTCCTTGCAGTCCAAGAGACTCTCAAGAGTCTTCTCCAATACCACAGTTCAAAAACATCAAATCTTCGGTGCTCAGCTTTCTTCACAGTCCAACTCGCACATCCATACATGACTACTGGGAAAATTATAGCCTTGACTAGATGGACCTTTGTTGACAAAGTAATGTCTCTGCTTTTTAATATGCTGTCCATGTTGGTCATAACTTTCCTTCCAAGGAGTAAGTGTCTTTTAATTTCATGGCTGCAGTCACCATCTGCAGTGATTTTGGAGCCCAAAAATATAAAGTCAGCCACTGTCTCCACTGTTTCCCCATCATCTATTTCCCATGAAGTGATGGGACCAGATGCCATGATCTTAGTTTTCTGAATGTTGAGCTTTAAACCAGCTTTTTCACTCTCCCCTTTCACTTTCATCAAGAGGCTCTTTAGTTCCTCTTCACTTTCTGCCATAAGGGTGGTGTCATCTGCATATCTGAGGTTATTGATATTTCTCCCAGCAATCTTGACTCCAGCTTGTGCTTCTTCCAGCTCAGCTTTTCTCATGATGTACTCTGCATATAAGTTAAATAAGCAGGGTGACAATATATAGCCTTGACGTATTCCTTTTCCTATTTGGAACCAGTCTGTTGTTCCATGTCCAGTTCTAACTGTTGCTTCCTGACCTGCATACAGGTTTTTCAAGAGGCAGGTCAGGTGGTCTGGTATTCCCATCTCTTTCAGAATTTTCCTCAGTTTATTGTGACCCACACAGTCAAAGGCTTTGGCATAGTCAATAAAGCAGAAATAGACATTTTTCTGGAACTCTCTTGCTTTTTTGATGATCCAGCACATGTTGGCAATTTGATCTCTGGTTCCTCTGCCTTTTCTAAAACCAGCTTGAACATCAGGAAGTTCATGGTTCACATATTGCTGAAGCCTTGCTTGGAGAATTTTGAGCATTACTTTACTAGCATGTGAGATGAGTGCAATTGTGCGATGGTTTGAGCATTCTTTTGCATTGACTTTCTTTGGGATTGGAATGAATCCCAAGCTCTTTGTTATCAATCAAAATGGCTTTTTTTTTTTTGCTATGGAATTTCAAATTTCATAGCACTCCAGAAGCTATTGCACATAATTAGGGTCATAGAACATGAGTTGCTAGATGGAGGTAGTGAAGGACTATTAGTTTTATACACATGAGGTCAAAGAAGAGCCTAGACCATTCTGATACAGGTTTTTTTTTTTTTTTTTTGGCTATCATTTGTGTCACGTTCAGTTCAGTTCACTTCAGTCGCTCAGTCGTGTCTGTTTGCAACCCCATGGACTGCATGCAGCCTCCCAGGCTTCCCTGCCAATCAACTCCCGGAATTTACTCAAACTCATGTCCATTGAGTCGGTGATCCATCCAACCATCTCATCCTCTGTTGTCCTCTTCTCTTACCTTCAATCTTTCTCAGCATCAGGGTCTTTTCTAGTGAGTCAGTTCTTCACACCTGTGTCATATTATGTTCCCCCATTTATTCAAAGTTCATAAACTCTTTTACTCTAAAACCTACTATCACTCTCCGTATCACATGCTTGTGACAACCCATTCACTTTAGGCTCAAAGCTTTACTTCACTGTATCCACTCATATGACCACAACCTAGACTTTGTCTCCTGGAGCTCCACCACCTCTGAATCTTACACTTCAGTTTGCCATTGCTGTCCTGGTATGGCACATATCCAGAGAGGAAGGGGGCTGTTCCTTTGCCTTCATATTAGGAGACAAACAGATCAGATGAATTTACTGTTTTTTTCCTGATGTTTTGAGGGTTGATCGCCATCTTGTGGTTGACTTCTACTTATTCTTCAGTTTCCTTCTGTAGCCCTTCTTTTAGGCTGCCCTGAACACATACTACACTGTGCGATATGTCTGCCACTTTGCCTCAGGAAATTTCATCCAACCTATATGAGAAATGAGTCCCAGCTCCCAAATGCTTCTTATCTCATCAGTCTTTAGTACCTCAGGCTTCTGTCCACTATTAACAGTATTTTCCTCCTCTCAGGTTTTGAAGGTTCCCAAGGGGTGAATTGGAGGCTCTATTCTGTTAATTCTTGGGAAGCAGATAGATGCTGCAATTGCAGTGAAGTTTCTCTCCCAACAAGGGCTCTGATGAGAGTTACATAAAAAGCACTGGTGTTACAGTGCTTTTGTCTGAGTCTTAATTCTATCACTGATTAGGTAGGTGACCTTGAATAAGTTAGTTAAACATTTGGGGCCTCAATGTCCTCACTTGCAAAATTAGGATACTGTTACATTTGTTGTAAGAAGTAAATGAGAAAATATATGTAAAGCCCTTACAGCAGTGCCTGGACCAAAATGAGCTCTCAATGAATGTTAAATGAAATTATTGTTATTGCTGTTATGATGATGATGTTGATGGGAAGTATCCACTTTTTAGGAAAAAACAGGCAGGTCATATGAGGAGGAGTATTCCTTTGTGCCAATATAACTAATATGTGACATTAATCAAGGCTGTCAGTTGTTCTCAATTTCCTGATGCCACATTCCACTTTCCATCTTCTCCAGGGTTCATAGCTTGCCACACAGTTATTTACATGTTTTGTTTACAGCACATTTAAATGTTTTACTCACTATACCTCATGTGTGCCAGATGTATAAAACTGAAACTTTCTTTAATAACTAAAGTCAGTCTGGCTTATGTTGAGAAAAATCATCCATAGTCTGAAAATGGGGAAAAGCAATCAGTGGGTGTACAATGATGCCACTTCATGGTGACAAAGAAGGTTTGCCATTTTCTATCAGGCCCTCCAGGGATTATCTGATTCTACAGGAATGCACACCTCTGACTGATTTTCTGTTGACTAATCTATTTTACCATTCTCTAGAGGGATAGACTTTATCTTATGGAAAAATGATGGTAATGCATGTGATTCTCATTCATAACAATGCAAATGAATTTTGCCCAGTGTAATACAACTCACTTATGCTTGTAGGAAAGATAACCCAAGCATTATATATTATCAAAGCCTTTGACAGTGTGGATCAAAATAAACTGTGGAAAATTCTGAAAGAGATGGGAATACCAGACCACCTGACCTGCCTCTTGAAAAACCTGTATGCAGGTCAGGAAGCAACAGTTAGAACTGGACATGGAACAACAGACTGGTTCCAAATAGGAAAAGGAGTACATCAAGGCTGTATATTATCACCCTGCTCATTTAACTTATATGCAGAGTACATCATGAGAAACGTTGGGCTGGAAGAAGCACAAGCTGGAGTCAAGATTGCTGGGAGAAATATCAATAACCTCAGATATGCAGATGACACCACCCTTATGGCAGAAAGTGAAGAGGAACTAAAGAGCCTCTTGATGAAAGTGAAAGGGGAGAGTGAAAAAGCTGGTTTAAAGCTCAACATTCATAAAACTAAGATCATGGCAACTGGTCCCATCACTTCATGGGAAATAGATGAGGAAACGGTGGAAACAGTGTCAGACTTTATATTTTTGGGCTCCAAAATCACTGCAGATGGTGATTGCAGCCATGAAATTAAGACGCTTACTCCTGGGAAGGAAAGTTATTTCCAACCTAGATAGCATATAAGCAGAGACATTACTTTGTCAACAAAGGTCCGTCTAGTCAAGACTATGGTTTTCCCAGTGGTCATGTATGGATGTGAGAGTTGGACTGTGAAGAAAGCTGAGCACCGAAGAATTGATGCTTTTGAACTGTGGTGTTGGAGAAGACTCTTGAGAGTCCCTTGGACTGCAAGGAGATCCAACCAGTCCATCCTAAAGGAGATCAGTCTTGGATGTTCATTGGAAGGACTGATGCTGAAGCTGAAACTCCAATACTTTGGCCACCTCATGTGAAGAGTTGACTCATTGGAAAAGACCCTGATGCTGGGAGGGATTGGGGGCAGGAGGAGAAGGGGACGACACAGGATGAGATGGCTGGGTGGCATCACCGATCGATGGACAAGAGTTTGGGTAAACTCCAGGAGTTGGTGATGGACAGGGTGGCCTGGTGTGCTGCGATTCATGGGGTCACAAAGAGTCGGACATGACAGTGACTGAACTGAACTGAATTGAAAAGATATTAGCCAGTTTTAAAAGAAAATTAATTTCAGCATTTCTGACTCTGTATGTGTGTAAAATCTGTTCTAATTCTCTTTTTGAACGTCTAAATGTCTTACTAGTTCCTTCACTAATGAATTGGATTAGCTCTTTGACATGTTTATGTTCATATGAGCATAATATTTAACTTTTTGAAAATATGATTTCAGCAGTTTCACTGCTGGAAAAAACATAGAAGCTAAACATCATTTCTAGTTTTGAATGTCATAGACTTAGGATGTAAATTCACTCAATTCAGGCTCCTTTCCCTTCCTTATATCCTTTACATTCCTCCCGGAGGTGGTCTTTCCTGATAGGCGAATATATGTATGTTTATAGCACTGGGGGAGAGGAGTTTGGTTATAGAGCAAACCACTCTTTTATTTTCTGCATACTGTATTTCAGGGGTAAGCAAACCAAGGACTCTGGGCTAAATGCTGCCCACTACCATTTTATAAATAAGTGCTGTACCACACAATACATAAACTCATTGATTTATGCGTTGTCTCTGGCTGCTTTCATGCTACAATAGCAGTGGTATTAAGTACTAGTGGTTTAGAGACTGACTGGCCCATAAAGCCTAAAATATTTACTCTTTCCCATACTGTTTGGTGACCTCTTGTATTAATTTGTTAGAGCTGCTATAAGAAAGTATCACAATTAGGTAGCTTATACTATAGACATCGCACAGTTGTAGTGGCTGGAAGTCCAAGATGAAGGTGTCAGCAGGATTGGTTCTTTCTAAGGGTTGGGAGGGACAATATGTTATATGCCTCTCTCTCAGTTTTTGGTGGTTTGCTGGCAGTTTTTGGAGTTCCTTAGCTTATGGAAGCATCATCATTAGCTCTGCCTTCATCTTCACATGGCATTTTTCTTGTGTCTCTTCAGCCTTTCCTCTTTGTCTGTGTTTGTGTTCAAATTTCCCATTTTTGTAAGGACACTAGGGATAGTGGACTAGGTCCTACCCTAATGAGTTCATCATAACTTGACTACATCTGTGAAGACCCTATTTCCATATATGGTCACATTCTGAGGTACTGAGGGTTGGGACTTCCTGTATTTTTTTTAGGTTAACAGTTTAACCCACAGTCCTCATTTTTGGTCCTGCAAGTATCCTCTTGTCTGTATTACACACATGGTCATGTTCCCTTTTACCCACCTTGTATTGTTCAGTCAGTCAGTCATGTCTGACTGTTTGTGACCCCATGGACTACAGCACATGAGACTTCTCTGTCCTTCACCATCTCCTGGAGCTTGCTTAAACTCATGTCTATTGAGTTGGTGATGCTATCCAACCACCTTGTCCCCCTGTCCCCTTCTCCTGCTTTCAATCTTTCCCACCTTAGCAGCTTCTATATCTTGACTCTTAAAAGAGTCAGAAAAATATATAATCAGCAATCAGTGAAGGTCTAATTCAGTTCAGTCGCTCAGTTGTGTCTGACTCTTTGTGACCCCATGAATCGCAGCATGCCAGGCCTCCCTCCCTGTCCATCACCAACTCCTGGAGTTCACTCAGACTTACGTCCATTGAGTCAGTGATGCCATCCAGCCATCTCATCCTCTGTCATCCCCTTCTCCTCCTGCCCCCAAACCTTCCCAGCATCAGAGTCTTTTCCAATGAGTCAACTCTTCACATGAGGTGGCCAAAGTACTGGAGTTTCAGCTTTAGCATCATTCCTTCCAAAGAAATCCCAGGGCTGATCTCCTTCAGAATGGACTGGTTGGATCTCCTTGCAGTCCAAGGGACTCTCAAGAGTCTTCTCCAACAACACAGTTCAAAAGCATCAAATCTTCAGTGCTCAGCTTTCTTCACAGTCCAACTCTCACATCCATACATGACTACTGGAAAAACCATAGCCTTGACTCGACAGACCTTTGTTGGCAAAGTAATATCTCTGCTTTTCACTATGCTATCTAGCATCTTTCAAATCACATTTCCAAGTTCCTTTTTATCTTTATAAGGAAACAGTTCAATTCTGATCAGAATTTAATGAAACAGCCCAATAAAATTACTTAAAAATATTGACAGAAAGGTTATCAACATTTTTTCCAAATAACTGCTCTTCTAATCCAGGATAAAAGGTAAAGATTATATAATTGGTGATTTACAGGCAAATGGGACCATAAAGGTTTAGAAGTTTAAGGTATTTATGGAATTAGATCAGGAATTTGTATAAATGAACAAATCCAATGCCTTTATTTGACAAACTGAACTTGGAGGGAGTAGTGAAGTAAATTATTTAATGCTATTCAACTTACTAGTGGGAAACCTGTTTTGACTCATTCTAGCTCTTTTCCCCACTACACTATATTTTAAATGAAATGTTTGCTAATTCTAAACTCAACTTGAAAGAATTAGATGTAATTTATCTCAGAATGTTTTTGTTTGCTAAGCGTTTCATTACATACTATTTGATATAAAATGTATATCTTGAGGCATAATAAAACAATAAACAGTGAAAATGTTAAGAATTGAAATGTTACCAAAACTCTTCCAGAGACCACATTCTGATTTAAAGATAGATACTTTGGATTGAATAACTTTACCAAAGAAATTATTAGTTGATTTTGCCTAAAAATAGGTTTTGGTACTTTTTTTTTTTTAAACTTTATTAAAGTATAGTTGATTTGTTTAGTGTTAAATTTCTGCTGTAAGCAAGGTGATTCAGTTATACATACATATATTCTTTTTCCAGTAGTCTTTCCCATTATGGTTTATTCAACAGGATCTTGTTGTTTATCCAGCCTGTATATATTAGTTTGCATCTGCTAATGTCAAACTCCCATCCCTTCCCCACCTCCTCTCCCTTGGTGACCACACGTCTGTTCTCTATGTCAATCAGTTTATTTTTAGAAATACATTTTATCCCAAATTTGCTTCAGTAATTGAGCCAATTGTAATATCTAACACTTTAGGAAAGATAACTAAAATATAGTTAATTTCACAATAGTGAACCTGAGAAGACTTTAAAAAGAAAAACTGGAGATCTTAAGTTATGTAAAATTTGATCAGTTTTGAAGGAGGCAGTAATGTTGACTGTGAGAACTTTTTGCTTGCTTAGAATAAATGAGAACTAGAGGTTTGATTCCTGAACCCTGCTTTTACCACCAGTTCAGTTCAGTTGCTCAGTCGTGTCTGACTCTGCGACCCCATGAATCGCAGCATGCCAGGCCTCCCTGTCCATCACCAAATCCCGGAGTTCACTCAGACTCGTGTCCATCGAGTCAGTGATGTCATCCAGCCATCTCATCCTCTGTCGTCCCCTTCTTCTCCTGCCCCCAATCCCTCCCAGCATCAAAGTCTTTTCCAATGAGTCAACTCTTCGCATAAGGTGGCCAAAGTCCTGGACTTTCAGCTTTAGCATCATTCCTTCCAAAGAAATCCCAGGGCTGATCTCCTTGCAGTCCAAGGGACCCTCAAGAGTCTTCTCCAACACTGCAGTTCAAAAGCATCAATTCTTCGGCGCTCAGCCTTCTTCACAGTCCAACTCTCACATCCATACATGACCACTGCAAAAACCACAGCCTTGACTAGACGGACCTTAGTTGGCAAAGTAATGTCTCTGCTTTTGAATATGCTATCTAGGTTGGTCATAACTTTTCTTCCAAGGAGTAAGCGTCTTTTAATTTCATGGCTGCAATCACCATCTGCAGTGATTTTGGAGCCCCCCAAAAATGAAGTCTGACACTGTTTCCACTGTTTCCCCATCTATTTCCCATAAAGTGATGGGACCAAATGCCATGATCTTCTTTTTCTGAATGTTGAGCTTTAAGCCAACTTTTTCACCCTCCTTTTACTTTCATCAAGAGGCTTTTTAGCTCCTCTTCACTTTCTGCCATAAGGGTGGTGTCATCTGCATATGTGAGGTTACTGATATTTCTCCCGGCAGTCTTGATTCCAGTTTGTGTTTCTGCCAGTCCAGCGTTTCTCATGATGTACTCTGCATAGAAGTTAAATAAGCAGGGTGACAATATACAGCCTTGATGTACACCTTTTCCTATTTGCACCCAGTCTGTTGTTCCATGTCCAGTTCTAACTGTTGCTTCCTGGCCTGCATACAGATTTCTCAAGAGGCAGGTCAGGTGATCTGGTATTCCCATCTCTTTCAGAATTTTCCAGTTTATTGTGATCCACACAGTCAAAGGGTTTGGCATAGTCAATAAAGCAGAAATAGATGTTTTTCTGGAACTCTTGCTTTTTCCATGATCCAGCGGATGTTGGCAATTTGATCTCTTGTTCCTCTTCCTTTTCTAAAACCAATTTGAACATCAGGAAGTTCACGGTTCACGTATTGCTGAAGCCTGGCTTGGAGTATTTTGAGCATTACTTTACTAGCATGTGAGATGAGTGCAATTGTGTGGTAGTTTGAGCATTCTTTGGCATTGCCTTTCTTTGGGATTGGAATGAAAACTGACCCTTCCAGTCCTGTGGCCATTGCTGAGTTTTCTAAATTTGTTGGTCATTAAAAACCAACAGTCTTCTGGACTTCCCTGGTGGGCCAGTGGCTAAATTTGCATCTGCTAATCCCAAACTCCCAATCTTTCCTTCCTCTACCCAACCCTTTGCAACTTCAAGTCTGTTTAATATGTCTGTGGGACTATTTGTTTCATAGATAGGCTTGTTTTAGAGTCTGCATGTAAGTGATATTATGATATTTGTCTTTCTCTCTTACTTCACTATGATAACCTCTAGGTCCACCATGTTGCTGCAAATTGCATTATTTCATTCTTTTCTATAGCTGAGTTAATATTCCATTGTATATATGTACCACATCTATCCATTCATCTGTCCATGGACATATAAGTTGTTTCCATGTCTTGTGAATAATGTTGTGAACAGAGGGGTCCATGTAACTTTTCTGAATTATCATTTTATATGGGTATATGCCCAGGAATAGGATTGCTGGATCATATGGCAACTCTAGTTTTTTCAGGAACCTTCATACAGGTCTTCCACAGTGGCAGCACCAATTTACATTCCCACCAACAGTGTAGGAAGTTTCCCTTTTCTTCATATCTTCTCTAGCATGTTATTTTTAGACTTTATGATGATGGCTGTTCTGACTGGTATAAGGTTAGGCTTAGGGTTAGTTTTGATTTGAATTTCTGTAATGATTAGTGAGAAATGCTGGACTGGAAGAAACACAAACTGTAATCAAAATTGCCAGGAGAAATATCAATAACCTCAGGTATGCAGATGACACCCCCCTTATGGCAGAAAGTGAAGAAGAACTAAAAAGCCTCTTGATGAAAGTGAAAGACGAGCGTGAAAAAGTTGGCTTATAGCTCAACATTCAGAAAATGAAGATCATGCCATCCGGTCCCATCACTTCATGGGAAATAGATGGGGAAACAGTGGAAACAGTCAGACTTTATTTTTTGGGGCTCCAAAATCACTGCTGATGGTGATTGCAGCCATGAAATTAAAAGACGCTTACTCCTTGGAAGAAAAGTTATGACCAACCTAGATAGTATCTTAAAAAGCAGAGACATTACTTTGCCGACTAAGGTCCGTCTAGTCAAGGCTATGGTTCTTCCTGTGGTCATGTATGGATGTGAGAGTTGGACTGTGAAGAAGGCTGAGTGCCGAAGAATTGATGCTTTTGAACTGTGGTGTTGGAGAAGACTCTTGAGGGTCCCTTGGACTGCAAGGAGATCCAACCAGTCCATTCTGAAGGAGATCAACCCTGGGATTTCTTTGGAAGAAATGATGCTAAAGCTGAAACTCCAGTACTTTGGCCACCTCATGCAAAGAGTTAACTCATTGGAAAAGACTTTGATGCTGGGAGGGATTGGGGGCAGGAGAAGGACGACAGAGGATGAGAAGGCTGGATGTCATCACTGACTCGATGGACGTGAATTTGAGTGAACTCCGGGATTTGGTGATGGATAGGGAGGCCTGGCGTGCTGCGATTCATGGGGTCGCAGAGTCGGACACGACTGAGCGACTGAACTGAACTGAACTGAATGAATAGTGATGAGCATCTTTTCATGGGGGCATTTAAAAATATATATGCATACTCTCTCAGTCTTTAATTGGAGAAGTGTTTTGGAACTGTTTTGGTACAACTCTAGAAGGCCTAGCCCAGAAGTCCACTGACTACTCACTGAGGAATTTTTGGTTTTCAGCAGTTTATAGACTTCACTTGTTCCTGGCCACATTTATCATAATAATCTTTAATTAAAGCTGTTTTAAAATATGATAATATATACATGAAGTGAAGTGTTAGTTGCTCACTTCTGTCTGACTCTTTGCAACCCACAGACTAGCCAACCAGGCTCCTTTGTCCATGGGATTTTCCAGGCAAGGATACTGGAGTGGGTTAACATTTCCTTCTCCAGGAATATATACATGAAATTGGGCTCAAAATTTGCTGTTTTAATAGTTTTTAAGTGTACAGTTCATTAGTATTAAGTATATTCATATTGTTGTGCAGTCAACACAACAGCCATTTCCAGAACTTTATCTTTCAGAACTGAAACTGTACCTGTTAAACAGTAACTCCCCATTTCTCCCTCCCTGAAATCCCTGGCAACCACCAATCTACTTTGCTTTTGTGAATCTGACTACTCTAGGTGCCTCATATAAGTAGAATCATGCAGTATTTTTTTCTCTTAAAAATATTCAGTCTCTGGGTTGGGAAGATCCCCTAGAGAGTAAAATGGCAAGCCACTCCAATATTCTTCCTGGAGAATTCTATGGACAAAGGAGCCTGGCGGGTTACAGTCCATGGGATTGCTGAGTTGGACACAACTGAGCAACTAACACTTTTACTTTCATGGGTTTAGCTTGCTAACCTCTTTTACTCCTAAGATTTAAAATGACAAAGTGTGCCAAGCCTCTTCCAGGCAAGAAACACACATTCCTTTTATTTAATATCTAGCTTGAAACCTCTTCTACTTAACCTTTTCTTTTCTCAGTAAAGTTTATATTTTTTGGTCATTTTTGTTCGAGTTTTCATGTTAAGTTTTAGTTAACTCCCATCATGGTTTTGTATCCTAAGTGCTGTATTTGGAAGGCCTTCAGGATTTGGTAAATCAAGTGCAAGAAATAAATGCTTGGTGCTGCATGTACTTCCCAAGGCAAATTGTTATTGTTGTGAGTGAAGTACTTCCTGCCCTGATCACAGACATTCTTCTGGCCCCCCATCATGATAAATACTTTCAACCAATCTATTCTATTCTGTTTTAAATAGGCTGCTCAAGAAAAAGAAGAACTTCAAAGGGAAGGTGACAGTTTGGATGCTAAAATCAACAAAGCTGAAAAAGAAATCTATGCTCTAGGAAACACCCTGCAAGTGCTGAACAGCTGCAACAACAATTACAAACAATCTTTTCAGAAAGTGACTCCATCTAGTATGTAGAAATTATTGAAACTTTTAAATTAATGCACATGCAATGAAAGCTGCATAGTTATTTTAAAAAGAGGATCACTATGCGATAAGGAAAACAAGTGCATCATATTTGATTCAGCTGGAAAACCTAATCACCACAACCCCCCTTCCCTCCCCCACTTAAAATAAGTGCTAAGGTGTTAATTCCAGCTGTTACTAGTTGTAGTGATGTGGCATAGTACTTCTCTACAGAGTTCATTTCAAATCTGAAAAAAAAACAGCAGTATACTGGGTGTTCTATGTTGACAAAATAAGAATAGTTATTTCACATCCTATTTTTCAAAAATTAGACATACGGAAGTTGACCTTTCATAATGAAAAATGTTAGAAGTTTAAATTATGTAATATTTTAAATTTGCTTTCTACAGCATGTTAAAAATTTAAAGCAAAAATTCTTTTAAATTCTAGGTGCTGAGTATGAGGTAAAAATTCAACTAGAAGAACAAAAAAGATCTGTTGATGAAAAATACAGACACAAACAAAGACAAATCAGAGAACTACAGGAAGATATCCAGGTAAATTCTATAGGCTTTAATAATAAGCCCTTAGTAAAAGTTAACTATCACTATTATAATTATTATACTCTTGTTAATATACAATTTTTTAGAGAAGCAGTTACTTAAATGAGAAAAAAGTGATCAAAGTATTAACTAGTTAAAATCCCAGTGCTAAGCCCTGACAATTACTTGGTAATCAGTGGATAAATTATAGCTAGCTAACTATGATATCCCCTTAATCTTTATTTCAGTTAAATCCTTTAAAATCACCTTAAAAGACTGTTCCTGAAAACAAAAATTTGAAAGATGAGAAAACAATGTGTTTGGTAATAAGCAGGCTCTATATAAACATTTAAGGGCTTCCCTGATGGTAAAGAATCCACCTGCCAATGCAGCAGACACAAGAGACAGGGGTGCAATCCGTGGGTTGGGAAGATCCACTGGAGGAGGAAATGGCAACCCACTCCAGTATTCTTCTCTGAAAAATACAATGAACAGAAGAGGCTACAGTTGAAAGGGTCACAGAGCTGGACATTACTGAGTGCACTTACAGAGATTTTTTTTTTTTTCTTGATTAAAGAAATAGATTATATGATTTGGGAATCTTTGAAAACTGTGTTCTTTCAATAGTCGTTGTTAACCTTCCAGTGGAATTACATAAAACTTAATCCATAAAGCCATTATGCTTATTATCTACCAATAGAATGTACATTATATATGCAAAGAGTTGGCCACGACTGAGTAACTGAGCACATATATACAAAAACAAAGGAATCAGAATTAAATACTTGACAAGTGGCAACTATAAAAGTTATTTCTGAACCTAACCAATAAATATGTTAATATTTATTTTCTGCAGAGCATGGAAAATACTTTAACAGTTATAGAACACTTAACAAATAATGTCAAAGAAAAAGTAACAGAGAAGCAAGCTTATGTACTTCAATTAAAAAGAGAAACTGAGGAACAGAAGCCAAAATTAGAAAGAGTAACTAAACAGGTATTGGAAACTTTAAAAAAACTGACCTGTCATATTTATGTTTTGGAGTTCCAAATGGTAACCTCACATCTTCCTTCATCCATTAAAAAATACTTAGTTCTAGAAAATAAGTTTAAATAACTGACTGCTGTTGACCAACAGTGTGCAAAACTCACCAAGGAAGTCCGTCTTTTGAAAGATACAAAAGATGAAACATTAGAAGAACAAGATATCAAACTTCGTGAAGTGAAACAGCTTCACAAGATCATTGATGAAATGTTAGTTGATATCACACAAGAAAATGCTGAGATTGGTGTTATCCTTCAAACATACTTTCAACAGGTAATAAGACTTATCTTCTAGTCAAATATTTCTTAAACATTTCATGAAGAAAAATCTAGGGTATTCAACATAAAATGAATTCTACTGAAAAATATTCTGAAATGGCATGGTACTAATGATTGCTCTTGAATATTTTTCCAGAATGGTTTAGAACTACCTAGAGCTAGTACTAAAGGTAGTCGTCACAGTTCTAGATCTCCTTCCCAGACTTCATTGTTATCAGCAAGGTAAGTGGAAGGAGAAACCACCATCTCCTGATTCACTCAGTTACAGCTTCCATCCCAAGCAAATTCGGCCACTTCATATGCCATAGCTGTTGGACCTGCCAGTGCACTGCTAGTACTCTCCCCAACTTTCCCTACCTTCTGATGTTTGTGTCAGAGGCAGAAGCCAGCCAGCAGCACAAGACTCTTCCCTTCTGGCTTCTGTCTTGAGTTAGCATTTCCAGTTTGACATATAGTGCTTTGTGACTATCAGATATTTCAGTAGGATAAAGCAGGGTGAAATTTTGGATGATACACATAGCATGGTCATTCTGAGTGTGGGGTGAATTGATTATACCATAAAAGGACCACTTAGCTGTACACAGATATTCAGTAAGATTTATAAGATTAAAATCCACTGTAAAATCTAAGGAGTCAGAATTTTATTTATGCTGCTTTGTTTTGTTAAAAAGGAAATTATTCTTTCTTCTGCAGTTTAGTTTTATCCAGAATTCTATCAGGTAGACATTTAGTCAACATTCCTGTGCCTTGCTGACAAAATAATAATTATTAATATTAAAGATGATCCTCATCTTAAAATTCCTATCTGCCACATTCAGTGCCATATTACTTTTCATTACTCCACAGCAAGATGTCATGAAAGGATTTCCTAAAAGATATTTTTTTAAGTAAAACAAAACAAAAACACTTTCTATGTAAACATGGTGAGCACCCACTTGAACACCCTAAGTTCAGTTCAGTCGCTCAGTAGTGTCCGACTCTTTGCGACCGCATGAACCACAGCACACCAGGCCTCCCTGTCCATCACCAACTCCTGGAGTTTACCCAAACTCATGTCCATCAAGTCAATGATACCATCCAACCATCTCATCCTCTGTCGTCCCCTTCTCCTCCTGCCCTCTATCTTTCCCAGCATTGGGGTCTTTTCAAATCAGTCAGCTCTTTGCATCAGCTGGCCAAAGTATTGGGAGTTTCAGCTTCAACATCAGTCCTTCCAAAGAACACCCAAGACTGATCTCCTTTAGGATGGACTGGTTGGATCTCCTTGCAGTCCCTTAAGAGTCTTATCCAAAACCACAGTCCAAAATCATCAATTCTTTGGCGCTCAGCCTTCTTCACAGTCCTACTTTCACACCCATACATGACTACTGGAAAACCCATAGCCTTGACTAGACAGACCTTTGTTGACAAAGTAATGTCTCTGCTTTTTAATATGCTATCTAGGTTGGTCATAACTTTCCTTCCAAGAAGCATCATTTAATTTCATGGCTGCAATCACCATCTGTAGTGATTGAAAAATAAAGTTAGCCACTGTTTCCCATCCATTTCCCATGAAGTGATGGGACCAGTTTCCATGATCTTAGTTTTCTGAATGTTGAGCTTTAAGCCAACTTTTTCACTCTTCTTTTTCAAGAGGCTCTTTAGTTCTTCTTCACTTTCTGCCATAAGGGTGGTGTCATCTGCATTATCTGAGGTTAATATTTCTCCCAGCAATCTTGACTCCACCTTGTGCTTCTTCCAGCTCAGCTTTTCTCATGATGTAATCTGCATATACGTTAAATGAGTAGGGTGATAACATACAGCCTTGATGCACTCCTTTTCCTATTTAGAACCAGTCTGTTGTTCCATGTCCAGTTCTAACTGTTGCTTCCTGACATGCATATAGGTTTCTCAAGAAGCAGGTCAGGTGGTCTGGTATTCCCATCTCTTTCAGAATTTTCCACAGTTTATTGTGATCCACACAGTCAAAGGGTTTGGCATAGACAAGAAAGCAGAAATAGATTTTTTTTTTCTGGAACTCTCTTGCTTTTTTGTTTTCCAGCAGATGTTGGCAATTTGCTCTCTTGTTCCTCTGCCTTTTCTAAAACCAGCTTGAACATCTGGAAGTTCATGGTTCATGTATTGCTGAAGCCTGGTTTGGAGAATTTTGAGCATTATTTTACTAGTGTGTGAGATGAGTGCAATGGTGCAGTAGTTTGAGCATTCTTTTACATTTCCTTTCTTTGGAATTGGAATGAAAACTGACCTTTTCCAGTCCTGTGGCTACTGATGAGTTTTCCAAATTTGTTGACATATTGAGTGCAACACTTTTGCAGCATCTTTTAGGATTTGAAATAGCTCAACTGGAATTCCATCACCTCCACTATCTTTGTTTATAGTGATGCTTCCTAAGGCCCACTTGACTTCACATTCCAAGATGTCTGGTTCTAGATGAGTGGTCACACCATCATGATTATCTGGGTCATGAAGATCTTTTTTTGTGGTTCTTCTGTGTATTCTTGCCACCTCTTCTTAGTATCTTCTGCTTCTGTCAGGTCCATATCATTTCTGTCCTTTATTGAGCCCATCTTTGCAGGGGTATCTCTAATTTTCTTGAAGTGATCTCTAGACTTTCCCATTCTATTATTTTCTTCTATTTCTTTGCATTGATTGCTGAGGAAGGCTTTCTTATCTCTCCTTGCTATTCTTTGGAACTCTGCATTCAGATGCTTATATCTTTCCTTTTCTCCTTTGCTTTTCGCTTCTCTTTTCACAGCTATTTGTAAGGCCTACTCAGCCAGCCATTTTGCTTTTTTGCATTTCTTTTTCTTAGGGATGGTCTTGATCCCTGTCTCCTGTACAATGTCACGAACCTCCAGCCATAGTTCATCTGGCACTGTATCAGATCTAGTTCCTTAAATCTATTTCTCACTTCCACTGTATAATCATATGGGATTTGATATAGGTCAGACTTGAATGGTTGAGTGATTTCCCCCATTTTCTTCCATTTCAATCTGAATTTGGCTTAAGAAGTTCATGATCTGAGCTGCTCCTGGTCTTGTTTTTGCTGACTGTATAAGAGCTTCTCCATCTTTGTCTGCAAAGAATATAATCAATCTGATTTTGGTGTTGACCATCTGGTGATGTCCACGTGTAGTCTTCTCTTGTGTTATTGGAAAAGAGTGTTTGCTATGACCAGTGCGTTTTCTTGGCAGAACTCTATTAGCCTTTGCCCTGCTTCATTTTGTACTTGAAGGCCAAATTTGCCTGTTCCTCCAGGTGTTTCTTGACTTTCCTACTTCTGCATTCCAGTCCCCTATAATGAAAAGGACATCTTTTTTGACTGTTAGTTCTAAAAGGTCTTGTAGGTCTTCATAGAACTGTTCAACTTCAGCTTCTTCAGCGTTACTGGTTAGGGCATAGACTTGGGTTACCGTGATACTGAATGGTTTGCCTTGGAAATGAACAGAGATCATTCTGTCATTTTTGAGACTGCATCGATGCACTGCATTTCAGACTCATGTTGCCTATGATGGCTACTCCATTTCTTCTAAGGGATTCCTGCCCACAGTAGTAGATATAATGGTCATCTGAGTTAAATTCACCCATTCCACCCTAGTATTTTCATAAAAGCATACTTTCAAAACTTAGCATTCAGAATTGTATGGATAGTTATGCTTTTCAAATGACCCCACCACTTTATCCTGTCAACAGGTCCCTCATTTTTTTTTTTTTTTGGCTCAAATTATATAATCTATCATTTTAATCACTCTTGCCAGCACTCAAATTTTCTTGCCTCTTTTCCTACCTTTTGTTGAATGATTTTGGCAAACTTTTAATACCTAATGATTCTAAGTTAGTTATAGTTGAAACATTTTTTAAATAGAAATATAGTTGCAGAACTATTTTTCTACTGATTTGAAACTTTTTATCTTTTTTTCCTTAAACTAATTTCCTGATACTATTAATGGTCATCTTTTAAAATTCATTATTAGCACTCTTAACAGGATTATCTTTTTTGATCTCTTTAAGTACTTGTGGGATTATGGCATTTTTGCAATTAATGAGGGAGTCTCTACTAAAATATTCTGAATTACAGTAATTCTGGTTTTATTCTAGGTCATCTAAGAGTACAAGCACTTCTGCTTCTCACACTTCAATCAATGTATTAGAGCTGAACTTCCCAGCCTCTCCGCTAACTGGCAGCACTTCCAGACCAACTAGTGCCAGCAGTGCCTCCAGTACCGGTAAAAGCAGAAAGACCAACAAATAAAATTTTAAATCTCTCTTGAACAGGTTGTAAACACAAAACCAAAAGTCTCCTAATTTTAAAATAGTATATCACACCCTATACTTCTGGATGCCTTATACTGAGATAAGTGCCTAGTGAGATAAGTGTTAGAAATACAAAATGACCAGAGAAAACTTTTATCCAGTGGAAAATGTAAAAACTTCATGCTAGCCATGAAACTTCTCACTTCTAATGTAACAAAATCTTTTAGGAAGAAATCTCTAAAGATTTATTGTACTATATAGTTTGTAACACTATTAAAATTTTCTTTTAGCCTAGATGATCCTGAAAGTAGGTTTTATTTATTAACAAGAAACATATTTCTCAGACTTTAGGAGAAGAAATATTAGTTTCTTCTTTTAGCATTACTTCTCCCCCTCCCTCCACCAGAAAACAGCTGATAGGAAAGAGAACCACTATGTATCAACAGTGGAACTTAAATTTCTAGAAGTAGGCCACTCTGATCTTGAAAGAAGTCAAACGTAGTTAAGATTCTGCTCTCAAGATACAACCAAGAATATGTTTTCAATATTTCCTTGATTTAATCAACAGTTTAAAGAAAGCCAGGCATAATTAGATTTGCAATAGGAATTCTGTGAATTTCCAGTAGACTACCAGATTAAGAATTAGTTATTTCTGTCAGTTCTTTATCATTACATGTGCCCAACACTTTGAACTTTGGAATAGAGGGTGAAGTATGACTATGTTATAAAACAGGTTTTCAAATAAATGTATCAGAATATATATACTTAAATGAGTACTGTCTCCTTCAAATCTTGGGAAAAAGTATTTCTTACAAAGACTGTCATTGTTTACAACTGTCACTTGCAGTTCCTTCTGAAAGGCAGTAATGGTAGTAAACCTGTTTCTCTGGGTCACTGGTGTACTGTCATTTCTTGTAATAGGCAGCAAAAGGCACAGCCAAGTCAAATGAATAAGATGCGTAAAAAGCTGATTTTTTTTTTTTTTTGTAAAACATTATTCCAGTGAGATTTGTGAAATATAAAAACTGATTAATCTTACCATCACTTTGTATGTTCACCAAAATTCTCATTCTTTGCCCTATTTTACTTTGCAAATTACCTGGAAGTTGAAGTGTATTCCAAGCAGGCAGGGATTAGTACTGTGACCTTGGGAAAGTTACTTCTCTATGCTTTTTTTCTCATTTATAATATAGACAGTAAAAGTTATCTGCGTTTACTGAAATCAGATAATTTATATAAAGGCACATGGCCCAACACACTGAAATTGCATAGTGAAAATGTAAAGCCGCTTAGTGATGTCTGACTCTTTTGTGACCCCATGGACTATACAGTCCATGGAATTCTCCAGGCCAAGAATAGCATAGTGGGTAGCGTATCCCTTTCCCAGCGGATCGTTCCTACCCAGGAATTGAACTGGAGTCTCCTGCATTGCAGGTGGATTCTTCACTAACTGAGCTATCAGGGAAGCCCTGGAATTGCACAGTAGCTTCTACCTATCATTAAGCCACCAACCAAAGCCTAGCACAGTATTTGTGGAATGGTTAAGTTAGAGTACATGAGAAACGCTGGACTGGAAGCAGCACAAGCTGGAATCAAGATTGCTGGGAGAAATATCAATAACCTCAGATATGTAGATGACACCACCCTTATGGCAGAAAGTGAAGAGGAACTAAAAAGCCTCTTGATGAAAGTGAAAGGAGAGAGTAAAAAAGTTGGCTTAAAGCTCAACATTCCGAAAACGAAGATCATGGCATCTGGTCCCATCACTTCATGGGAAATAGATGGGGAAACAGTGGAAAAAGTGGCTGACTTTATTTTGGGGGGCTCCAAAATCACTGCAGATGGTGACTGGAGCCATGAAATTAAAAGATGCTTACTCCTTGGAAGAAAAGTTATGACCAACCTAGATAGCATATTCCAAAGCAGAGACATTACTTTGCCAACAAAGGTCCATCTAGTCAAGGCTATGGTTGGTTTTTCCAGTGCTCATGTATGGATGTGAGAGTTGGACTGTGAAGAAAGCTGAGCACCGAAGAATTGATGCTTTTGAACTGTGGTGTTGAAGACTCTCGAGAGTCCCTTGGACTGCAAGGAGATCCAACCAGTCCTGGGCATTCATTGGTAGGACTGATGCTAAAGCTGAAACTCCAATATTTTGGCCACCTGATGCCAAGAGTTGACTCACAGGAAAAGACTCTGATGCTGGGGGGGATTGGGGGCAGGAGGAGAAGGGGACGACAGAGGATGAGATGGCTGGATGGCATCACCAACTCGATGGGACATGAGTTTGAGCGAATTCCAGGAGTTGGTGATGGACAGGGAGGCCTGGCGTGCTGCGATTCATGGGGTCGCAAAGAGTTGGACACGACTGAGCGGCTGAACTGAACTAAGTTATATTAAGTTTTTGGTATTTTATTGCTGGCAAGAACTGAGACAGAACAAGGACTAAGTGTCTTCTTCCCCAGCATTGTCTGTCACTTAGATATTTGTAGATGGGGATACTCTCTACCCTTCAACCCACCCATCCAGTGTCATCATGAATTGGAAAGATTCTAAAGCCTATGAGATTCTAAACACCTATGACTCCTATGTATACTATCTCTATTCTCATCTATACTGTTTTTAATAATTTGGGAAGAATCATTATGATCCAAGTTCCTTCCTTCTTCAGCTCTAGTTGCTGAAATTAATTCTGAGTAAGTCCAGCTTCTGTCAGCTGAATCATTTATTCAGACTCTAGGAAGAAAAGCAAAAATGGAAGCCAGCTCTAGGCTATCAAAAAACACACTCAATTGGACATTTGCAATACTAGGACAGTCTCCTAACTTCCTTTGCCTTAGTGGAAGACCAGATTTATAGTGTGCTTCACTTGCCACTGCTGCTTTTGCCAGAAGGATTCTTTCCTACTCTGATCTACTCTTGCCTGGAATGTATGGTCTTGTCAATATTTAAAGAAATTTCTTACGGCTACACTGCTAGCAAGGAAGAAAAAAAAAGAGATGAGCAAAATGGGCCCCTATTCAACTTTCATGGCTTTATTCCTAAAGTACTTTTAAACATCTGGTACATAAATCATTTTAATTAAATCAGGCTTTTAGAGGTCAATTAGACAAGACACGTATCTGTCTACCACTTAAAAATGTTATGCAAGAAAATTCACCTTTAAACAAATAATGATTATAAAATGGTATTTAACATTCAAATAATCTCTTTAGAAAGTCAAGAACTTTTAACAGAATGAAATAATTTTTCATAAAAATGATCCAAGTGTTCAATGCACAAATTTAATATTTTGTCAAACAGCAGGATAAGGTGAACCTGAGGAATTCTAACATACCATAGTACAATGAAGAAACAATACTTTGAGAGTTATCTTTAGGTGAAGAAGTTTAAATCATCAGAATAATAACTGTACATAACATACACACATTAAAAAAATCAAGCTATGAAAAGGGGACCTATAACTGAAACAAATATACTTTGAGAACTGCTATAAAAAGCAATTGATTTCCATAATGTCTACAAATAAAATAACCATGGAAGCAGAGATTTCTACACTGGACTGTATTACTAAAAGATCCAAATTTAAGTCTTTAGTGTAATGTTGAGGATATCCTTGGCATATTAGTTTTTTGGCTTATTTCCTTTTTCTTTCTCAAATGCAGCTATCTGATTAAATATATTGAGTAAATTTTGAGGTAAATTTTTTTTAACTCCACCTTCTGAATGGTCTTTGCTATTGAGTCCCTCTCCCTGAATCTCTGTTTTAATATCCTCCTCGTAATTACCCTCTCTTTCATATTCTCCTTGGTTTTTATTTAATTGATATCTTTGCTCATGTCTACTTAGATCACGTGATCCAGAGTAAGTGGATTTCTTATATTTTTCTCCTGACTTCCAAGAGTAGTCTGAGCTTGCTGGTGAAGGAGCATGTCTTGTGGAACCTGGTTCCCACTTTCTATAGTGCTCTTTTCTTCCTTCTGTATCTTTTTCAAATCTTCTATAACCATACATTTTTACCTTATCCTCTGAATTCCTATAAAAAGAATCTGAGGAATCTTTTCTACTGGAAAAATGTCTTTCTGATTTATATGGCTTTTCTGTTCTGCTACTACCTGCCTGAGTTTTATAGCTATCATAAAAATCTCTTGGATCTTCAGACCTACCTCCAAAATCATCCGGAATTTCAACAGAAGATGATGAGAAAGAACATTTATCTTTTTCTTTTACCTGTTTCTTTTGATATGGTAACCTATCCTGCTTTTCCAATAGTTTTTCCACTTCTTGTTTTTGGTTAAGAAAAGATGCTGACGTATTAGCTGGAACTGGGAAGCACTCATCTTTCTTATTCTGATCTATCTGATTTGAGGATGCCTTAGCTGAATGCCTTTTAGAACTTCGAGAAGACTCTGAGCGGTTCCTCTTATGTTTCTTATGCCTTTTGTGACCAGAAGATGAAGAGGATGATGAAGAAGAAACTGATTCATCAGCAGAAGAAACACTCGAAGAAGAAGTTGACTTTCTTCTTTTTTTCTTTAGCCTAAAAAAATGTAGTTAACTCATCAGATATGTTGAGTATAAAAATGTTTAATTACCCATAAAGATTTTAGTTCTATTTTATTCTCTTTAAAGATTTCATAAAAAGTTTGCAGCTTATATAAGAATTATAGTAATAAGTTTAGTTTTTACTACAGTATCCAATTTTACCATTAGTCGTGACTTTTGGGAAAAAATACTTGTGTAGACAATTGTCACTGTAAGCAAATCCATCATTTTTCAAATACACGCTGACATTTCTAAAATTACCTTAAAAATTTAAGAGCATCTGAATACATAAAGGAGAACTGAAGTTTTACATTTGGCTACGTCTAGTTCATGATTTTACCACCTCAGGACTATTAACATTTTTGGCCAAATAACTCTTTGCTGGGAGGGTAGGGTGGTAGTGGGGAAATTCTATATCATTGTTTAAGTTTAGCAGCATCTCTGACCTCTATCTACTATATACTAGTAGCACCTACCAGCTATGAAAACCAAAAATGTCCCATGGGAAACCACACCCATTTGAGAACTACTGCTCTAATTTTGAAACATTTCTCCCTAAAATACAGATAATTAAAATAACATTTTAATTGTATTTTTTTTTTTTTTTTTTTGCAGAACTCTACTTTGCTCTATCTCTTTTACAGAAAAATTTATGGTACACATACTTACTAAGAATCATTGATTATGACTTGAAACACTTTAATTTGTTACTTACTTTATCTCCCAAATGGCACTTTGGTTGAACTGAGTACTTGCTTTAAGTTTAAAAATACTGAATATTATAGTTTACCTTTTCTCCTCTTTTAAGAGCTTACGCAACTTTTCTGCACTTGTTTCTATTTTCTTTGTTTTCTGCTTTTCTTCCTTTTCAGCTTGTTTTTCTCTTAATTCCAAAGATTTCTTTTAGAACCCAGATATCGGAAAAAACCACACGTTAAAAATAGCAGAATATATAAAACCCAGTTTTCAAAAGACCAACCCACCCCCCAACCAGAAACCAAATGTGGTATACCCAAATCACCATATATCCAGCATTAAAAAAGTATTTTTAACATATAAAAATTAATCACAGGTGTTTGGCATTAATCATTAAACAGCCAGAACAGTATTGAGGACCATATTGCAGTTGGTATTCCATGGAAAAAAAAGGGAAGCCATTGCATTGATACCCATGACCCAGAGTGCAAGAAGAGAAAAAATAAAATACATGAAAAAATATATATATTCAAAAAACCATTAAAAATTGAAACAGGACACAAATTTTATAAATAAAATTCAAAGGAAGAAATCCCGATATGGTGAGTTGAGAGGGGAATCACCATGTTCAAATACAAACCATTTAAAAAATAGCACAGCCCAGTTGGATGCATGGTTACATAAGAAATCATTTTCCAGTTTGAGGATGGGGATGAGCAGCACCAGATGTCAGACACAGCAGCAATGGTCCAATTCAGAAGAAAATGCATGAGAAAACATCATCATCAGTATTACAGGAAAAGACAGTTTAAAATATTTTTCAGAATGGTTTTTATAATTAGCTCAATTACAGTAATAATACTGAATTTTGTAACCATCAGGAGAGCTCACTACAAGGACAATTCTACAAGGACAACTGCATACCAAACAGGCAATGGAAATTTTCTCAACAAAACTATGAAGTAATGTCAAACCCAATTAAGAAAAGCTGTATCTAAAAGACTTTTCATAATGCCATAATTAAGTGATCTAGAATAGTTTCCCTAGAAGTTTTGGCATTAATCTTAAAAATGACTACATTTCTAAGAGGAAATAAAGAATCACCTGTATATATACATGAAGCTTCTGCAAAGCATCCTCTGCATCTTTGAAAGTTTCATCCAAAGCCAAAGCTTTCTTATAATAACTTTCAGCATTTAAAAACTTTTCTTCTTCTTCTAACCTAAATTCGAAAGAAAAATTTAGCTTTTTTGGTAAAAATTAGAAGTTCTCAAATATGCATATAGGGCAGAAGCTTATGTGAGTTCATGAGAGAAAACTATGTTTAGCAAATTATTTTCCAAATTGAACAATACTTAAATACCATACTTCTGCTATTTTTTTGTTAGTGTTGTTGTAAAAGACAATATAAAACTACATAAAACAAATCAGAGAAACTGAACTCAAAGATACAGAGACTGGTGGTTGCTGGAGGTGGGGTTGGGGGTGGGTAAAATGGGTGAAAATGATTCATTTTATAAACTTCCAGGTATAAAATAAAGTCCTGAGGATGTAATATACAGCATGGTGATTAGAGTTAGTACCATACTGTATATGTGAAAGTTGCAAAAAGAGTACATCTTAAAAGTTCTCATCACAAGAAAAAATATAAATAAATAACTGTGCGATGATGAATGTTAACCAGACACAATGGTCAACTCTTCACAATATATACATAAATTGAATCCTGTGTTGAACATAACCTGAAACTAACATAAAGTTATGTGTCAACTAAATCTCAATTAAACAAATAAAAAACAAACAGGAATTCATTACTGATAACTAAAGCCATATTGTAGGTCAAGCAGTGGCATTTTAGTATAATTTGTGAAAACACACTATCAACCTCTGAAATTTAGTTATCATCTTGAACTTTAGCACAGAATTATGTAGGCTGGCTTCTCCTAGTAGTTTATGAAGAGTTTTCCTTTCTACAGAAAAATTTTTCCAGAAAATTCACTGCTAACATCACAAATATCAAGGCACACATATCACAACCAGCCTGCAGAAAAGATAATAATCATCATTATAAGATGATACAAGTCTATGTTGTGAAATATCAGAATTAGAAAGTTTAGACACAGATCAGTGAAAGGATTTTGCACAATATTTTCAGTTTTTAGAAAGCAAGAAAAGGTATTCACTGTAAAACAAATGAATAAACCCAGTGGTTTCAATGCAATCACTTCTGTGTCAGATAGGATGAGGGGAGGAAGGAACAAGCCAAAGACGATCAAGATTTCTGGACTGGATGACCCAATAGATGGTGTTGCCATTCAGAGAGCTAAAAATCACAAGTATGTGAATAGTAAGACAACCACATCTAAGGAGGCACTACCTAAATACCTAGGGGCTTCCCTGGTGGCTCAGACGGTAAAGAATCTGCCAGCAATGTGGGAGACCTGGGTCTGATCCCTGGGTTGGGAAGATCTCCTGGAGCAGGGCATGGCAATGCACACCAGTATTCTTGCCTGGAGAATCCCCGTGGACAGAGGAGCCTAGCAGGCTACAACCCACTGGGTCGCAAAGAGTCAGACACAACTGAATGACTAAGCACAGTTATGTAAGCTATGTAAGAAAGAAAAAAGCTGCTCCAATCACTTGGGTCCAAGTAGAAGTTCTTATCAGTTAAAAACAAACATTGCAAAATTTCATTTATATGGAGTTCTGAAATGATCATACAAACTATAATGATCTGGCAAATTCATGAAGCAGAAAGGGGATGATTCTATTTAAGAAAAAATGATAGCATGATCCAGAGAGATGATATGGGGTGGGAGGTGGGGGGGGGGTTCAGGATTGGGAGCTCATGTACACCAGTGGCAGATTCATGTCAATGTATGGCAAAACCAATACAGTATTGTAAAGTAAAATAAAGAAAAAAAAAAAAAAGATAGCAAAAAAGATGCTGGCCATTAATTATTAAAGCATGATGTTACCAAATTATTTATGTTAAAAGTACTATATTTCTTCAAAATATTTTATAAGTTAGACTAGTCTGTTAGTCATTATGCCAAGTACTATGCCAGTATCTCAGGACAGTATAATATAGGTTATGTTACAGGGTTTGTTCTTAATGTTTTGCTCTTCATTTAATCTAAGTTCATGGATTTTATTAGACAAAGTAGAGCAATAAGTTGACTACAACAGTGAAATCTTATGTACAATGAACTACAGAGTTCTCAGTTTATATTTTTGGCATTATAATTAGTAGAATGATTAAATGAGTTAGAAATTTCTATTAAACAAAAACTTTTGGTGTGTGTCTAGGATAAGATTTACCTATTAACTTTCTATGTATTAAAATACATACTCAGAACAGTGAACTCAAGACACTAAAATATCTCCAATCATGAAGAAAGTAACTAATAAGGAAGGATAAAAGGACCAGAGAATGTAAAAAGAACTATATTTAAAAAACATTTTCAATCAAAACTGAAACTAAGAGTATCTGAACTAAGTCAAAGCTACTATTTCTTTAAGTTTAAGATTTTATAGTAGTTGGCTATTAAATATTAGATCTCTACCATTAAGCAAATCTAACACTTACTGCCCTCCTCTTTCTACAAGTGTCTGGCAGAGGTATTTTCTTGCATTTCTGTGAGTTGGACAGTTTTCCAGTGCAAGTTCAAAATCTTCTATTGCTTTGTTTAGACTTCCTTTTGTTGCATATCTATAGACATGAGACAAAATTAGAGGAATTTATCTTGTGAGCTATTCATAAATCTTGTATACATTTATCTTGTAAATATTCCTCAAAACCCATGATCCACTTACAATGCACCACGAGCTACCAAAGCTTCCACGTTTTGTTTGTCTATTTCCAGAGCCTTATTGTATTCATTCATAGCATCCACATGGCGTCCAACCTTAAAATAATCAACTCCAATCTTCACACTAAAAATATATTTTAAAGCATACATAATAAATATTTCACAGAATATCCAAACAAAATGTTAGTATACATAAAATTTTAAAGCAAACCAAATTTATTAGTTATTAGTCTTCAATATTCTCAGTATAACTAAGAAACAGTCTTTAGATAATTTTGTAACAAATATTTATGAAATCCAGATATCAATATACTAATTCCTTTTTAACAAAATTAAAAAAATATTGGCTAAAATGTAAATCTTTAAAGTTTACAACATACTAGCATTTATATCTATAAAAAAGCTAATCTCAAAAAGGTATCATTTAAATTCATTTATGAACAAATTTTGTCTTAAAGATGACATAAGCATGCTTGCCTTAACTTAACCTGTTAGGTTAAATAATGCAATTGTTGAATGACAAAATGTTCATACCATTTTAAAGCCCATGATGCAGACTGCTTCTTTCTTAACGCAGAAGCAAAATCATCCTCAGAGAAATTTTTGCTATTAAAGAAAATAAAAGTCAAAATGTAAACACTTTTTTGGGTAACTACATCTCACTTTACCTGACAGATAAAAACTGAATCTCAAGCAAGAAATCTGTATTCCCATTTATAACGTGAAATTTTTGAACTCTCAGGAATGACTATTATTATTAAGAAGTATTTTCCTTTAGCATATACATGAAATTCTTGTAAATTTTCTGCATCTTATAAATTTTTTCTGCATCTACCTGGTCACATGGCACACATCAATCACCAATAAGACTCCACTCCAGAAGGAGAAGGGATAACCTAGTTCATTCAAACTTTGGCATACTGCTGCCACCAGGCTTAGGATAACCAATTATGTTCTTCAGTTATGCAGCTTCTCACAGCACCACAGACCTCAACACTTAACGGAACAAATACTGATTTACTGTACCTTTGAAGGCCTCTCATTAAAGATGGTGGATTAGATTCATCTATTCCTAGTTTTCCTAAAAGGAATTCAACTACTCCTGGATTAACAAATCCCAAAGAACTCTGCATGATATTCTCATAGGATTCCAAAGAATTGCTATTTAGTTCAACGCTTTTCCTTAAAAAAAAAAAAAAAAAATCACAAAATATAAAGATGATTAAGATGATTAAGACAATTAAATAGCATGTCCCATTTTCACTGTGGAAATAACATTATTATATGGGATTTAAATACTCAGTCCATTTTAGTACATGAAAGTGTGGCAATTGTGATTTGGTTCCTTTTGCCAAGTTTGAACCGATTTATGGGTTATAAAAATAAAAGTAGCATATTTTGAAATAAGAATTCTACTTTCTTGTTAGAAGCTGGGCAAAATTTCCAATTTTTTAGCCAAGAAACTGTTTTGCAATTAACTTGTTGAGACAATGTGGATAAAATTACCTGTAGTACAAAGGAAGTTCTTCAGAACTAATTACACCTAATTTAATACCAGATAGATGTGGTGGAAGAGATGAGCTATATAGAGACACTGCAAGCTTTTCATGGTATCTGTCAATATCCTTGATTCCAGCTTAAAATATAAGAAAATTAAGTTGATTAGCAAAGCAATGCAAACTAACATAAACATAACCACAGTTACTTTTTACTAATATGAGGAAACTGATCACCTCGAATGATGTCACCAGTTTGGTAATATGATAAAGGATCCCCATGGTTACTGATTGAAGGCACGTCTCTTAGTGGACATAGAGCCTGCAATAAGAAGCACTGTAAAACACTAGACATTCTATTCTTCAGAGAGGTGTCTTCTTTTATTCTAGCAGTTCAGTATAAACAGCTAAGACTTGACAGGAACATTAAGAAAACAACTAGCAACCTAGAGTCTAAATTTAAATTTCTGTGCCCAAACATAAGTAAAAATAGTTTTCTGGTTCAGGTCAAAGCTAAACTCTCATGAAACTTGCAATTAGTTTTAGAAACTGAATATAAGTATGTATGATGAAACAAAAAGATATTTTGTGCTTATTAAATATAAAACTAAAATGTGTCCAGAAAGTAGGAGACTTCGAAGAAAATGAAATGTGAATTCTTCTAGGTTTCAATGTGTTATCGAGTTTGCGGTATCTTCTGGTTTTCTTCCCTATCTGTCTTAATAGACAATATCAAATCTTTCAAATTAAAGCGACATAGTGTATTTCAAATTTAGATCTATTCAGCTTGGGCAAAGTATCATGATGTACAAATCACTTAATTATTGGAAATATACAGAAAAGACAGGAATTTGTTTCTGAATTATCCACATGCAAGTATCTAATGCTGAGTACTAAATAAAGATTTTTCAGCTAGAAGAGATAACCCAGGCTACTAATGAATCTCACCAGGTCCACCAATATCTGAGCACTTAAAACAGGACCCCACTTCTGCCAGCCAAAGGACCAAACCCCCCAAACTAGAAACAGTGGCAGAAATATTACTGCTACTAATTTTTTTAAAAAGTAAAAAAGTACTTAATTTTTCTATTAGTACTTATTTAATTCTCAAAACTAGGTCTGCAGAGTACACTTAATTACAGCTGGATGAAAAGATGTAATTTTTGCACTGAGATGACATTTTTATCAAAAACAAAAACAAATAACTAAAAGGTGAGTAACTTACTGTGATTTCTAAGTGGGATATATCTCTCATAATGCCACTGCCTAAACAAATTAACACCATGAAAAACCCAAATTCCCGAATGGAACTAATTCTTCCAATCACTATATCACCACGTTCAATATCTCGAAAAAACAGTTCTCTCCGGTCCATAGTAGGTATCTCCATGAATTGCTCTAACGGTGGCATGACTGCATAATAATCTGAAAAAATAAGTAACAAAATTAACTAACAACAGCTCTGTGTTCTGCTTCATCAAAGTGCTGTTAAACCAAAACGCAACGATTTTAAGACTAAACACACCATCATTGTCTTCACTAACTTCAGCAGTTGTAGGTGCATCTGATTTCCAGGAAAGTGCAAAAAGCAGATCCGCTTTTTTGGAAATGAATTTTTGTATTTCAATGTTGTCAACTCTCCTCTCTTTTCTTAAAAAGAAAACAAAATTTATGAAAACTGGTTTTTCTGCAAAACTTTTTTAGTACGTACAAGCTTCTGCTCTCTGCTTTCATCGCCCAATCGTGACCATCCTAAGCTCTTGGCCACACATCCTCCGAAAGAAAGTTTTAACCAGGGATCCCCTCATACGCCAGTCTGTAGATGGAGGGCGCGGAAACTTAAAAACACAGCCGCGCTGTTCCAGATATACACAAGCCCAAAAGATTTTAGCTAAAGAATCCGCGCCTCTGGTGGCAGTACTAGATTTAAAAGTTCAACCCACATCCCGCATTGCCCACATTAGGGAGAAGGTATCCTCCTGCACCCTGCCCTCGAAACCTGCGCCGCAGTCCTCACGTGCTAACAGCCTCGGCTCAGCAGCCGGACTGCGGTAATGAAGCCCGGAGCTGCGTCCCCTCTCCCGTCTCGCAGCGGCGCCGCCGTCCCATTACCTGCCCGGAAACTGCTGCTGGCCCGGCGGGCCCCGGGCAGGGTCGGCCACCGACCCCAGGAGGCTCCGGAAGTGCGGGTTGTCCTGCTGTTCGCTCCGGAGCAGGGAGAGCAAAGACGGGCCGTGGAAATTTAGTGACTGCCGCAAAAGGTCTCGGTCCATGGCTAGAGACTGTCGTGACCAAAGGCCAGTGGGCTGCTAGCCCCCGGTTCGGTGCCCACTACTTCAGGCCGTTGTCGTGGAGGCTGAGGAAGCGGCCTGGAAGCCGCCGGAAGCACACATCGCAGACACCTCCAGAGAGGCCTCCCGGAAGTGTTCTGGAACCGCCCCCAGCGGCGGTGCTGCGGAGCGCAGTTTTGGTATCGCGAAATTGAGCGAGATTACGGAAGCCGGGAGGATTGGGGCAAGATTTTCCGGAGTTTAGGGTCGGTTGTGGCTCTGAGGTAGTGCAGTGTGTAACAAGTTTTCGTTTTAAAATATCTGAGGTGTTATTACATTGAAATGGCCCAAGTTCTAATCTGTGGTAAATAATAATTCATCCAGGTGTTTAGCGAGGCGCTTCTAAAAGCCGGTGTCAGGAAAAGAACCCTGAACTCTTACAAAGTTTCGTACCTTGGAGTTATCGCTGGATAAGTATCTATGCCTCAGGCATAACCGCATTAAAACGACTGCTCTGGGAGACTTCCTGTTAGGTTGTAGGGCAGAAGAAAGGAAGAACATTAACATTTATTAAAGACCAGAGTTGTGTTTTTTAGCCGTACCCTGTTCACTGTTAGTGATTTTAGAGTTAAAACCAGAATGACTCTAATGCCTAGACATATGCATATTTTGTTTTGTTCTTTAGTCCCTAAGTCGTGTGGGACTTTTTTTGCGACCCAAGGGACTGTAGCCCTCCGGGCTCCTCTGGACATGGAATTTTCCAGGCAAGAATATTGGAGTGGGTTGCGATTTCCTTCTTCAGGGATCTTCCCCACACAGGGATCGAACCCCCTCTCCTGTGTTGGCAGGCGGATTTTTTACCCACTAGCTACCTGGGAAGGCCCAAATGTATATATACATTCCTTTTTATTTGTTTTAGTTTAAGTGTTTTCTCAAAATTTAGTGCCCATAAGGTTTACTGTGTAATTCAAGTGATTTTTCGAAGAAAATTATGACAGGCTCTCACCTCCTCCCCCACACTTACTGACTTTGGATCCTAACTGCTCTACTGAGGAAACAAGCCCAGAGACTCTCAGTATATTGCTCAATATCACCAGCTGGCAAAATGCTAGTTAGAATTTCAACCTACCATTGAATAGATCTTCACCGGCAGAGTTGCTGGAGAAAGTATTTTTTATTATATAGAAGGGCTGTCTTTAATATTAAAATAATGTGACTGTTTTATTAAAATATATCAAACGTCTGTACTACTTAAATCGTGTAGTTTAGTATAGTCCTCTTGAACAAAAATAAATAGCAATGGTTATTCTGTCACATCTTCAGCTATGTATATTTGGGAATTTAGTTTGCCCTCTCACCACCTGGATAGAAGATCCAGTCAGAATATAGTGAATGCCTCCACACTATTTTGGGAAAAACCCAGGCAAATAGGTAAACAGTTTATTGAGACTCCAGAAAATGAAACAATGAGTGTAACTTTAAAAGATAATAACTTTCAAGTCATGAGGAGCACATCAGGAAAGTTTAATCAGTGGTACAGACTGACTTGTGTTAAGCTATAGCTTCAGACAGTGGCTATTTTTAGGAAAGAGGGTGCTGTCACTGAAAAGGAAAACTGATTTCTAAAGAGAAACTATATGGACCTTCTGATAAATAAGGTATGTGATTTTAGTTAGAGTTGATCTGTTATTAAGGATCTAATTGTCTCTGGATGCAGAGTTCCAAAGAATAGCAAGAAGAGATAAGAAGGCCTTCTTCAGCGATCAGTGCAAAGAAAAAGAGGAAAACAACAGAATGGGAAAGACTAGAGATCTCTTCAAGAAAATTAGAGATATCAAGGGAACATTTCATGCAAAGATGGGCTCTATAAAGGACAGAAATGGTATGGACCTAACAGAAGCAGAAGATATTAAGAAGAGGTGGCAAGAATACACGGAAGAACTGTACAAAAAAGATCTTTATGACCCAGGTAATCATGATGATGTGATCACTCATCTAGAGCCAGACATCTTGGAATGTGAAGTCAAGTGGGCCTTAGAAAGCATCACTACAAACAAAGCTAGTGGAGGTGATGGAATTCCAGTTGAGCTGTTTCAAATCCTGAAAGATGATGCTGTGAAAGTGCTGCACTCAATATGCCAGCAAATTTGGAAAACTCAGCAATGGCCACAGGACTGGAAAAGGTCAGTTTTGATTCTAATTCCAAAGAAAGGCAATGCAAAAGAATGCTCAAACTACCGCACAATTGCACTCATCTCACATGCTAGTAAAGTAATGCTCAAAATTCTCCAAGCCAGACTTCAGCAATATGTGAACCGTGAACTCCCTGATGTTCAAGCTGGTTTTAGAAAAGGCAGATGAACCAGAGATCAAATTGCCAACATCTGCTGGATCATGGAAAAAGCAAGAGAGTTCCAGAAAAACATCTATTTCTGCTTTATTGACTAAGCCAGACCCTTTGACTGTGTGAATCACAATAAACTGTGGAAAATTCTGAAGGAGTTGGGAATACCAGACCGCCTGACCTGCCTCTTGAGAAACCTATATGCAGGTCAGGAAGCAACAGTTAGAACTGGACATGGAACAACAGACTGGTTCCAAATAGGTAAAGGAGTACATCAACGCTGTATATTGTCACCCTGCTTATTTAACTCATATGCAGAGTATATTATGAGAAACGCTGGACTGGAAGAAACACAAGCTGGAATCAAGATTGCCGGGAGAAATATCAATAACCTCAGATATGCAGATGACACCACCCTTATGGCAGAAAGTGAAGAGGAGCTAAAAAGCCTCTTGATGAAAGTGAAAGAGGAGTGGAAAATGTTGGCTTAAAGCTCAACATTCAGAAAATGAAGATCATGGCATATGGTCCCATCACTTCATGGGAAATAGATGGGGAAACAGTAGAAACAGTGTCAGACTTTATTTTGGGGGGCTCCAAAATCACTGCAGATGGTGACCGCAGCCATGAAATTAAAAGCCGCTTACTCCTTGGAAGAAAAGTTATGACCAACCTAGATAGTATATTCAAAAGCAGAGACATTACTTTGCCGACTAAGGTCTGTCTAGTCAAGGCTATGGTTTTTCCAGTGCTCATGTATGGATGTGAGAGTTGGACTGTGAAGAAGAAGGCTGAGCGCCGAAGAATTGATGCTTTTGAACTGTGGTGTTGGAGAAGACTCTTGAGAGTCCCTTGGACTGCAAGGAGATCCAACCAGTCCATTCTGAAGGAGATCAGCCCTGGGATTTCTTTGGAAGGAATGATGCTAAAACTGAAATTCCAGTACTTTGGCCACCTCATGCGAACAGTTGACTCATTGTAAAAGACTCTGATGCTAGGAGGGATTGGGGGCAGGAGGAGAAGGGGACGACAGAGGATGAGATGGCTGGATGGCATCACTGACTCGATGGACGTGAGTCTGAGTGAACTCTGGGAGATGGTGATGAACAGGGAGGCCTGGCGTGCTGCGATTCATGGGGTTGCAAAGAGTCGGACACGACTGAACGACTGAACTGAACTGAATTATCTCTGGAGGGGCTGAGAAGCTAGTGGCTGAGAAGCAGATGTGGCACCTACTCTGAGAATGTCCCCTTATAAAGCCATTCTTGAGTAACATTGCTATTGGATCTGGCTACTCTTCTTGGGCTTCCCTGGTGGCTCAGTGGTAAAATAATCTACCTGCCAGTGCAGGACACGTGGGTTGGATCCCTGGTTGGGGAAGATCTGGATAAGGATGAAACAACCCACTCCAGTATTCTTGCATGGGAAATTCCATGGACAGAGAGAGGAGCCAGGGGTGCTACAGTCCATGGGTTTGCAGAAGAGTTGGATACGACTTACCAACTAAACAGCAGCACTTCTTTTCCCAATTGCAACATCAGAGTTACTATCCCATATTTTGAACATCTAAAACTGTGATATGGCCATGAAAATAGGAAAAAGTAGCTGCTTTTAGAGGATAAGCATTGTTGTCAAGAGTGATATTTAACAAATGCTAATAAATTTCAAGCAGGGGTAATCAAAGCTCAGGCTGGGGTTTTCCATCTTTGGTTAGTGCCTTGAATGGAGTAGTGATAGTTAAGTGTAGAGGCAACATTGTTCTTCACTTTCCAAATAACACTCCCACAGCAGGGGTTTGAACCTTTTACAGTTACAAGTGTGTTTCAATTCATTTTCTGCTGGGATGGATGCTTTTGGCTTTGAAGGGGACCAAGTAGTGGATCTTTGAAGTAGGACTGGAGGAACTGAGGAGAGAAAATGGGGAAACTAGTTTTGCTTCTGGGAGAAACTAGTCCTACATATGGGGCTTTTCGAGTTGGGCATAGAAAGCTGAACCTTTTTTTCATTTCTTGATTTAATTTGTTTGGTTGTTGGCTTGACCATTAAAAATATTTTCAAAGTAATTTTTCCACACTAAGCAGTATGAGTGATTACATGAATATATGGGAGGTAAGAGGGCAGAGCATTAAAGACAACTAGATCTTTGGTGTCTTAATCCTGGGCATATTTTTATGTCAAATTTCATTTCTAAATAAATACATATTTACAGCTTTTAATAAATTCTCTCTAGGCTCTGGATATTTAAATATGAAAAAAAAAAACCCACATCTGGCTCTTTTCTGGCACACCATTCAACAAAAGAATAAACACAAAAAGAAACACATATGGCACAATGGTAAGTACTATTGTTGTGAACACCTGCTATGCATCTGCTTTCCCCTTTTGTTTCTGGGGGATGAGGTAGTGGGAATTGATGAAGGTAAGAGAGGACAGGAGGGGGCAAGTATGTGTATTTTAGGATGAGGAACAACATAATTAAAGGAGTAGAGATGTATGAAAGCAAAATACTTTCTGGCGATTGCAAGATTGAAATTGAATTAGGGATATTTTATTTTTACTTTAAGAATGGACATTTTGATTATTTAAGTGTTTTCAGGCAAATTATAGATTGGTGGTAAGAGATCCTCTGTCTCTATGTGAATGCGCGCGCACACACACAAACTCACAGATTAAGTTCCTGATTTATTTAACAAAGAGCACAAAAACTTAGCTGAAAAAAGGTAGCCACATGAAGTAGGGGAAGAAACAGCATATTACAAAGTAGCTTTTCTTAGATCCCCCAATTTTCCCAAAATAACATGTGTGGTTACTGGTAACACTGTATGCCACAGATAAGGTCTGTCTGGATCTCAGAAAGTTGTATATTACCATTTGCAAAAGATTTACACAGATTAATCTATGACTATTATAAGAAATATTTGTAGACAGGTTCTTTCTGCTTCTTGAACTGATATAAACAATTTCAACAAAGCCCATTCCTCATCTGGGGTCAAGGTTGGGATGTGTATATCAGTAAAGAGTGAGTAGAACTGAAAACATCCTAGTGATGTGTTACTACTCCTCCCTTTAATTTTTCAGCATCTCTCTCTCTCTCTTTTTTTTTTTTTTTTTTGGTTAAAAAAGTTCTTTTTTATTGCCTAAGCCAGCTTGAGTAAATTTAGGGAACCAGAAGAACTTTGACTAATACACGAAGAAGCCACCAACTACTCTCTGCTCTGGTTTCTACTCTAATTGTGTGTGTGTGTGTGTGTGTGTGTGTGTGTGTGTGTGTGTGTGTGAAGAAACAGATACAGAGAGGTTAATAATTTGTTCAAAAATAATTTTATAATACACATTATTTTACTGTATATCTGGTACTCTTTCTACCATGCTGTATCGTTTATAGGGTCGACTGAAATTATGCTCCTTAAGGATGTAATTTATAAGTATATATGTATCAAACTTATTTTATTTAAAGCAGGTCTAGTATCTTAACATCTAAAGATAATCTTGAACATTTTTTCCTGTAACAAGGACACTTGGTTTCATTCAAAAGCATGTGGTCCAAGAGGTTTAGATTATGACTTGTTACCATGTGGGCTTCCCTGGTGGCTCAGACGGTAAAGAATCTGCCTGCAATGCAGGATACCCGGATTCTGATCCCTGGGTCAGGGAGATCCCCGGGAGAAGGGAATGGCAACCCACTCCAGTATTTTTGCCTGGAAGATTCCGTGGACAGAGGAGCCTGGTGGGCAATAGTCCATGGGGTCACAAAGAGTCAGACATGACTGAGTGACTAATGCTTTACCATATAGGGTTCAGTTCAGTTCAGTCGCTCAGTCGTGTCTGACTCTTTGCGACCCCATGAATCACAGCACGCCAGGCCTCCCTGTCCAACACCAACTCCCGGAGTTCACTCAGATTCACATCCATCGAGTCAGTGATGCCATTCAGCCATCCCATCCTCTGTCGTCCCCTTCTCCTCCTGCTCCCAATCCCTCCCAGCATCAGAGTCTTTTCCAGTGAATCAACTCTTCGCATGAGGTGGCCAAAGTACTGGAGTTTCAGCTTTAGCATCATTCCTTCCAAAGAAATCCCAGGGCTGATCTCCTTCAGAATGGACTGGTTGGATCTCCTTGCAGTCCAAGGGACCCTCAAGAGTCTTCTCCAACACCATAGTTCAAAAGCATCAAATCTTCAGTGCTCAGCTTTCTTCACAGTCCAACTCTCACATCATACATGACTAGTGGAAAAACCATAGCCTTGACTAGACGGACCTTAGTCGGCAAAGTAATGTCTCTGCTTTTGAATATACTATCTAGGTTGATCATAACTTTTCTTCCAAGGAGTAAGCATCTTTTAATTTCATGGCTGCAGTCACCATCTGTAGTGATTTTGGAGCCCAGAAAAATAAAGTCTGACACTGTTTCCCCATCTATTTCCCATGAAGTGATGGGACCTGATGCCATGATCTTCATTTTCTGAATGTTGAGCTTTAAGCCAACTTTTTCACTCTCCTCTTTCACTTTCATCAAGAGGCTTTTTAGTTCCTCTTCACTTTCTGCCATAAGAGTGGTGTCATCTGCATATCTGAGATTATTGATATTTCTCCCAGCAATCTTGATTACAGCTTGTATTTCTTCCAGTCCAGTGTTTCTCATGATGTACTCTGCATATAGGGTAGCTTTGGTCTATTCAGGGTTCTATTCAAAGTCCTCCTAAATTGACTCAAGAAAAAGTGAAGAATATTAAATGGAAAGTATGGTTAGACCAGCCCAAATCCACCTTCATTATTAAAGAAATAATTCAAACTACAAGCTGTGTATTTATTTATTTATTTATTTTTGTTGGAGGATAATTGCTTCACAATATTGTGTTGGTTTCTGCCATATATCAACATAAATAAGCCATAGATATACATATGTCCACTCCCTCTTGAACCTCCCTCCCACCTTCCACCTCAACTCCCCCTCTAGGTTGTCACAGAGCCTGGTTTGAGTTCCCTGAATTATACAGCAAATTCCCATTGGCTATCTATTTTACATATGGTAGTGTATATATTTCCATGCTACTCTCTTAATTTGTGCCACCCTCTCCTTCCTCCCCATTCCCATGTCCATAAGTCTTTTCTCTATGTCTGCATCTCCATTGCATGCTAAGTCACTGCAGTTGTGTCTGACTGCCCTAGCAATTGGTTCATCAGTATCATCTTTCTAGATTTCATATATATATACATTAATATACAATATTTGTTTTTCTGACTTACTTCACCCTGTATAATAATTGGCTCTAGGTTCATCCACCTCATAGAACTGACTCAAATTCATTCCTTTTTATGGCTGAGTAATATTCCATTGTATATATGAACCATAACTTCTTTATCCATTCATCTGTCGATGGATATGTAGGTTGATTCCATGTCCTAGCTACTGTAAATTGTCCTACAGTGAAAGTTGGGGTACATATATGTCTTTTTCAGTTTTGGTTTGCTCAGTGTATATACCTAGTAGTAGGATTCCTGGGTCGTTTGGTAGTTTTATTCCTAGTTTTTAAAGGAATCTCCATACTGTCTTACATAGTGGCTGTATCAGTTTAGATTCCTACTGTTAGGCAGTTAGAATAGGAAAAAGGAATCTAGAATGGCGGTGGCTAAAAGACAAGGAAGGGAAAAGCCCATGAAAATAGAACAAAGGAAAGTCTGAGGACTGGAGTGAGGACCTCAAGTAAAACAAACAGCACTCCTGGCCAGCCCAGTTTACATACGGCAGGTCCAGGGGGAGGAGAAAAAAACATATAAAAAGAGGAGCCAAAATTGGGCCGGGGGTGGGGTGCCTCTCTTCTCTTGATGTCTTTTGGGTTGGCATGCCCTCATGCCTCGAGGATGTATTTTCCTTTACTTTCTAAATAAAACTAAGAAGGCTGTGGTACATATACATAATGGAATATTACTCAGCTATTAAAAAGAATGCATTTGAATCAGTTCTAATGAGGTGGATGAAACTGGTGCCTATTATACAGAGTGAAGTAAGTCAGAAAGAAAAACACCAATACAGTATATTAGCACATATACATGGTAACAATGACCCTATATGAGAGACAGCAAAAGAGACACAGATGTATAGAACAGTCTTTTGGACTCTGTGGGAGAAGTTGAGGGTGGGATGATTTGAGAGAATAGCATTGAAACATGTATATTACCATATGTGAAACAGCTCTCCAGTCCAGGTTCAATGCATGAGACAGGGTGCTCAGGGCTGGTGCATTGGGATGACCCCAAGGGATGGGATAGCGAGGGAGGTGGGAGGGGTGTTCAGGAGGGGGGACACATGTACACCCATGGCTGATTCATGTCAATGTATGGCAAAAACCACTACAGTATTATAAAGTAATTAGCTTCCAGTTAAAATAAATTAATTAAAAAAACAAACAAACCCAAACTGAGCTATAACATGGAGCTGTAACACTGGTCCATTTGAGGGTTGTAACACCAGTCTGTCTGAGGGCTGTAACACTGGTCTGTCCATTGCTTCAAATTTTTGTTGTGACAAGACAGAACTGAGGAAATTGCAAACTCCCCTGACTCTACCAACGGTGCAGGAGGGCTCCCTTTTCTCCACACCCTCTCCAGTATTTGTTTTTTGTGGATTTTTTGATGATCGCCATTCTAACCAGTGTGAGGTAATACATCATCATATTTTGATTTGCATTTCTCTAATAATGAGTGATCAGTTCAGTCGCTCAGTCATATCTGACTCTGTGACCCCTGTCCACCGCAGCACGCCAGGCCTCCTTGTCCATCACCAACTCCCAGAGTCCACCCAAACCCATGTCCATTGTGTCGGTGATGTTATCCAACCATCTCATTCATCCTCTGTTGTCCCCTTCTCCTCCTGCCCTCAATCTTTCCCAGCATCAGGGTCTTTTCACATGAGTCAGCTCTCCACATCAGGTGGCCAAAGTATTGGACTTTCAGCTTCAACATCAGTCCTCCCAATGAACACCCAGGACTAATCTCCTTTAGGATGGACTGGTGATGTTGAGCATCTTTTCATGTATTTATTAGCCATCTGTATGTCTTCTTTGGAGAAGTGCCTATTTCAGTCTTATGGCCACTTTTTGTTTTGTTTGTTTTTCTGGTATTGAGCTGCATAAGCTACTGATGGCTACAAGCCCTTGTGATAAGGGTTCATACACCTTCGTTCATTCAGAATTCTTTGTTTCTACCACTTTCTTTTTTCATTTTATTTTCTATCAAAGCTAATACATCTAAGAAAAACATTGCCACTTGAGGGTGCTATAAGATCATCATGAGTATCAAATTCTCTATCCTTTACCAGAAAACCAACTGCCATTAAATGAAAATTCAGGAATGGGAAACTGACCTGTCATATAAAGTCATTTTAAGATAGTTGTGTCTCTAACACCTTCTCTTTTTTACTTACTGGTAAATGTTTTGAGGATATTATTTTAATGTAAATCAGTTCATATCTCATTGTCTAGGATTGATTAACTCAGTAATTTTGAATTACTTTTTCTGACTCAATGGACATGAGTTTGAGCAAGCTCTGGGAGATGGTGAAGGACAGGGAAGCCTGGTGTGCTGCTGTCCATGGGGTGGCAAAGAGTTGGACATGACTGAGGAACTGAACAGCAATGAGAGAAAAGGTCATTGAGTTTAGATCCACTCTGGGCTGGTTAGACTGAACAGACCCATGAGTAAATACTGTGTGACTCCAGAAGGGTGGTGGTAACGCATTAGGATCATAGTCCATGTATGATACATGTGGCATTCCCAGAGATGTGTAATGCTTGACCACACACAGTGGCCACTTGCAGGGCTGTTCTCACTTAGCCATTAATCCATGTTTGTTTACAAAAAATACTTGGAAATAGAATGAGGATATTTAAGAACAAATCTATTATGACTGTTGAGAAAACAAACCAGTTGAAAGATATGTGCAATACTTACATGCAATGGACATATCAGTATGCTTAGCTTTGTGTAATTTGTCATGACTGTTTATAAAGATACCAACATACACACACATACACTTCTCAGAATCTCATTTTGTGGCAGTTTCTCAGAATATTATGCAAGAGAATATGTCGAGGTTATAACCAAGAAAAATTGACAGTTTAATTGAAGCTAAATAAATAGTATTTCTTGTCAATACATTTTGGGTTGGTTTGATACTCATTTTTAATGCAATTTTGGCATCTCTTTGAAAAAAAAGTAATTGATTATCTTTCTAAAAAACATTATTAACTGTATTTCATTTACAAATTGTGTTAATTTCAGGGTATAGTGCTATATTCTTTTCTATTTTATTGAATAGAGTTTTACAAAATATTGAATATAGTTCCTTGTGCTATACAGTAAATCCTTGTGATGATCATCTTTTAATTTTTAAATAGTAACCCTTTTTTATTTTATTAATGGCAACACTACAGAATAATTTCAGAGACTAGAAATGTATTATTGCTTTAGGATATTCCCTTCTTAGTGGAATCTGTTGGAAGAGCCAGCATATCTTGGTAAAGATTCAACTTTGATCCTATTCACTTTAAATGTGACATTTGTTTATTGGTAGACATCAAGTGGTCAATTTTCCAAATACAGTTAATTGAACGAATGATTTAATTCATCCATCAGATATTTGTTGAGAATTAGGCAGTGTTTCAGATATTAGGGATATAGTAGTGGAAAGATACACCAAGATTTCTACTTTCATGGAGCTCACATTCTGATGAAGGGAGACAGAACAATAAACATAATAAGTAAATAATATAATATGATAGAAGGTGGTAGTTCACTTCAGTTCAGTTCAGTTGCTCAGTCGTCTCCGACTCTTTGTGACTCCATGAACTGCACCATGCCAGGCCTCCTATCCATCACCAACTCCTGGAGTTTACCCACTCATGTCCGTTGAGTCAGTGATGCCATCTAACCATCTCATCCTCTGTTGTACCCTTCTCCTCCTGCCTTCAATCTTTCCCAACATCAGGGTCTTTTCAAATGAGTCAGCTCTTCGCATCAGGTGGCCAAAATATTGGAGTCTTAGCTTCAACATTAGTCCTTCCAATGAACACCAAGGATTGATTTCCTTTAGGATGGACTGGTTAGATCTCTTTGCAGTCCAAGGGACTCTCAAGAGTCTTCTCCAATGCCACAGTTCAAAAGCACAAATACCTGTTAAAAGAAGGGAAGTGAAAAGCAAAGGAGAAAAGAAAAGATATACCCATTTGAATGCAGACATCCAAAGAATAGCAAGGAGAGATAAGAAAGCCTTCCTCAGCAATCAGTGCAAAGAAATAGAAGAAAACAATAGAATGGGAAAGACTAGAGATGTTTTCAAGAAAATTAGAGATACCAAGGGAACATTTCATGGAAAGGTGGGCTCAATAAAGGACAGAAATAGTAGGAACCTAACAGAAGCAGAAGATATTAAGAAGAGGTGGCAAGAATACACAGAAGAACTATACAAAAAAGATCTTCACGACCCAGATAATTACGATAGTGTGATCACTTATCTAGAGCCAGACATCCTGGAATGTGAAGTCAAATGGACCTTAGGAAGCATCACTATGAACAAAGCTAATGGAGGTGATGGAATTCCAGTTGAGCTATTTCAAATCCTGAAAGATGATGCTGTGAAAGTGTTGCACTCAATATGCCAGCAAATTTGGAAAACTCAGCAATGGCCACAGGACTGGAAAAGGTCAGTTTTCATTCTAATCCCAAAGAAAGGCAGTGCCAAAGAATGCTCAGACTACCACACAATTGCACTCATCTCACATGCTAGTAAAGTAATGCTCAAAATTCTCCAAGCCAGGCTTCAACAATACGTGAACCACGAACTTCCTGATGTTCAAGCTGGTTTTAGAAAAGGCAGAGGAACCAGAGATCAAATTGCCAACATCCACTGGATCATCAAAAAAAGCAAGAGAGTTTCAGAAAAACATCTATTTCTGCTTTATGGACTATGCCAAAGCCTTTGATTGTATGGATCACAATAAACTGTGGAAAATTCTGAAGGAGATGGGAATACCAGACCACCTGACCTGCCTCTTGAGAAACCTGTATGCAGGTCACGAAGCAACAGTTAGAACTGGACATGGAACAACAGACTGGTTCCAAATAGGAATAGGAGTACCTCAAGGCTGTATATTGTCACCCTGCTTATTTAACTGTTATGCAGAATACATCATGAGAAACGCTGGGCTGGAGGAAGCACAAGCTGGAATCAAGATTTCCAGGAGAAATATCAATAACCTCAGATATGCAGATGACACCACTCTTATGGCAGAAGGTGAAGAAGAACTAAAGAGCCTCTTGATGAAAGTGAAAGAGGAGAGTGAAAAAGTTGGCTTAAAGCTCAACATTCAGAAAACTAAAATCATGGCATCCAGTCCCATCACTTCATGGCAAATAGATGAGGAAACAGTGGAGACAGTGGCTGACTTTATTTTTCTGGGCTCCAAAATCACTACAGATGGTAACTGCAGCCATGAAATTAAAAGACACTTACTCCTTGGAAGGAAAGTTATGACCAACCTAGACATCATATCAAAAAGCAGAGACATTACTTTGTCAAAAAAGGTTCATCTAGTCAAGGCTATGGTTTTTCCTGTGGTCATGTATGGATGTGAGAATTGGACTATAAAGAAAGCTGAGTGCCAGAGAATTGATGCTTTTGAACTGTGGTGTTGGAGAAGACTCTTGAGAGTCCCTTGGACTGCAAGGAGATCCAACCAGTCCATCCTAAAGGAAATCAGTCCCGAATATTCATTAGAAGCACTGATGCTGAAGCTGAAACTCCGATACTTTGGCTACCTGATGCGAAGAGTTGACTCATTTAAAAAGACCCTGATGCTGGGAAAGATTGAGGGCAGGAGGAGAAAAGGATGACAGAGGATGAGATGGTTGGATGGCATCACTGACTCAATGGACATGGGTTTGGGTGAACTCTGGGAGTTGGTGATGGACAGGGAGGCCTGGCGTGCTGTATTTCATAGGGTTGCAAAGAGTCAGACACGACTTAGCAACTTAACTGAACTTGAAAAACCATAGCCTTGAGTAGATGTACCTTTGTTGACAAAGTAATGTCTTTGCTTTTTAATATGCTGTCTAGGTTGGTCATAACTTTCCTTCCAAGAAGGTGGTAGGTTCTATAAAAAAAGGAAGTAAGTCAGGGTTATGAACATTGGAAGTACCCAGGAGTAAGTGTAGTACTTTTAAATAGAATGATCAGTGCAGGTCTCACTGAGAAGCTGATATCTGAACAAAGACTTGAAGGAGATGAAGGAATTAGTCATTCAGCTTTTTGGGAGAAAAGAGTTCCAAGCAGAAGGAACACCCAGTACAAAGGTCCTAGGATAGGTAGGTACTTGATGTATTGGGAACATCAAGGAAAACAGTGTGGCAGGAACAAGATGAGCATAGAGGTGCAGGATTTGTAGGCTATGGGAGGAACTGGCATTTACTCTTCATGGAATAGGAGTTGCTTCAGGGTTTTAAGCGGAAAGGCACATTATGACTTTCATTTTGAAAGGATCATTTTGGCTACCATATAGGCTGGAGTTAACTAAAAACCTATTGCTTATAAAGGAAAGAGAAAAGTTTTATAGAAAACTATCTTTTGTTTCTTAGGAAATATAATTTTATTTTAAAATTTAGCCATCATTGCATAGAATGAGAATATGAAGTTTTAATGGTTACAGGAAGTTTAAATATATGAGCAACTATTACCATGAGGTAGGGAGTTATAGTGGAAACAGTTTAGCCCAGGAGCCCTGGTTGTGTTTTGGAAGCAGACCATCTAATCTCTCAAGCTTCTTGTCATCTTTAAAACTAAGACATTGGATACAAGAGCTTTCATAGCTAACCTTTACATTATCTGTTCTATCATAAAAAATAAAAAACAAACCAGTCCAAATGCTAAAACTGCATGCCTCTCTTTAACCCACTGTGCTTCTTTTTCTATGAAGAAGGTAGGAAGTTCTTTTCTATCATATTGCATTGCTGGCAAGTGTAGGTTCCTGCTGTGGTTAAATGGATTCTCTAGTTCCAATTGGTTATGGATAGAAAAGAGACCAGCCACAGAAATCACAGAGAGACATTGACTGGTCATGACAATTCCATGAGGTAGTTGTTGCACTGTGGGATCCTGGTTTCAATGCAGAAATTCAAGTCGGGCTTGGTAGAATGATACACACTAACCAAACTAGACATTGATTTAGAAACAACATTGAGGATGCTTAATGGTGAAAAAGAAATGTCATGTGCACCAGAAACTCATGGAGTTTCAATATATTCTTCAATGAGACGCCAGCTTTAGTTCAAAGAAGTTTGTTTGTGAGCCTGGAATCAGAGCAAAAGCAGTGTGTTGCTTGATGTTAATGACTAATTCCATCAAATAGCTCAGACTGTAAAGCGTCTGCCTACAATGCGGAAGACCCGGGTTCAATCCCTGGGTCAGGGAGATCCTCTGGAAAAGGAAATTGCAACCCACTGCAGTACTCTTGCCTGGAAAATCCCATGGATGGAGGAGCATGGTAGGCTACAATTCATGGGGTCGCAAAGAGTCGAATACGACCGAGCCACTCCATTTTCACATAATCTTATGCATTTTCTCTATATGAGTGTTTCTGCTAAGGCTATCAGATACTGTGGTCACCTAGGCACCTCCTCTGTCTCTCCCTCTTTTCTCTTTTTCTCTCCTCCACTCTCTTTCTCTCACCTCTCACTTTCTCTCTCTCCTATCTTTCTTCTTGCCCCCCTCCCCACATATATAGTTGTAGTTTCCATATATATAATATATATTAGTTATAGTCTGCATACATATATTATATATATATATAAAATTATAGTTTCTGTTTGTAAAGAAGCTTTCAAAGATTTTTTTTTTTACCTTTTTTGAAATGGAAGCCCAGCGTATAAAGCAGACAACAGAATTTTGTTGGAACATTGACAGGAAGATATTGAACAACATATTAATATCTCTGGCATCTCTTCCTGCCCTGCCATGGCTGGAGAGGCATGTTTAAGTAATATCTGAGACTTGTTAACAGATTACTCTTTCAGCAAGGCTCAATATCATTGATTGTGTTTCAGCTTAAGTTCTAATCATATTCTAATCATTATTCTCTGTATCTATACTGTAGTTACTCTGAGATTATATATTTCTCAAACTCTCCAGTCACACACACACATGTCTCTTCTGTTTGTAGCAACTTCCACAGGTGGTGATTCTTGTGCATTGTGCTTTGATTTTTCCTAGTTTCATTTTCTGAGAGAATAGTCTGGTTTCCAAGTTCAGGAGAGCTCCATTTTTTGCCCTAATAAATTCACTATGAAGCTGTTTATAATTTGGTCTCTATGTATCCTATCTCATTTTCAATCTTGTCCATTATCATCAATATTCAGCCACATGGATTTTTGGATATTTTCCAAGTACTCTTAAGTTTTTCCCAATTCAGAGCTTTTGTACTTGCTGTTTTCTGAAATATTCTTCCCTTACTTTAAAATATTATTTCTTTAAATATTTGGGTATTAGTTTAAAGGTGACCTCTTCTGTCTCCATTTATTTCCATCTTAACAGTTATCCTAATTTATTTTCATATTGATTATCTGTCTTATCCACTAAAATATAAGATCCATGAAGACAGTTCAGTTCAGTTCAGTCGCTCAGTCGTGTCCAACTCTTTGCAACTCCATGAACTGCAGCACGCCAGGCCTCCCTATCCATCACCAACTGCCGGAGTCCACCCAAACCCATGTCTGTCGAGTCAGTAATGCCATCCAACCATCTCATTCTCTGTCATCCCCTTCTCCTCCTGCCCTCAATCTTTCCCAGCATCAGGGTCTTTTCAGATGAGTCAGCTCTTTGCATCAGGTGGCTAAAGTATTGGAGCTTCAGCTTCAATATCAGTCCTTCCAATGAACACCCAGGACTGATCTCCTTTAGGATGGACTGGGTGGATCTCCTTGCAGTCCAAGGGACTCTCAAGAGTCTTCTCCAACACCACAGTTCAAAAGCATCAATTCTTCGGCGCTCAGCCTTCTTCACAGTACAACTCTCGCATCCATACATGACCACAGGAAAAACCATAGCCTTGACTAGATGGACCTTTGTTGACAAAGTAATGTCTCTGCTTTTTAATATGCTGTCTAGATTAGTTGTAACTTTCCTTCCAAGGAGTAAGCGTCTTTTAATTTCATGGCTGCAGTCACCATCTGCAGTGATTTTGGAGCCCAGAAAAATAAAGTCAGCCACTGTCTCCACTGTTTCCCCATCTATTTGCCATGAAGTGATGGGACCAGATGCCATGATCTTAGTTTTCTGAATGTTGAGCTGTAAGCCAATGTTTTCACTCTCCTCTTTCATTTTCATTTAGATGCTCTTTAGTTCTTCATTTTCTGCCATAAAGGTGGTGTCATCTACATATCTGAGGTTATTGATATTTCTCCTGGAAATCTTTATTCCAGCTTGTGCTTCTTCCAGCCCAGCATTTCTTATGATGTACTCTTTATATAAGTTAAATAAGCAGGGTGACAATATACAGCCATGACGTATTCCTTTTCTTATTTGGAACCAGTCTGTTATTCCATGTCCAGTTCTAACTGTTGCTTCTGGATCTGCATACAGATTTCTCAAGAGTCAGGTCAGGTGGTCTGGTATTCCCATCTCTTTCAGAATTTTCCACAGTATTGTGATCCACACAGTCAAAGAGTTTGGCGTAGTCCATAAAGCAGAAATAGATGTTTTTCTGGAACTCTCTTGCTTTTTCCATGATCCAGCAGATGTTGGCAATTTGATCTCTGGTTCCCCTGCCTTTTCTAAAACCAGCTTGAACATCTGGAAGTTCACGGTTCACGTATTGCTGAAGCCTGGCTTGGAGAATTTTGAGCATTACTTTACTAGCGTGTGAGATGAGTGCAATGTGTGGTAGTTTGAACATTCTCTTGTTCAGGACTTTGTACTCAATAGCTAGCTCAGTGTCTGGTGCATATAAGGTACTAAGGAAATATGTTTGAGTGAATGAATAACAATGAAGAAATATTTACATGTAGAGATCACACCCACTGAGTAGGGATAGGATGTAGCATGTCATATATATGTAGCATGCCACATATATGGTTGAGCTAGGCTTAATTAAATGACACTTACTCCTTGGAAGAAAAGTTATGACCAACCTAGATAGCATATTCAAAAGCAGAGACATTACTTTCCCAACTAAGGTCTGTCTAGTCAAGGCTATGGTTTTTCCAGTAGTCATGTATGGATGTGAGAGTTGGACTGTGAAGAAGGCTGAACACCGAAGAATTGATGCTTTTGAACTGTGGTGTTGGAGAAGACTCTTGAGAGTCCCTTGGACTGCAAGGAGATCCAACCAGTCCATTCTGAAGGAGATCAGCCCTGGGATTTCTTTGGAAGGAATGATGCTAAAGCTGAAACTTCAGTACTTTGGCCACCTCATGCAAAGAGTTGACTCATTGGAAAAGACTCTGATGCTGGGAGGGATTGGGGGCAGGAAGAGAAGGGGACGACAGAGGATGAGATAGCTGGATGGCATCAGTGACTCGATGGACATGAGTCTGAGTGAACTCCGGGAGTTGGTGATGGACAGGGACGCCTGGCGTGCTGCGATTCATGGGATTCCCACAGAGTCGGACACGACTGAGCAACTGAACCAAACTGAACTGAGGCTTAATTAACCATGAAGAGGACCTGGAAATAATTTCACATTCTGGGCTGTGATACTACCTCTTGCCTTACAAGGTAGTCATGGCAAACAAAACATGTCATCTGAGAGTTATAGCAACAAAGAAAAGGTGGTATTTCAAAAAAGTGATTCACACTATTTATTCAATTTGGAATAAAAGTGCTTTCTGGACAGGTGAGAGGAGCATGGTAACTGGATACTCTATAAGCAGATGGGTTGATTTATTTTAAAAAAACTTAAAAGGAGGTTTTTTTTTTTTTCCCTTTAGCTCAATTATGAGTTAAATGGTGTGATAATTGAAAAAGCAAATGTAATTTTTTCTCTTCCTCCTGGTTTACATTTGGTTGTTGTTCTTTATCTTGTATTAATCTTTGTTGATTTCATTTTATCTGTGATTAAGGGTTGTCCTCTCTGAGGTGTAACTAGGAATAATCTCTTTGCAGTACTCTGTGTGTAATATATATATATATATATATAAATTTATTAATAAATAAATATAAATTTATATATTTATAAAGAGATTTATTTTAAGGAATTGCTTCATGTGATTATAGAGTCTGACAAGTCCAAAATCTGCAGGGTGGGCAGGCAGAAAGAGCTGATGCTACGGTTCAAGTCTGAAGGCCATCAGGCTGGAGATCCAGGAAGTGCTGATGTTGCAGTTCAAGTATAAATGCATAATTCTCTCTTGCTTGAGGGAAGTCAGTCTATTGTGCTATTCTGCCTTTCAACTGATTGGATGAGACCTACCCACATAATGGAGTGCATTTGCTTTATTTAGAATCCACCAACTTAAATATTAATTTTATCTCAAAGCACCCTCACAGAAACATCCAGAATGTTTGGCTACATATCCAGGCACCGTGTCCCAGCCAAAGTGACACATAAAATTAACTATCACATTTTTGTTGTACTTCAATGCCACATTTTAAGACAATGATGCTTATTTGGAGCTGTGCAACCCCATGATGGCAAAGCAGCTAGAGACAATGTCATGTGAAGAACAACTGAAGGGACAGGGTTGTTTAGAAATTCTGCGTTGTTTGGCCTACTGAGTTCCACACTTGTTTATACTCAGTATCTTTCTGAGTTGAATCATCACATCTTATATCAGAGTTATAGTATGAGTTGTAGACATTTCACTGTTCTTTGGCTTGAAATTGCTTTGATTTCAGTTAAGTGGCTTTATCAACAAAATTTCTATGCTTGTAGTTTTTTATTTTGCTATTATTTCTAAGATCTAGAACTTAAGAAGATTTCTTATTCAGTCTTCTGATTTCTGCAAAATAACTTCCATGTTGAGCCTTGAGTAGAACATTTTCTGCCTTTTTCATAAACATGTTTCTGCCTTTTGATTCCCTGCCTGGGAATCATTGACCCCAGGTGATTCCTTTTGCAGGAATAAAACATCTCTTCTTATGGTAACAGCCTTAACTGTAAACTGTCTCATGCTCATTTCTGTGGGCACATTTCAATCCCATCCCCAGAAATACAAACAAAACCAAGAACCATCATGTTAGGAAAGGTCTTTGATTTGGGGTTTTTTGGTTGTTTTTCTGTGACACTTAGACCTTTCATTAGCTGTTGGTCCAGAATTTATTGCATTCATTTTTTGTATTGAATGAATTTGTTATATTCATTATTAGCATCATGGTGAGTAGTATGGGTGTAAGAGTTGTAACTTATTCATTCATTCACCTAGTGTTTACTGAATATCCACTTGTGCCAAGCATCTTGAGGTGCTGGGAATTCAATGATGAACAAGTCATAGAAACATCACATTTGAAAAAGATAGCATGAATGGTTATTGCCAATATTTTGCTTTCATCCTGATGAATCTTCCTTAATTCTAAACCTATGGATCTGGATACAAAAGTGAATTATTTCCATAGGTTTTATCAGTTATAAAAGGACTAGCACTCTTGTTAAAATTTAAAGATTTAGAGATGAATAAACGTCACAATATTATAGTATCATTTCAAAGTAACATGTCATTACATTGATTATTTCTGTATAATTAAAATATTTCCAAGTCTTTGTCATTGGCTCTTATTAAATTAAGGCTAATTCATTTCCTGTACTATATAGCAAAACAGTATCTGTAGGATCCTTGGAATTAGTGGAATAAGAACTGAATTATTGGAATTGAAATTTTTATACCATTTACTAGGAAATTTGTTTTATGGAATATTCTGAATTAACATAATCCCCTTTCCCAGCATTCATGGAGATAGAGAATGTTGAATTGTGAGCAAGTGTTCTTATGACAGCTTCTATTTAAAATGATTAAACACAAATGCATTTTGTATAAGAAATACTAAGTGAATTAACAGCACATAAATGCTGAAATTTTCTAGGCAGTCTCATTATTTACAAGCCAACTTTTTTTCCAAACATTGATGCCTTAGCTCTTCTTTTTTTATTTTTATTTTTTAATTAATTAATTAATTTAACTTTACAATGTTGTATTGGTTTTGCCATACATTGACTTGAATCTGCCATGAGTGTACATCTGTTCCCTATCCTGAACCCCCCTCCCACCTTCCTCCCTATCCTATCCCTCTGGGTCATTCCAGTGCACCAGCCCCAAGCACCCTGTATCATGCATCAAACCTGGACTGGTGATTGTTTCACATATGATATTTTACATGTTTCAATGCCATTCTCCCATATCATCCTGCTCTTGCCCTCTCCCACAGAGTCCAAAAGACTGTTCAATACGTCTGTGTCTCTTTTGCTGTCTCGCATACAGGGTTATCGTTACCTTCTTTCTAAATTCCATATATATGTGTTAGTATACTGTATTGGTGTTTTTCTTTCTGGCTTACTTCACTCTGTATAATAGGCTCCAGTTTCATCCACCTCATTAGAATTGATTTAAATGTATTCTTTTTAATGGCTGAGTAATATTCCATTGTGTATGTGTACCACAGCTTTCTTATCCATTCATTTGCTGATGGACATCTAGGTTGCTTCCATGTCCTGGCTATTATAAACAGTGCTGCGATGAACATTGGGATACACATCTTTTTGGCATGCTTGTCCTATTTAGGTCATACACTCTGCCAATTTTCCAAAAATGTCTTCTCTAAGGATAGTCTGAACTTATCACATTTTCAGTTTTTGAGGGAACCATGAAAATCCTCTTAGATATTCCTACTTAAATCCCTATTTGCCCTCTTCTAATGGGTTTGTTATCCTAAGGCCTTGCAGTGAACAAACACCAGTTCCCTATCCTGTCATTTACTGCAAACTCATATTATTAAATTCTGAAACTTTTCAAGTTTATTAGAAAAGAGGAGAACTTAATCCCTTCTTTGTTCTCTAGGAAATTGCTTTTCCTTTGTTCTCCAGGAAGTCATTTTTAATTTCTATATTCTTCTCTTCCAATAACTTCTCTTTTGTTCTGTTTTATGAATAAATCTACTAGCTGATCTCTCTACATGGTATATCTGAATTATAGTTATTACAGTAGTAATAAAATTTGACTATACAATCTATTTTATATACCTAATGAAATTTAGGGTGGGTTTTGATAGTGTGATTTATGAATTATTAATTGATTTTTTTCCTACCATAAATGATTAAATGGTGATCCTCTTCTCAGTTGGCACTACATAAAAGGATATCCATTATTTTAGGGGTTGTCAATAATATTATAATATATATATATAATAATAATATAAATGAGATGATCAAAAGCCTTGACTCACCCTTCCACAATAAATAAATAAATAAAACTGGGCAACGTATATGAAACAGCTGTTTTCAGAGATCGTACAACAGGCAGTGGAAAACTACAGTGTCTGAAAGAAGGAAATCAAGCTAGATTAGTCCTACCATTCCCAGTTTTCTGGCTGGAGGCACTTCACAGACAGACAGCTGTGAAGAGATGTGGGACCCAGACAAAACATGGCAGCCTTTCTAAACTGAGGAGACAAATAACAGACTCAGAGAGGCTTAGAAAACTGTAATTTATGGGGCAGAGGGCCAAAAACAAGGGAAGGAGGTAGGGAAAGATCCCCAGAAATTTGTATGGATGTATGTCCCTTTGAGAATTTTGACTGAATACTAAGTTGTACATATATGAGGTGAGACTCCACAAGAACTACACAAGTTGTACATATGTGAAGTGAGACTCCACAAGACAAATGACTACTTGCAAAGAAGCAACTATAAGAAAGCTATAAACTGAAAAACCATCAGAGTTTCACAGGGTTGGTAGATGTTTGAGTTCTGACCAATTGGGTGAAAAGGCTCAGGGAATTCAATAGAGATCCCCAAATGGATATGCCATTCATTTTACTTCTAAGAAGAAGGACTAAAACTATCTCTAGAGTAAAATCTGTTCTAGACTAACCTTAATAAAGTTAAAATAGAAGCTTCAAAATGATCATGTTATACTTCAGGTGTAGGCATACCTCAAAGATATTGTGGGTTCCATTCTAGTTCAGTTCAGTTCAGTTCAGACCCCTGCACTAAAGTGAATATCACAATAAATTGAGTCACATGCATTTTGGGGTTTTCCAGTGCATGTGAAAGTTATGTTTATACTATACTGAACTCTGTTATAAAGAATGCAATCTAAAAAAACCGTTAAAAATTACATACCTTAATTAAGAATATTCCTGAAAAAATGTTTACCATCATCTGACAATGCAAATGGTAACAAACTACAGTATCTATGAAGCACAATAAAGTGAGATGCTGTAAAACAAGGTATGCCTGTAAATTAATTACTTATCAGAACAAAACTCAGCTCTCTTTAATGAAACACAAAAGTCATTCAACAATAAAATTCTTCATATTAAACATTCATTAAAACATTGCTAGACACATGGAGAATCATGAAACTGTGACCCATAGCCAGGTGAAAAAAAAATCCATCAGTAGAAATAGACCAAGAAATGAAGAGATGATGGAATTAATAGACAAGGACTTTTAAAGCAGTTATTATAAATATATATAAAGATTTAGAATGGTAATGGAGATAGAGAAAAGATAACTTTGTTATTTTCTATGTAAATGAAATTAATTCCCTCGGAATAAATTCTGGGGCACATATAGGGAGAGGAGAGAATGGTCGTGAATCCTCCCCCTCTTACTCTGATGGGTTTGCTCTCTATGTATCACTGTTTCTCTCTGGGACCTTGGTAGACTTGCTGAGGTTTACCATACTATGACAACATGAGAACATTATGGAACAGAGTGTTCTCTAGAGATGGTATGTCACAGCAAGTGCCTGCTGCACCATGGAACCTTTGTGGTCGAAGAGATGTATGATCAAATGCCGGGGTCCAGCCCCAGTGGATCCAGGGTGATTCGAAGGTGGGAGGACAGCGTCGGCATCTTTGGAAAAATACATATTTAATTACAGATATATAGAGAGATTAGAAACAGATAGTGTAGTAAGAGAATTAGTGGAGAAAAGAGGCTGAATTCAGCCAGAGAAACAGGAGCAAGAAAGAAGCGACATGGTGGAATCAGTCTTTCCGGAAACTGATCCGATTTCTTTATTTTGGGGTTTGCTTATATACCTTTTGTTACACATAGGGATGAATACAGAGTCACGCGGGGGTCTTAGGGATATTACATCATCTTCTGGCCATGAGTAAGACCTGCTGACATTCTATGATCCTTTCTTTCTGATAACCAAAAACCTTATTTCCTCCAAGGGTGTTTTTTCTTAAACCAGGCACCACCCTCCAGATAAAGTTGCATTCCTATAGGGTGAGGGTGTAGTGAGTTACAATCAAGAAAGGAATTTATTTAACCCAAGGTTAACAGGATTAATCTTAAAGGTTAATACTTATTTCTCCTATATGTTTAAAGGTTAATACTTATTTCTCCTATATGTTAGTTATATTCATTATAAGGGCAGGGAATATGGAGATTTAGCAGCAAACATCAGCCCAACAAATGAAAATCCTTTTACCAATGCTCCCCTTAAGATCTATTTAGTCTTAAGATAGCGATAAAGTTACATTTTTACATAACAAGGACACAGTGATTTATAACAAAGCACAATGATCTATTACAAAAGAGAAAATCCATTAACTCAAAAAGTCTAGTATTGCTAACATCAAAAACTACTATATTTCCTTTTCTATATTCCAAATACATTGATTAATATATTCCCAGGTGCCTAAGGATATGGAGGCCTGGCAGCAATCACTGACTCAATGATAAGAAAAAGCCCTATGCTAATTAAGACTCTCAAAATACTCCAAAACTCTCTGTGCTGTTTAGTGGCAGGAGTATGGATAATCCTGTCACACAAGCTAGTCTGTCAGCAGAGAGGTTTGACCTGAGACATCCTTGTCCCACCCAGAGCAGGGAATTAGCAGCAATCATTGACACAACAAATGAAAAACCCTTCACCAATATAATTCTGAACCAACCCACTATACTGATAATTTCTAACTCCCCAAAAGAATTTGCCTTTTGTAAGTCTAAAACATCTCATGCCTCTCAGATTGGGAGGCTGTAAACAATCACATGTGGCTGGACGAACCTATATAGGTGGGCTAGATAACCTTCAGAGGAGTCCGTAAGCTGAAACACTCTTGTCACGCCCAAGAATTTTTATTGCCTTGGAGCTGCAAGTTAACTCCTTCTCCAAGAGAAACGGTTATGGGGGAGAGCCCCCCGTAAAGTCAGAGGTGTAGACGAGAGCATAAAACAGACTCTGGTTTTGGGGTAGATGCTCGGGAACAGGGGGTTTCCTGAGGCTTGATCACGCCTTTGCCTATGCCAAGCCTCCTTCCTCATGACCTTTGCCATGGGCGGAGTTCCTCACGCTGGCCCCCAACAATCAAACAGTGAACATTTCTCTGTGTTCACAAGAAAGGACCCAGAACATAAGAGAGAAAGAAAGACTCAGCAGACTTGGCAGGAGGTTTACCAGTCTCTCAGCCTGGGTAAGAAGAACCCTAGGGAGATGGGAGAAGATAAGAGGTTGCTGCCACATCTCAATGGATTATCAACAACACAGTGGTGAAACATGATCTCCAAGGATACCATTTTCCAAAGATGAGACCGATTAAAATGCAAAATGGATAGTTCTTGTACCAGATATCACTGTGGTATATTTAAGGCCCCCAGCTCAACAGGGAGGAGGAAGAGGAGAAAGGGAAAGCAATCTTAAATAGGAATGAGTCTTCATTTTGATACATCTTAGTTTGTTTATTGTTAAACAGTCTAAAAGAAAATGATTTCCTGCTCTCCACTTGCTTTTCTAATCATCTAGCTTTAGATTTGTTACTGGATAATTTTAGAGATGTGATCTTTCTGTAGAGGAATAAACATTAAGCCAGCCTATAAACAGCAGCAGCCTATAAACCTATGAGAAGCTATGTGCTTTGTGTAGGTAAGCAATTTCAAAACAATATGTAGGTACATTATTAAGAGGAAAGGTTAAAAAAAGCACAGTATAGAGCTAAAAATAGATGATTTTCTGTATCATTTTTGAGATGTGATGATTAAGTACTTGCATTCTTTACTTCGTCTTATCAGCAAATAAACAGCTGCAGTAAAAAAAACTCCATTTACCCTATAAATGTGATCTGAGAGAACTAAATTCTGTGTCTACCTGTTTTGAGCTTTTTTTTCTTTAACAGGTTGATTTAAGGGGAGTATACATCCAGGCTCAGCCTTAATAGTCACTTGCCACTCACATGGTTTAATTTACTGTGGACTGCAAGTTCATATAGTGTCCCTGGATAATTTATATGGGACACAGAATTTCCTTTCTTCAGGATTTGATTTTAAAATGTTACCTAGTTTTTAGGTCACTTGAACTTGTTTGGTTCTCAGTTTCTAAAATAATCCAGGCCTTTCCAGCTTTAAATTTCTGTGACAGTGTGCTTTATGTTTGAAAGTAAAGATGTTTCCTTTTCAGAAAAAAATTTCCCAAAGTGTAATTTTATTATTATTAGCCCCAAATTGACTCACTAATTCATCTTTCTATGCCAATAGTTTGGAAAGAAGTGACACTAACTAAAAAAGAAATGCCTCCCATTTTTTTCAAGAATTGGTGTCCTAAAGAGAATGCTTATGTGTGCACACTGCTTTTAGATCTAGAAAGCTAATATAAATGTTTAATACAACAACAAATCAAATTATTGCCAAGATGAAAAGTTTTATATACATATTTATATATAGTGATATCTACATATATGTACACATAAATACATACATATTAATAAGTGTGCCATGGCTTTATTGGCATCAAATGTAGAAATAAAAGAAAAGTGAAAGTTTTTACCATATTTTTCTAATGTTCCATGGTCAGCCTAAACTGGTGGATTCATATATTCCTGAATGTCATGATAATTAGAGCTGAGACATGAATTAGATTACCAAATAGACTTCTGTGGTCATTCCTTGTCTTTCGGATGCCTATCTTTTCATTAGTTTTGGTAACACTACCCACCTTTTCCCCACCCTCTGTCCTTGGGCTTTGTGTGGCTTACACTATTGAGTCTAAGAATAGGCATGTGATTCACTATAGACCATCATGTTTCATTTCTGTTTAAATTGCCTGGTTTAGGAATGAGCAGGTGACTTGACTTAGGCCGCTGAGCGTTAAGCCCAGGAACTCTCTTTAAACTTGTTGAAAAGACCTTGTGTTGTTTTTTTTTTTTTAACTTTATTATTTTTATTTTATTATTCTTTTACATTTTTCAAAAAGAATTTTTGAAATTCAAAATTTCAACCTGAAACTGCTATCAAATATCTTGCAGCTTTGAATTAAATCTACACAGAAGGGAGCACAGCTAACAGATGGAAAGATACTGACACTCATGACATTCTTTGAAATGCTGGGTGAAGATGGGCCTGAAGATAGAGCTACCTTTATAGTTTTCAGATACTTAGGTGAATATATACCCTTGTTTACTTAGATAAGCTAGAGTTCAGTTCAGTTGCTCAGTCGTGTCCAACTCTGTGGGACCCCATGAATCGCAGCACGCCAGGCGTCCCTGTCCATCACCAACTCCCGGAATTCACTCAGGCTCATATCCATCGAGTCACTGATGCCATCCAGCCATCTCATCCTTCGTCGTCCCCTTCTCCTCCTACCCCCAATCCCTCCCAGCATCAGAGTCTTTTCCAATGAGTCAACTCTTCGCATGAGGTGTCCAAAGTACTGGAGCTTCAGCTTTAGCATCATTCCTTCCAAAGAAATCCCAGGGTTGATCTCCTTCAGAATGGACTGGTTGGATCTCCTTGCAGTCCAAGGGACTCTCAAGAGTCTTCTCCAACACCACAGTTCAAAAGTATCAATTCTTCGGCGCTCAGCCTTCTTCAAAGTACAACTCTCGCATCCATACATGACCACAGGAAAAACCATAGCCTTGACTAGATGGACCTTAGTCGGCAAAGTAATGTCTCTGCTTTTGAATATGCTATCTAGGTTAGTCATAACTTTTCTTCCAAGGAGTAAGCGTCTTTTAATTTCATGGCTGCAGTCACCATCTGCAGTGATTTTGGAGCCCCAAAAATAAAGTCTGACACTGTTTCCACTGTTTCCCCATCTATTTCCCATGAAGTGATGGGACCAGATGCCATGATCTTCATTTTCTGAATGTTGAGCTTTAAGCCAACTTTTTCACTCCCCTCTTTCACTTTCTGCCATAAGGGTGGTGTCATCTGCATATCTGAGGTTATTGATATTTCTCCCGGCAATCTTGATTCCAGCTTGTGTTTCTTCCAGTCCAGCGTTTCTTATGATGTACTCTGCATAGAAGTTAAATAAGCAGGGTGACGATATACAGCATTGACGTACTCCTTTTCCTGTTTGGAACCAGTCTGTTGTTCCATGTCCAGTTCTGGAACTCTCTTGCTTTTTTGATGATCCAGCGGATGTTGGCAATTTGCTCTCTGGTTCCTCTGCCTTTTCTAAAACCAGCTTGAACATCAGGGAGTTCACGGTTCACATATTGCTGAAGTCTGGCTTGGAGAATTTTGAGCATTACTTTACTAGCATGTGAGATGAGTGCAATTGTGCGGTAGTTTGAGCATTCTTTTGCACTGCCTTTCTTTGGAATTAGAATCAAAACTGACCTTTTCCAGTCCTGTGGCCACTGCTGAGTTTTCCAAATTTGCTGGCATATTGAGTGCAGTACTTTCACAGCATCATCTTTCAGGATTTGAAACAGCTCAACTGGAATTCCATCACCTCCACTAGCTTTGTTCGTAGTGATGCTTTCTAAGGCCCACTTGACTTCACATTCCAAGATGTCTGGCTCTAGGTGAGTGATCACATCATCATGATTATCTGGGTCGTGAAGATCTTTTTTGTACAGTTCTTCTGTGTATTCTTGCCACCTGTTCTTAATATCTTCTGCTTCTGTTAGGTCCATATCATTTCTGTCCTTTATAGAGCCCATCTTTGCATGAAATATTCCCTTGGTATCTCTAGTTTTCTTGAAGAGATCTCTAGTTTTTCCCATTCTGTTGTTTTCCTCAATTTCTTTGCATTGATTGCTGAAGAAGGCCTTCTTATCTCTTCTTGGTATTCTTTGGAACTCTGCATTCAGATGCTTATATCTTTCCTTTTCTCCTTTGCTTTTCACCTCTCTTCTTTTCACAGCTATTTGTAAGGCCTCCCCAGACAGCCACTTTGCTTTTATGCATTTCTTTTCCATGGGGATAGTCTTGATCCCTGTCTCCTGTACAATGTCACGAACCTCCATCCATAGTTCATCAGGCACTTTATCAGATCTAGACCCTTAAATCTATTTCTCACTTCCACTGTATAATCATAAGGGATTTGATTGAGGTCATACCTGAATGGTCTAGCGGTTTTCCCTACTTTCTTCAATTTAAGTCTGAATTTGGCAATAAGGAGTTCATGATCTGAGCCACAGTCAGCTCCCAGTCTTGTTTTTGTTGACTGTATAGAGCTTCTCCATCTTTGGTTGCAAAGAATATAATCAATCTGATTTTGGTGTTGACCATCTGGTTATGTCCATGTGTAGAGTCTTCTCTTGTGTTGTTGGAAGAGGGTGTTTGCTATGACCAGTGCATTTTCTTGGCAAAACGCTATTAGTCTTTGCCCTGCTTCATTCCGTATTCCAAGGCCAAATTTGCCTGTTACTCCAGGTGTTTCTTGACTTGCTACTTTTGCATTCCAGTCCCCTATAATGAAAAGAACATCTTTTTTGGGTGTTAGTTCTAAAAAATCTTGGAGGTCTTCATAAAACCGTTCAACTTCAGTTTCTTCAGCGTTACTGGTTGGGGCATAGACTTGGATAACTGTGATATTGAATGGTTTGCCTTGGAGACAAACAGAGATCATTCTGTCGTTTTTGAGATTGCATCCAAGTATTGCATTTCGGACTCTTTTGTTGACCATGATGGCTACTCCATTTCTTCTAAGGGATTCCTGCCCACAGTAGTAGATGTAATGGTCATCTGAGTTAAATTCACCCATTCCAATCAATTTTAGTTCACTGATTCCTAGAATGTCGACGTTCACCCTTGCCATCTCTTGTTTGACCACTTCCAATTTGCCTTGATTCATGGACCTGACATTCCATGTTCCTATGCAATATTGCTCTTTACAGCATCAGATCTTGCTTCTATCACCAGTCACATCCACAACAGGGTATTGGTTTTGCTTTGGCTCCATCCCTTCATTCTTTCTGGAGTTATTTCTCCACTGATCTCCAGTAGCATATTGGGCACCTAATGACCTGGGGAGTTCCTCTTTTGGTATCCTATCATTTTGCCTTTTCCTACTGTTCATGGAGTTCTCAAGGCAAGAATACTGAAGTGGCTTGCCATTCACTTCTCCAGTGGACCACAGGAGGCCTCTCCACCATGACCCACCCATGTTGGGTTGCCCCACAGGCATGGCTTGGTTTCATTGAGTTAGACAAGGCTGTGGTCCTAGTGTGATTAAACTGACTAGTTTTCTGTGAGTATGGTTTCAGTGTGTCTGCCCTCTGATGTCCTCTTGCAACACTTACCATCTTATTTGGGTTTCTCTTACCGTGGCCTGGGGTATCTCTTCACGGCTCCTCCAGCAAAGCACAGCCACTGTTCCTTACCTTGGACGAGGGGTATCTCCTTACCGCCGCCGTTCCTGACCTTCAACGTGGGATAGCTCCTCTAGGCCCTTCTGTGCCTGCGCAGCCACCACTCCTCCAGTTGCTCCTTCCGGCCACCGGCCCTGGCCTCGGGCATGGGTGGCTCCTCCCAGCTGCTGCCCCTGGCCTCGGGCTCGGGGTGGCTCCTCAAGTTCACTGCCCCTGGCCTCCGGTGCGAGGTGGCTTCTCCTGGCCGCCCCTGATCTCGGACACGGGGTGTCTCCTCCCGGCCGCCACTGACCTTGGACGCGGGGTAGCTCCTCTCGGCCGCCGCCCCTGACCTCAGAGGCGGGGTAGCTCCTCCCAGCCGCTGCCACTGACTAGGACGCAGGGTAGCTCCTCTCGGCCGCCGCTCCTGACTTCGGACGCAGGGTAGCTCTTCTCTAAGCTTGAGTTAGATTTTATGTTATCTGCAAAAGAGTACTATAGTAGATATTTTCCATTTGCCTTCCAACTTTACTCCCTACTCTTCTCCGTTCTGTCTATGCCCCAGAGGGCTAACCTATCTGGACTTCATCAGAGAGTTCTATTACCCTCTGGCTTCTGGTTATGTTCAGCCAATGGAAATCTCTCTGGAAGCTTAAGTCAGGGCAGTTACTCCCTATTATTCTTAGGGGTTCTCACTCTTTCCTGCAGCGGATGTAGATCCTGTCTTGTCCTCTCTCCAGGTTTGAATAGCCATTTTCTCCCTTCATACCCTCAGATATAGGGGAATAGTACCACCCTACAACTGCTAGCCCTGGATTAAAGCATTGTGCTTAATTGATTTCCTGTAACCCTTCCCATACTTTTATAGTCTATTAAATTATCCTCAGTCATCCAATTTCAGGCTAATCCAGAGTTCTCTCTTTGTGTCAGAACCTGAGTGGTTCTTACTCTGATTATTTGGGCTTCCCAGGTGGCTCGGATGGTAAAGAATCCATCTGCAATGCGGGAGACCTGGCTTCGACTTGGCTTCCTGGGGTCAGTAAGGTCCCCTGGAGAAGGAAATTGCAACCCACTCCAATATTCTTGCCTGGAGAATTCCATGGACAGAGGATCACAAAGAGTCAGACACTACTGAGTAACACTTTCACTTTCAATATAAAGGAAAAAAAAACATATACCACATAAATATGTGGTAGTTTAAAGACAATCAGTCTTTCTATTTGAATAATTTATTGCTTGGTATTGAATGCTCAGTTGAGTATCAAGACAAGGCTTCAGACTTTTTGCAATGCATAGAATTTTAGGAAGTCTTCGGTGAGGGGAACTGAGGCCTGTTGGCATCTATATGAGCTGGGGCTTATTTAAGATTTTTTGGATTCTTTCCTAGTCTGTCACTTCTAGAAACTACCTTTTAGTGCAGCCATGATGGGAGTCTTCTTTGTTATCCATAGTAGCTCTAAGTAAGAGTCACAATGCTCTCACAAACTTACATTTTCACTTCTTCAGGTTGTAAAAAGAAGGCAACTTGAATTTCTTTGAATAAAAATGAATAAATAATCTAGAAATGCACACCAAATTAAATGGCAGCAATCTATATGCACATAAATATTCATTTACATCTAGTGAATTTCAGTTCAGTTCAGTTCAGTCGCTGAATTTACACTCTGATAATTTGCTTAAATTTTTTTTGTACCATCTATGTAAAAAGGGTTTCCTAAGAAAATTAACAATGTTAATAAAATTTGCATGTTTATGTTAAAAACCACTTAAGAGAGCAAACTTTCCATGGGTCTTTATATACTTCAGAAAGACACAGTTGTAAAATGCTAATTTCCAATTATTCACTGAAGCAGTTAACTAGGTATCATGTATTTATTGTGTATATTTTAAGTAGTAAGTTTACTTTAATACATCTTTCAAACTTTTTACCACATTAGCCTTTACTTCAGTTAGTCTGAATGATGAGCCCTGATGAGCATTTTTCCTGATATAATATTAAAAAATTAACCCTTGAATGTATATAATGGATTAACAGCTAGTGGCTCAGCCTGCAATGTAGGAGACTTAAATTCAATCCCTTGATCGGGAAGATCCCCTGGAAAAGGAAATGGCAACCCCCTCCAGTATTCTTGCCTGGAAAATCTCATGCAGAGAGGAGCCTTGTGGGCTATAGTCCGTGGGATTGCAAAGAGTTGGACATGACTGAGTGACTAATACTTTCACACTTCTTTCAGATATTCAGTATTAGCCTGAGAGTGTGAAGTATATCCAGTAGTCAAGATTAAGCAAAATATTATTTACACGTTAGGTTGAGAATACTTTATTAAATCAATCAAGATATTTTTCCACGTCATTAGATTTACCTGACATCATTTACAGCACAATTTTTACATGCAACAGCAGTTCAAACTAATAATAAATATATGGCTGCTATAATTTTTGGAACTTTTTATTGTGATAATGGATCAAAATATTTGAAATTGTCTCTGGTTTAAGGAAAAAATATCTAAGCCATAAGATTGCTATGTGTACAGGTTTTATGCATGACACACTTCCTCTTAATCTCTTTTGTGAAAATCAAAATAGAGTCAGTATTGCTAAGAGAGCTTTCTAAAATGGAGACTGAGAAGCTACTGAGGAAATGTGACTTATGTACCTCTCAGTCCAGATGGAATCTGACCTTTTGAACACTTATCATCCTACTCAAGATATTATCCATCATGTACCCTAATATAAATTTGTGACAGCTTATCTACTTACTGAATCCTTACCTTAAAACAACTCGTGATTCCTTAAGGACAAATATCCCCTGACTTGTATCAATTCAGTTCAGTTCAGTCGTTTAGTCGTATCCACTCTTTGTGACCCCCATGGACTGCAGCACGCCAGACTTCCCTGTCCATCACCAACTCCTGGAGCGTCCTGAAACTCATGTGCAAGGAGTCGGTGATGCCATCCAACCATCTCATCCTCTGTTGTCCCCTTTTCCTCCCACCTTCAATATTTCCCAGCCTCAACGTCTTTTTCAATGAGTCAGTTCTTCACATCAGGTGTATTGGAGTTTCAGCTTCAGCATCAGTCCTTCCAATGAATAATCAGGACTGATTTCCTTTAGGATAGACTAGTTGGATCTCCTTGCAGAAGACATCTTCTCCAATACCACAGTTCAAAAGCATCAATTCTTCGGCACACAGCTTTCTTTATAGTCCAACCCTCACATCCATACATGACTACTGGAAAAACCAAAGCTTTGACTAGATGGAACTTTGTTGGCAAAGTAATGTCTCTGCTTTTTAATATGCTGTCTAGTTTGGTCATAGCTTTTCTTTCAAGGAGTAAGTGTCTTTTAATTTCATGTCTGCAGTCACCATCTGCAGTGATTTTGGAGCCCAAGAAAATAAAGTCTCTCACTGTTTCCATTGTTTCCCCATCTATTTGCATCAGAATCTATCACAATTCTCTCACAATTTAACATCCTGTGGTTTTTGTCTTTTTAAACTCCTAACTTTCTTCAGAACAGTCTTTTGGTTTCACCTGAATCTGTGTGTCCCAAATTACGATTCTTTAAATTGTTTTTTTTTTTTTTAATTAATCTATTTTTGGCTGTGCTGGGTCTTTGTTGCTGTTGCTTTGCATGGGCTTTCTCTACTTGTGACAAGCAGAGGCTGTTTTTCATAGCGGTGCACAGGTTTATTGTGGTGGCTTCTCATTGCAGAGCACAGACTCTATGGTGTTCGGGCTTTAGTAGTTGTGGCACACAGGTTCAGTAGTTGCAGCTCATGGGCTCTAGAGCTCAGACTCAGTAGTTACAGTGCATGGGCTTTAGTTGCTCCATAACATGTGGAATCTTCCCAGACTAGGGATTGAGCCATGTCCTCTGCACTGGCAGAATTCTTTTCCACTGCACAAGGGAAGTCCCCAAATTGCAATTCCTAAGACCCTCAAATAAAGCTCTTTGTTTTTTGCAGCATCAATACTGATTATTGTTTGACATATTCAAAACTGTATTAAAAGTATGTACCAGTCTTCACAGAAATCTAATAGATTTAATAAAATATGTTTTATAATAATGGTTAATAACATACAAGAATTAAGCAGCATGAATTGGTGCTTCACTATGCTAGGCACCCTTGTTGATTAAAGGGTACCATAAAATATGTTTCTTGCTTTTAAGGAGAATAAAATTTAAGAGAAGTGAGTTATCAAAAGTATAAAAGTATACTCTTTATCTTGACATTTCAAAGAATAGATATGTGGAGGACTATTAGATGAAGAAAGACAGTTATTTACAGAATGCTGGCTATGGCTGCAATCTGGGCTTTAGTCCTGGCTATAGCACATGCTAGTTATATGACCCTGACTATCTTGAGACAAGGTTCTTAAGATTGAAATGGTTACTTACCTGACTATGCCATAAAATCACTGGAAAGATGTCTTATGCCCTCATCTTTTCCCTACTAAATCCTCTTTTTTTTCCCTTTAGTGTCCTTTGATATATTATCTAGAACTCCATCTTTACCTGTGTTTTCAATTCTGTGAGTGTACTCGGTTGCTCAGTTGTGTACGACTCTTTGCGACCCCATGGACTGTAGCCGCCAGGCTCCTCGGTCCCTGGGATTCTCCAGGCAAGGATACTGGAGTGGGTTGCCTTATTTTCCTCCAGGGTATCTTCTCAGGCCAGGGGTTGAACCCACAGCTCCTGCATCTTCTGCATTGCAGGTGGATTCTTTACTATTAATGTCTTCCAAAGAAACAGTCTGAATGTACCAAAGGTACCTTAAGTCCACATACTCAGAAAGTATATTGATAATAAGATTTATTACAGTGTGTTTAAGGACTTCCCCGGTGGCTCAGATGGTAAAGTGTCTGTCTAAAACGTGGGAGACCTGGGTTCGATCCCTGGGTCGGGAAGATCCCCTGGAGAAGGAAATGGCAATCCACTCCAGTCGCCTGGACAGAGGAGCTTGGTAGGCTACAGTCCATGGGGTCCGAAAAAGTTGGACACAACTGAGCGACTTCACTTTCCTTTCTTTTCCTAGAGTATGTTTAAGATGATGGCAGAATTTGCCCCATTGTAATTTTCACACCTATGACTTCAATTACCAGTACATTAAAGTTGAAAAAGTAAATAAAATTGTGATCATATTTTCATTTTCAAAATAGCACTCCAGCATCAGATTCTAGGAAAAAAATAGAGGAAAAAGAATGGACCATCCAGGCAAAAATTATGAAGCTCTGAGCTCAGGCAATGAATGGTTCTGGGTATGGATCATAATTAAAGAGGTATTTAGGAGGAGGATAGACAGATTTTTGGACGTTTTGCTAGAATTCCCTCATGAAACCATTTTGGCCTTGTGCCTTCTGTGGGCTGCTGTTGTGAAAAACTATATTTATTTCTTTTATGAAAATTAGTTTGTTGGACATTTTATATACACTAGGGTTAATATTATGAATGTATATATTTCATCTAGGTTTTACAATTTATTAGCAGAGTTGTACCATGCAATGTCTTATGATTTTTTTTAAAAAGTTCCTGTTTAATGGTTACTTTTATATATTTGTGTTCCTTTTTTGCTTGAATAATTAGCTAGCTGATTCTTATTTTGCTAATATTTTCCAAAACTGAACATTTTAATTTATTCTTTTTTATATTTATAACTCATTATTTTGCCATTATTTTTAATATTGCCTTTTTTCATTTTCTGTTTATTTTTAATTACTCCCAAGTGAAATTTTATATACTGGTGAAGAATTGACACCTCTGTATTAAATAAGTCCTATTTAAGAACAAGAAATGTCTGTCAATTCAAGTGGATATTTATTTATTGCAATCCTTTCATTTTTTTCTATATAACCATTTAAGGCTATGATTTTTTTCTCTGACCTTCACTTTGATTGTATCTCATTGATACTGATAAATAATACTTCATTTCCATTATTTTTATTTATAAATAATTGTGAAATTTTAGTTCCCCTTTGCCTTGAGTTGTTTAATCATTACTTAACTTTATATGGAAAGGTCTATTTATGTTTTAATTTTGTTATTGATTTTTGTGTTTTTAATATGAGAGAATTATTTTTGTATTGCTTCTACTTTGTTATTATGCTTATTGAGATTTTCTTTGAACCATAATATATTGACTGTCTTCATGAATGTTTATGGGATCTTGAAGATATATTTGGCTTGCAAAGTTTGATATATATTCATATAACTTACCTTATTGCTTATGTTGTTTAGGATTTCTATATCTTTATTTTTTGTCAAGTATCTGGGACTGAGAGTAGAATATTAAAATTGTGCATTTACTGTGTGTTTCTGGCTATTTTTCCTTACATTTCTTGTGTTGCTCAGTCGTGTCTGACTCTTTGCAACCGCATGGACTGTAGCCTGCCAGGCTCCTCTGTCCATGGACTTCTCCAGGCAAGAATAGTGGAGTGGGTAGCCATTCCCTTCTTCAGGGGATCTTCCAGATCCAGGGATTGAACCCTGGTCTCCTGCATTGCAGGCAGATTCTTTACTGTCTGAGCCACCAGGGAAGCCCCTATATTTCTTGTAGTTTTTGCTTTATGAGGTGATAGCACATAAGTATTCAAAACTATTATATATCCATATTCTTCTGCTAATGACATGTCATTTATTGTCATTTATTTTATTGCTTAAGGTACTGAACTCTAGTTTGTCAGGTATTAAGATCACTATTCCTTCCTTCTTTTTTGTTTGCTTTTATTTTGGTATACCTTTGTCCATCTCTTTATATTTAAATTTTCTGAATAAGTTTGTTTTAGGGATTTCTCTTATATATGGTATAGAGGGGGGTTGTACTTGTAATATATGAGTTTTAACTAGTTAATATTATTGATGTTTTGGTGTTTGTCATTCACATTTATTATGTTTCCTTTGTTCTTTTTTATATTGGTTTAGAAAGTTTGTATTTTTATTCCAGCATATTTTATTTTATACTAATTCTAATAATTTTCTTTATATATACCCTTCAGTACCACTTTTTCTTACTTAGGCCTTTGTTTAGTTTATGACTTTCAGATGACATTGTTTGATTCTCACCTATTGCCTGTGTTGGTACATAGACATTTTGTAATTTAGTCTTAATTGTTGACATACTTTTTTTTCTAATTTCTCCCATTGTTTGGTTAACTATGACTTCTCATTTCTCTGTTCCTTGTTCACTTCTAGATTGAGTTTTAATATTTTTATATTTATAATTTATTGTCTAATTACATTTTATTTATATGGAAGCATTGTTAATTTTCTCTGTTCTGCAGTTGCCATCTTCCTTCATATTTTCCTTTCTGTCTTCTCTTTGTATTTTTTGCAGCTTAAAACTTTTGATTTCTCTTCAATTGTGGACGAGAAAATTTGAGGTACAGAAAAGCTTAATGATGAGTTTAGGGTCACACTGCTGCTGCTAAGTCACTTCAGTCGTGTCCAACTCTGTGCGACCCCATAGACTGTAGCCTACCAGGCTCCTCCGTCCATGGGATTTTCCAAGCAAGAGTACTGGAGTGGGGGTGCCATTGCCTTCTCCACTACTAATTGTGAAAGAATGGAGAGAATGACTCAGGTCTTTTGACATCTAACATGTGACATTCCTGAGCTATACTAAATTCAGAAGTATAGTTTTACAATGAATAACAGAAGCAAGGCTAGTGAGAGACATAATATACAAATGGATAATGGCCAGACCATATATATGAATAGAACTCTGGCCCACAATTTGCAGTAACCTGCCCAGGAAACTGACTCATTGCCTATAGTAAGCAGCTGAGGAATCCAGCTTGCTATAAATCTGACTGGTAGGAATACCTCTCGTAACAATTAAAAAAAAAAAAACTCAACCAAATAATAACCCTATTAGAATTTGCTCCAAATTAGGATTTAATTAATAATTAACAGCTTCCCTAATTTTTGTCCCAGATTCCTAGTTAGGACCAAACAGAAAAAGCCAAATATGTACCTCTAACTAATTGCATAGGATGTCCCACTTCTAGTTAGCCAGCCTGCAACTTCTCCACACTAACAGCCTCCATTCAAGGGATACCTGAAACCTTTTCTTTTTTTCCACTGCAAAGCTTTCCCCATTTCTTTGCCTGCTTTGAGTTTCTGCCAAAATGCAAGTGATAGTAGCTAACTCCTCTTTTATAGCAAGTTCTGCATAAATAGCCTTTGCTTGTTTTAATTTGGTTGATCTTTATTTCCATACTACTCTTCCTCATTGGAGAAGGAAATGGCAACCCACCCCAGTATTCTTGCCTGGAGAATCCTGCTGGGCTGCCATCTACGGGGTCGCACAGAGTCGGACATGACTGAAGTGACTTAGCAGCAGCAAGCAATGGCACCCGACTCCAGTATTCTTACCTGGAGAATCCCATGGACGGAGGAGCCTGGTAGGCTCCCGTCTATGGGGTTGCACAGAGTTGGACATGACTGAAGTGACTTAGCAGCAGCAGCAGCAGCAGCAGCAGCAGCACTGTTCCTCATAATCAAATATTTCCTTCAACATGACTCAAATATAACTCTCCCAATAGGACTACCTTCCCCTTGACCGTCTCACAGTGGCCTCATCCTCATTTCTCATTTTCCTCCTAGTGTATTAGACATGACAGAGATGTGCTCCTTACTCCCCAGTGTCATTTCTAGGACCTTTAACTGCCACTCTCATCCCACTTTTTATCTGAGGTTCAGATAATCCATCTGGTTATCTTATCTCCACTTGCACTTTTGCTTACTTGATTCCATAACCCATTCCTGTCTTCACTGTGTTTCCTGGGGCATATTTACATTCTCTGACCCTGAGTTGTCCAGTAAGGAAGCCACTATTCATGTATTAAACACTTGAAATATAGCAATCAGATTGAGATGTGTTGTAAGTGTAAAATATACAATAAATTTAAAAGATGGCAAAAGATAAGAAGAGTGTTAAATTCTCACTAATTTTTATATCATGTATTGACATTTTAAAATTTACTTTTGAAATTGGGATAAAAATGTGTTCTTAAAATTAATTTCATTTATTTCTTTTTACTTTTTAAAAATGTGGCTACTAGAAAATTTTAAATTATATATGTGCATATTATCTTTCTATGGTCATTGGTCCTTTTTCTTGTGTACCACAAAACTGAGATCCCCACTTTCTTACTTTTCTTCCTTCCTTGACCTCTATAACTCTGAGTCACTAAAATTCGTATCCAGTTTCCTTGTTTACTATTCTTTTGTCCCTTTCACTGACTTCTCTTCTTCTTCATAAAGTTCCATCCATGTGCTTTGGTTTGTTTCTTTATTCCTTCTCTTGAGATGTTTCATCCATTTAAATGTCATAACCACTGCATAAATGAAAGTGATAAATCACCCTTTCTGGGTCTGCCCCCTCTTTAACTGTGTTATTGTATCAGCAGTTTTCTGCTAGACATTTCTATTTGAATATCCAGTCATCAGTTTTAAGATTCTGTCTCAAGTGAAATGCAATATTTTTCTCTCAAAACCAATTCTTATTTTTTCTATTTCTGCTGGTGGTGTCATGATTTTCTTTATCACCCAGCTTGAAACCTCTGATTCAAGTTGTACTCTTCCACCTCTCCCTAGCCTCTCCTATCCATTCATCCAGGAAGACCAGAAAGCTCTTTTTCCCTCATGGATTTTCTTGTATCCATTCTTTCCATCTGGTGCTACAGATGAATGTACTCCCATACTTCTCAGGCAGCTGCTTCTTTCTGAACCCAGAGCACCTGGGAATATGGCATGGATATGAAACACCCAGGGCTGGGGTGGGGAGTGATAATGACCATTTCCTAGATAATTGTTCCAAAGAGATTTATTCACAGTACTTAAAAAAGTGCTAACAGATATCATTATATAGTTTATCTATGAAACTAGAATTGTTTTGAAAAAGTAACTGTTCTTATTAGTTCCAATCAGAATCAGCGTTCTTTATTTGGATGTAAAGAGTTAAATGTAGACATACAGGCAGAAAAGACAGGATGAAAGCATAGTACAGACATTAGAGAAGTGGAAGAGGAGAGAAATGAACCTTATCACTCAAACCACATTGACTATGAAACATATTAGAATCATAGTGTTATGAAATACTTTTTATAGGATATATATTGGGACTGTGGAAAAGACTTTGTAAATACCAAGCCTTTTGCATTACTAACAATATTTTAAACTATTTAATATTTTGTTGCTTTCAATTTTAAGCCTTCTTTCCTCCTCTCCTTTTTATTTTTTGACAGAAGTATAGTTCCTAGAGAGACAAAAATCATTTCATGCATTCTTTTAATTCTTTTGACACTTTCTACATATATAGCATTTTTTTTTTTTTTTTTTTTGGTCCATAGGAAGACACTCTACATTCTCAAAGACATAAGACAAACATCTTCAGGGAAGAAAAGCATATACATCTTGGGTGGCCCTGGTTAGAAGTTACTTAGAAATTCAAATTAAATATAAGCACTGTATAATAATGCAAAGTTATATCTGAGTTCAGGCTGACTGATCAAAGATGGAAATGCCAAGGGACTGTGCCCAAATAGACTGCCAGATATTTTTTCAGCAAAATGGGTTTATTTGGGATCAACAAATAATTGCAATTTTGGATCTACATCCATGGGGAACCACAGTGCAAATCCCTGCACAACAAAGAGATAACCCTCTCAAAGAGAGGATAATTGAAGTTGGGAGGGCTATAGTAAAGTTAGCCCATCAGAGGAATTGAAAATTCAAAGTATAGTGGCTTTTAATTGAGCTGTGGCAGTAACTCATTTGCTGACCTCTTGTCAGGCAAGATGAGTCATCTTTCTCTTGGGCTCTATTGTCATAGATTGTGAGAGCTCCCCCTTCTGGCTTCCTGACTCTTAGTTGCGGTTTCTGTTTTATTCATTTTTACACACATGACACACTAGGCTTTTCTTTTAAGTTCTATAAAACACTTCACAAAAACAAACTGTTCCCTTCCTTGTAACTCCCTATGAAAGTCTTTGCTTCTTTGTTGTTTTGTTATTTAAATCTGTGACATCACTCTAATGTTGTCTATCATAGTTGAAGAATCAGTGAGTACAGATAAAGATATCTTAATTTTGATTTCAGTATACAGAGTCTCATATTTCTACCCTCTGATCAGATTCATGCCTGCTTGTCTAAGGAGATACACTCCTGATATTGGTATTATTTACTTTTGTTTTAGTTTACTGGTTCTCAGACTTCAGTGTACATTAATTTAACTTAGAGGAGCTAATTGAAAATGCAGGTTAGAAGTCACCAGTCCCAAAGATGCTGATTCAGTACATCTAGAATAAGAATTTTAATAGGTTCTCTAATTGTAATGCAAGGAGCTGTAAGATCATACTGTCAGCAATACTGGCTTAATTAATTTAAGAAAATGTGTTCCCTTTCCTAAGTTACCTGTGTATATTAATTCCTATTTTCTATTGTAGAATATAATTTTTATGTCTCTATACATTGAATTTCAGGTATGGGAAATATCTAGGGGCAGAATAAATAAAATCTACCTGGCATATGAAAGATAAGTGATTTAAAGAAAAGTTTTTAAATGGTTTTAAAATATGTATTTCCCCTAGATATCTTTTTTTTTTAAAAAACACCTTTAAAAGAGAACAGTCAGGTTAGTCTTATTTGTATAACTCATTATTGAAACCACTAGACTGGGGTTAATCCAGTGAAGAAATGGGCAGAATCCCATTTTTAGTTTCTTTCATTGTTTTGTTACTTTCAAGGAAGAGAGAAATAGTATTCCAAAAGGCTTCCCTGGTGGCTCAGACGGCAAACAATCCTCCTGCAATGCAGGAGACTTGGGCTGGGAAGATCCCCTGGAGGAGGGCAGGCAATCCACTCCAGTATTCCTGCCTGGAGAATCCCCGTGGATAGAGGAGCCTGGTGGGCTACAGTCCATGGGGTCGCCAAGGGTCAGACACAACAGAGATTAAGCACAAGCACAAAATATGCATAATAAAAAATTTACCATTTTAACCATTTTTAAGTGTACAGTTCTGTGGCATTAGGTACATTCACACTGTTGTGCAGTTACCATCACCTTCCATATTGGAAACTTTTTCATGTTTCCCAACCAAAACTATGTACCCATTAATATTAATACTAACACCCCATTTGTGCTTCCCCTACCCCTTGGCAACCACCATTCTACTTTCTTTCTCTATGAATTTGACTACTCTAGGTACCACATATAAGTAGAATCATACAATATTTGTCCTTTAGTGAACTGCTTATTTTGCTTGGTATAATATCTTGAGGATTCATCTATGTTGTAGCATGTGCCAGAATTTCTTTTCTTTTTAAGGCCGAATAATATTTTATTGGGCTTTCCTTATGGCTCAGCTGGTAAAGAATCTACCTACAACTGGGAGACCTGAGTTCAATTCCTGGGTTGGATCCCAGGAGAAGGGAAGTTCCCCTGAAGAAGGGAAAGGCTACCTACTCCAGTGTTCTGGCCTGGAGAATTCATGGACTGTATAGTCCATGGGATTGCAAAGAGTCGGAAACGACTTAGTGACTTTCATTTCTTCCAATATTTCCTATATGTATATGTATATGCCTTCCTATATGTATATGCCACATTTTGTTTAACCATTCATTTGTTGATGGATATTTGGATTGCATCCACATTTTGGCTTTCTTAAATAATGCTGCTATCAACATTGTTATACAAATATGTTTTTGAAGGAAAAAGCCCCCTTTATAACTTAGAAAAAGAACTTCTGAGTTTATTCCTATGCTTTCTAAATACATAAACTTTCTCTGTCCTCAGACACCTACTCATAGAGTGGATATAATACTACCACTTGCTTGCAAAACACAAAAATTCAGGGGTGGAAAATCTGCTGCAATGTTATTTATCTTCTGTTCTGACACAAATAACATGCTTGCTCAACACACAGTGCAGTCTGCAAGTGAATTACCACTCTGGAACTGGAGTACAGGTTTGCCAACTAGTGACCTGGAGCCTATCCACATGCAGTAGCACCAGAGCATACATAACACAGAGGTATAAGAGAAAAATAAAATAAATCAGAGTACCCAATTAAACCTGAAGCAAGCTTGTTTCTAGCTCAGCCTTTTCAGCCTCTATGAAAAAGAAATGAAGAAAGACTTAAAGTTGAAGCAGAACCAAAAAGATTGAGTATAAAGTGGATGTGCTTTCAAAAAGGTAAATATAGTCAGAAGGAAGATAAAACCAGAGCTCCGGCTGGATCATTAGGTTAAGCAGAGGCCTAAGAAATGAGGGAATGTTGCATTGGGGTATCTCCTCTGGACAGTCTTTCCAAAGCCCCCAGTCTGTGTTAGTGCTGTCACAACACCCTACCAGTAGCTCCTCATAACATCCTCTCCTAGTTTGAAAGGAGATAAAGCACTCTTCGAGCTCTCCTGGAGTTTGTACTCTGATAATGGAGAAGAGGAACAGTTCAATAGCAGTAAAGCAACCAAGAAACAAGAACTATAATGAGCAGCAGAGACAATGATGCTTTAGTGAAAAAGGAAATTGATACAGGCTGAAGCTTTTGGAAGGTTACTCAGGCAGAATTTGGAAGGGGAAGGACTTCCGCTGCAATTGGAAGAACAGGAGAATCTGAAGAGATGGAAAGGGGGCCCTCTGAGAGCCCCCCTTGTTAACTTGTGTAAGTTAGGCCAAAGGGCAAAACATTTTTTTTTTTTGCCAGTACTAGAGTGTTTTTTTCTCAAAAAAAGAAAGAAGAAAGAAAGAAAAAAAGGACAGTTTAAATTTAAGCAGCAGCTCTCTCCTTTAGGAGCACTTCCACATTTATTTTAAAAAGTTTTCTTTCCTTAAGTTTTTTTTTTTTTTTTTTTTCCTGACATAACTAACATCACAGCTTGACAAGATTACCTCTTTTTCAAGGACTTGTTGTAGTGTCAGAAACAATTTAGCCACCATTTTCAACTTTGCAAGCTGGGTCAATCTGTATAAAACTTGCAAGTTAAGTTCTGAGTACATATCAGAGTTTCAGGTTGGGATTGGCAGAACTGGGTCTTTAGATTCCTTGATAACTTTGTGCTGCCAGAAGAATTAAGGACTTAAAGGATTTCAGGATCCAGTGAACTTACTGGTAGTTTTGCAGTTTTCCTCTTATCTTTGAATCAGCAATTCTAATGAGCAGCTTGCCAGTGTGCACAATAAATACTCACTAAAGAGCAATTAGAACAAATAACCATTGAGCATTCAATGAATAGGAAATTTACACATTTCCCTAAAGTAATTAGCATTCTTTTTCCTTGCTTTGTTTAAATTTTGTTTTTACCTAAATTACCTTTAATGCTGCCCGTAGTAAAACAGTTTAAAATAAGAGTCGTAAGAATTGGATCTTTCTTAAATAGACCAAAACTGTATTTGAAGCTATTGAGTACAGATCAGTGGTCCTATTTATTTTCCAAGGAAGTCTTATATCTCACATTAGGCCTGGATTTTAAGACCTTGATGTTGGTTTGGCACTATCATGGAAATCCCTGGAGTTCTGTTTTTACCTGTGTATTTATAAAAACAAAGTACACAGAGGGCTAATGACTTGGAATCATTACTGTGAGTTGGGAGAACTCCTTCCTTTTCACATCTTGTCTTGGAAACAGCTAGTAAAAGTTGTATTACTCCAAGTGGAACTGAGGTGAGGCTTAGCAGAACTGTTCTGAAAGTCTAGCCTTGAGCTAAAGAAGCAAGAATATCAAGAAATTAAATATCCCTGAACCAAAGCATGTCAACTAAAAGAGATATGGCCCTATTATCCACAGAGTATATTTCTTGCAAATAAAAAGATTTTTAAAACTTTTGACCCTTTTCCTTTGGAATAAGACTTGTAACTTATAATAACAGTGTTCTTGTTAACCTTCCCTCCTCTATCCTTCACCCTGTGCCCCCAGGAGTGAATTTTGCAACCCATTCCTATACTCTTGCCTGGAAAATTCCATGGACTGAGGAGCCTGATAGGCTACAGTCCATGGGGTCACAAAGAGTCGACTTCACTTTCACTTTCACATTTTAACAACAGAAGTGTGAATGACTCATTTTAGAGCTGTCAACTACAAATTCCCTGGTGGCTCAGAGGTTAAAGCGTCTGCCTCTAATACAGGAGACCTGGGTTTGATCCCTGGGTTGGGGAGATCCCCTGGAGATGGAAATGGCAACCCACTCCAGTATTCTTGCCTGGAGAATCCCATGGACAGAGGAGCCTGGTGGGCTACAGTCCATGGGGTCTCAAAGAGTTGGACACGACTGAGCGACTTAACTTAAGAGCTTTGCCAGTGACTGAACAACAAAGGCTCAATCCTTGCATCTCCTCATATCTAAAGTGAAAGTGAAAGTGAAGTCACTCAGTCGTGTCCGACTCTTTGCGACCCCGTGGACTGTAGCCCACCAAGCTCCTCAGTCCATGGGATTCTCCAGGCAAGAATACTGGAGTGGGTTGCCATTTCTTTCTCCAGGGGATCTTCCCGACCCAGGGATCGAACCCAGGTCTCCTACATTGCAGGCAGATGCTTTAACCTCTGAACCACCAGCGAACTCCTCATATCTAGAGAAGCACTAAATCCCTTCATGGTGACATCAGATCCTCATGACTAACAAAAACCTTTTGTAAAATGAGTGCTTCATGGCATTGAACTCCCCATTCACCAAAACCTTATATATTGACTTTCTCCCACTGCACGTTTGGAGCAGTCTCTCAGAAATATCTGAGATGCTGCCCCCGCTGCCGGGCTGCAGTCCTTATTTTGTCCCAAATAAAACTTAACTCACAGCACTCAAGTTGTATATCTTTTTTTAGTCAACAGAGCCACATTTCATTCTTAAGACCTGTCAGTTTAAAATTATAGACCCCAAATATTGTTAGTATGAACATAACGTTATTACAAACAGTAAACAGCCATTAACAAAGTGAACTGATTATGTTGAGACTAAGTGAAAAGTTCTTTATAATTAAAGAACAAGAGGTAAAACAATTAATGAAGATAGCAATTCATTTTGTTCATTCAGTCCACAAATATATACCAAATACTTACAATTTCCTAGATATGGTTTTGGCTCATTATATTGTGGTGAAGAAAACAGACATGACCACGGATCTTATAGAGCTAATAGTCTAGTGGAAATAACATATTTTAATGAAAAAATTTAATTGAAATTATGGTAAGTGATATGGGATAAAAAAGGTACATCAAAGTACAGGGTGTTATGGTCATAATGTTATGTAATATCTGTGAGGTAATTTGTGGAATATATTGTAATCTTTGTAAAAGCTGAAAAGGCTAAGAGGTGGGAAAAAAATTCCAGTATTGGATCAGTTTTAGTATTTTTTTTTTATAACTAAATATAAGCAATATTTAGTAAGCTATTTAGGTTACTAGTAAGTAGCCTCTCATGTACATAACAATAAGTCTGTGACATTTCATGTGATTTATTCAACCCATATCAACTAAAGAAGGAACTCATAATTTTGAATCACATATCATTTGATGGAAAATTGTAGCACCCAAGGTACCAAAGACAACTGTTTAAGAATGATCTGTCTTGATGAAGTATTAGTAAATTGTAACCTATTTTTGTATGGCTCATGAGCTAAGGGTGGATTTTACATTTTTACATGGTTGAAAAGTAAAGAAAGAGTGAAATAATCTTTTGTTATATATGAAAATTATTTAATATTTAAATTTCAGTATCTATAATTAAAGGTTAATTGGGACTGAACCATGCTCTTTCATTATGTATTATCTGAGTAGCTGTGTCAAAGACCTTATGATCTACAAAGCCTAAAATATTTCTGTCTGATGCTTTATGTAATAAGTTTGGTGGCCTCAGTTCAGTTCAGTTCAGTCGCTCAGTCATGTCCAACTCTTTGCGACCCCATGAATAGCAGCACGCCAGGCCTCTCTGTCCATTACCATCTCCTGGAGTTCACTCAGACTCACGTCCATCGAGTCAGTGATGCCATCCAGCCATCTCATCCTCTGTCGTCCCCTTCTCCTCCTGCCCCCAATCCCTTCCAGCATCAGAGTCTTTTCCAATGAGTCAACTCTTCACATGAGGTAGCCAAAGTACTGGAGCTTCAGCTTTAGCATCATTCCCTCCAAAGAAATCCCAGGGTTGATCTTCAGAATGGACTGGTTGGATCTCCTTGCAGTCCAAGGGACTCTCAAGAGTCTTCTCCAACACCACAGTTCAAAAGTTGCTGATAGTAGTCTGTTATGATCCCTTGTATTTCTGTGTTGTCTGTTGTGATTTCTCCATTTTCATTTCTAATTTTGTTGATTTGATTCTTCTCCCTTTGTTTCTTGATGAGTCTGGCTAATGGTTTGTCAATTTCATTTATCTTTCCAAAGAACCAGCTTTTAGCTTTGTAGATTTTTGCTATGGTCTCCTTTGTTTCTTTTTCATTTATTTCTGCCTTAATTTTTATGATTTCTTTCCTTCTACTAACCCTGGAGTTCTTCATTTCTTCCTTTTTCTAGTTGCTTTAGGTGTAGAGCTAGGTTATTTATTTGATTTTTCTCTTGTTTCTTGAGGTAAGCTTGTGTTGCTATGAATCTTCCCCTTATCACTGCTTTTACTGAGTCCCATAGGTTTTGGGTTGTTGTGTTTTCATTTTCATTCATTTTTATGCATATTTTGATTTCTTTTTTGATTTATTCTTGGATTTGTTGGTTATTCAGAAGCATGTTGTTTAGCCTCACTTCATGGCAGACAGATGGGGAAACTGGAAACAGTGGTTGACTTTATTTTTGGGGGCTCCAAAATCACTGCAGATGATGATTGCAGCAATGAAATTAAAAGACGCTTCATCCTTGGAAGGAAAGTTATGACCAACCTAGACAGCATATTAAAAAATAAAGACATTATTTTGCCAACAAAGGCCCATCTAGTCAAGGCTGTGGCTTTTCCTGTGGCCATGTACGGATGTGAGAGTTGGACTATAAAGAAAGCTGAGTGGTGAAGAACTGATGCTTTTGAACTGTGGTGTTGGAGAAGTCTCTTGAGAGTCCCTTGGACTGAAAGGAGATCCAACCAGTCCATCCTAAAGGAGACCAGTCCTGGGTGTTCATTGGAAGGACTGATGCTGAAGCTGAAACTCAAATACTTTGGCCACCTGATGCGAAGAGCTGACTCATTGGAAAAGATCCCAATGCTGGGAGGGATTGGGGGCAGGAGGAGAAGGGGACAACAGAGAATGAGATGGCTGGATGGCATCATTAACTCGATGGACATGGGTTTGGGTGGACTCTGGGAGTTGGTGATGGACAGGGAGGTCTGGAGTGCTGCGGTTTATGGGGTTGCAAAGAGTCAGACACAACTGAACGACTGGACTGAACTGAACAGAAGTGTGTTGTTTAGCCTCCATATGTTTGTATTTTTAATAGTTTTTTTTTCCCTGTAGTTGGCATCTAATCTTACCAGCTTGTGATCAGAAAAGATGCTTGGAATGATTTCAATTTTTTTGAATTTACTAAGGCTAGATCTATGTTCCAGGATGTGATCTACCCTGGAGAAGGTTCCATGTGCACTTGAGAAAAAGGTGAAATTCATTGTTTTGGTGTGAAATGTCCTATAGATATCAATTAGGTCTAACTGGTCCATTGTATCATTTAAAGTTTGTGTCCTTGCTAATTTTCTCTTTAGTTGATCCATCCATACGTGTGATTGGGGTATTAAAGTCTCCCACTATTATTGTGTTACTATTAATTTCCCCTTTCATACTTGTTAACATTTGCCTTACATATTGTGGTGCTCCTATGTTGGGTGCATGTATGTTTATAATTGTTATATCTCCTTCTTGGATTGATCCTTTGATCATTATGTAGTATCCTTTCTTGTTTCTTCTCACAGCAATTATTCTAAAGGTTATTTTATCTGATATGAGTATTGCTACTCCTGCTTTCTTTTGGTCTCCATTTGCATGAAGTATCTTTTCACAGCCCTTCACTTTTAGTCTGTATGAGTCCCTTGTTTGGGGGTGGCATATATAGGGGTCTTGTTTTTGTATCCATTCAGCCAGTCTTTGTCATTTGGTTGGGGCATTCAACCTATTTACATTTAAGGTAATTATTGATAAGTATGATCCTGTTATCATGTATTTTGTTGTTTTGGGTTTGAGTTTATACACCATTTCTGTTTCTTGTCTGGAGAGCATCCTTTAGCATTTGTTGAAGAGCTGGTTTGGTGGTGCTGAATTCTCTGACCTTTTGCTTGTCTGTAAAGCTTTTGACTTCTCCTTCATATTTAAATGAGATCCTTGCTCGGTACAGTAATCTGGGTACAGTGACAATCTCTTTGTCACTTTAATTATGTCCTGCCATTCCCTTCTTGCCTGAAGAGTTTCTATTGGAAGATCAGCTGTTATCCTTATGGGAATCCCCTTGTGTGTTATTTGTTGTTTTTCCCTTGCTGCTTTTAATATTTGTTCTTTGTGTTTGATCTTTGCTAATTTGATTAATATGTGTCTTGGGGTGTTTTGCCTTGGGTTTATCCTGTTTGGAACTCTCTGGGTTTCTTGGACTTGGGTAGCTATTTCCTTCCACATTTTAGGGAAATTTTCAACTATTATCTCCTCAAGTATTTTCTCATGGCCTTTCTTTTTGTCTTCTTCTGGGACTCCTATCATTCGAATGTTGAGGCATTTGACATTGTCCCAGAGGTCTCTGAGGTTGTTCTCATTTCTTTTAATTCTTTTTTCCTCTCTGCTTCGTTTATTTCCACCATTCTATCTTCCACCTCACTTATCCTATCTTCTGCCTCAGTTATTCTACTGTTGGGTCCCTCCAGAGTGTTTTTGATCTCAGTTATTGCATTATTCATTATTGATTGACTCTTTTTTATTTCTTCCAGGTCCTTGTTAAACAGTTCATGCATCTTCTCAATCCTTGTCTCCAGACTATTTATCTGTAACTCCATTTTGTTTTCAAGATTTTGAATCATTTTTACTATCATTATTCTGAATTCTTTTTCAGGTAGACTCCCTATCTCCTCCTCTTTTGTTTGGTTTGGTGGGCATTTATCATGTTCCTTTACCTGCTGAAAATTTCTCTGCCTTTTCATCTTGTTTAGATTGCTGTGTTTGGAGTGGCCTTTCTGTATGTTGGAAGTTTGTGGTACCTCTTTATTGTGGAGGTTCCTCCCTGTGGATGGGGTTGGATGAGTGGCTTGTCAAGGTTTCCTGGTTAAGGAAGCTTGTGTCTGTGTTCTGGTGGGTGGTGCTGGATTTCTTCTTTCTGAAGTGCAATGAAGTGTCCAGTAGAGTTTTGAGGTGTCTATGTGTTTTGTGTGACTTTGGGCAGCCTGTATATTAATGCTCAGGGCTATGTTCCTGTGTTGTTGGAGAATTAGCATGGTATATCTTGCTCTGGTAGTTGTTGGTTCTTGGGTGGAGCTTGGTTTCAGTGTAGGTATGGAGGCTTTTGGATGAGCTCTTGTCGATTGATGTTCCCTGGAGTGAGTAGTTTTCTGGTGTTCTCAGGTTTTGGATTTAAGCCTCCTGCCTCTGTTTTTCAGTCTTATTCTTTCAGTAGCCTCAAGACTTCTCCATCCATACTGCACCGATGATAAAACATCTAGGTTAATGGTTAAAAGATTCTCCACAGTGCAGGACACCAAGAGAGGTTCACAGAGTTACTTGGAGAAGAGAAGAGGGAGGTAGGAGATAGAGGTGACCAGGAGGAAAAGAGGGGGAGTCAAAAGGAGAGAGACAGATCTAGTCAGTAATCAGTTCCCTAAGTGTCTCTACAGCCAAAAATACCCAAAGAGATTCACAGAATTGGGTAGAGAAGAGAAGGGGGAGGGCAGAGATAGAGGTGGCCTGGGGGAGAAAAAGGAGAGTCAAACGGGGGAGAGGGCAATCAAGCTAGTAATCACACTCCTAAGTAAATATGGGTAGTGAAGGTTGGATTCTTAAAGGTACAAAATTGATAACAAATACCAAAAAGCAAAGATTAAAAGTCTAGAGTAGTGGTTATACTCTCAAAAATACAATATTAAAAAAACAAAACAAAATCACAAAAATTATAAAAAATATATACGAAATTTGTCCTAAAAATAAGGTCTTTTCTGGGCAAGGTAATAGCAGGTTATAAAAATGAAGATTAAAGGAGTAATAAAGGACTTAAAAATAAAATTTTTTTAATAGAAAAATGATAACAGTAAAATATATCTAGAAATTTCTCTGGAGCTGTTGTGGGCAGTGTGGGGTCAGTTCAGTTTCAGATAGTTCCTTGTTCATCTTATACTTCTTCTCAAGGTCTACAAGCCCCTTCCAATGTAGTTGCTGCTAGCTACAGGGTTTTGTTTTTTTTTTTAATTTTATTTTTACTTTATTTTACTTTACAATACTGTATTGGTTTTGCCATACATTGACATGAATCCACCACGGGTGTATACAAGCTCCCAATCCTGAATCCCCCTCCCACCTCCCACCCCACATCATCTCTCTGGATCATCCCCATGCACCAGCCCCAAGCATCCTGTATCCTGTATAGAACATAGACTGGCACTTCGTTTCTTACATGATAGTATACATGTTTCAAAGCCATTCTCCCAAATCATCCCACCCTCTCCCTCTCCCTCAGAGCCCAAAAGTCCATTCTATACATTTGTGTCTCTTTTGCTGTCTTGCATAAAGGGTTATCATTACCATCTTTCTAAATTCCGTATATATGTGTCAGTATACTGTATTGGTGTTTTTCTTTCTGGCTTACTTCACTCTGTATAATCGGCTCCAGTTTCATCCACCTCATTAGAACTGATTCAAATGTATTATTTTTAATGGCTGAGTAATACTCCATTGTGTATATGTACCACAGCTTTCTTATCCATTCATCTGCTGATGGACATCTAGGTTGTTTCCATGTCCTGGCTATTATAAACAGTGCTGCGATGAACATTGGGGTACATGTGTCTCTTTCAATTCTGGTTTCCTCAGTGTGTATGCCCAGCAGTGGGATTGCTGGGTCATAAGGCAGCTCTATTTGCAATTTTTTAAGGCATCTCCACACTGTTTTCCATAGTGGCTGTACTAGTTTGCATTCCCACCAAAAGTGTAAGAAGGTTCCCTTTTCTCCACATCCTCTCCAGCATTTATTGCTTGTAGACTTTTGGATCGCAGCCATTCTGACTGGTGTGAAATGGTACCTCATTGTGGTCTTGACTTGCATTTCTCTGATAATGAGTGATGTTGAGCATCTTTTCATGTGTCTGTTAGCCATCCGTATGTCCTCTTTGGAGAAATGCCTATTTAGTTCTTTGGCCCATTTTTTGATTGGGTCGTTTATTTTTCTGGAGTTGAGCTGCATAAGTTGCTTGTATATTTTTGAGATTAGTTGTTTGTCAGTTGCTTCATTTGCTATTATTTTCTCCCATTCAGAAGGCTGTCTTTTCACCTTACTTATAGTTTCCTTTGTTGTGCAGAAGCTTTTAATTTTAATTAGATCCCATTTGTTTATTTTTGCTTTTATTTCCAGTATTCTGGGAGGTGGATCATAGAGGATCCTGTGATTTATGTCGGAGAGTGTTTTGCCTATGTTCTCCTCTATGAGTTTGATCATTTCTGGTCTTACATTTAGATCTTTAATCCATTTTGAGCTTATTTTTGTGTGTGGTGTTAGAAAGTGATCTAGTTTCATTCTTTTACAAGTGGTTGACCAGTTTTCCCACACCACTTGTTAAAGAGATTGTCTTTACTCCATTGTATATTCTTGCCTCCTTTGTCGAAGATAAGGTGTCCATAGGTGTGTGGATTTATCTCTGGGCTTTCTATTTTGTTCCATTGATCTATATTTCTGTCTTTGTGCCAGTACCATACTGTCTTAATGACTGCGGCTTTGTAGTAGAGCCTGAAGTCAGGCAAGTTGATTCCTCCAGTTCCATTCTTCTTTCTCAAAATTGCTTTGGCTATTCGAGGTTTTTTGTATTTCCATACAAATCTTGAAATTATTTGTTCTAGTTCTGTGAAAAATACTGCTGGTAGCTTGATAGAGTTTGCATTGAATCTGTAGATTGCTTTGGGTAGTATACTCATTTTGACTATATTGATTCTTCCAATCCATGAACATGGTATATTTTTCCATCTATTAGTGTCTTCTTTGATTTCTTTCATCAGTGTTTTATAGTTTTTGATATATAGGTCTTTAGTTTCTTTAGGTAGGTATATTCCTAAGTATTTTATTCTTTTCATTGCAATGGTGAATGGAATTGTTTCCTTAATTTCTTTTTCTACTTTCTCATTATTAGTGTACAGGAATGCAAGGGATTTCTGAGTGTTGATTTTATATCCCGCAACTTTACTATATTCATTGATTAGCTCTAGTAATTTTCTGGTGGAGTCTTTAGGATTTTCTATGTAGAGGATCATGTCATCTGCAAACAGTGAGAGTTTTACTTCTTCTCTTCACATTTGGATTCCTTTTATTTCTTTTTCTGCTCTGATTGCTGTGGCCAAAACTTCTAGAACTATGTTGAATAGTAGTGGTGAAAGTGGGCACCCTTGTCTTGTTCCTGACTTTAGGGGAAATGCTTTCAATTTTTCACCATTGAAGATAATGTTTGCTGTGGGTTTGTCATATATAGCTTTTATTATGTTGAAGTATGTTCCTTCTATTCCTGCTTTCTGAAGAGTTTTTATCATAAATGGATGTTGAATTTTGTCAAAGGCCTTCTCTGCATCTATTGAGATAATCATATGGCTTTTATTTTTCAATTTGTTAATGTGGTGTATTACATTGATTGATTTGTGGTGAAGAATCCTTGCATCCCTGGGATAAAGCCCACTTGGTCATGGTGTATGATCTTTTTAATATGTTGTTGGATTCTGATTGCTAGAATTTTGTTGAGGATTTTTGCATCTATGTTCATCAGTGATATTGGCTTGTAGTTTTCTTTTTTTGTGGCGTCTTTGTTAGGTTTTGGTATTAGGGTGATGGTGACCTCATAGAATGAGTTTGGAAGTTTACCTTCCTCTGCAATTTTCTGGAAGAGTTTGAGTAGGATAGGTGTTAGCTCTTCTCGAAATTTTTGGTAGAATTCAGCTGTGAAGCCGTCTGGATGGGCTTTTGTTTGCTGGAAGATTTCTGACTACTGTTTCAATTTCCATGCTTGTAATGGGTCTGTTAAGATTTTCTATTTCTTCCTGGTTCAGTTTTGGAAAGTTGTACTTTTCTAAGAATTTGTCCATTTCTTCCACGTTGTGCATTTTATTGGCATATTGTTGCTGATAGTCTCTTATGATCCTTTGTATTTCTGTGTTGTCTGTCGTGATCTCTCCATTTTCATTTCTAATTTTATTGATTTTATTCTTCTCCCTTTGTTTCTTGATGAGTCTAGCTAATTGTTTGTCAATTTTATTTATCCTCTCAAAGAACCAACTTTTTGCTTTGTTGATTTTTGCTATGGTCTCTTTTTTTCTTTTGCATTTATTTCTGCCCTAATTTTTAAGATTTCTTTCCTTCTACTAACTCTGGGGTTCTCCATTTCTTCCTTTTCTAGTTGTTTTAGGTGTAGAGTTAGGTTATTTATCTGACTTTTTTCTTGTTTCTTGAGGTATGCCTGTATTGCTATGAACTTTCCTCTAAGCACTGCTTTTATAGTGTCCCACAGATTTTGGGTTGTTGGTTTTCCTTTTCATTCGTTTCTATGCATAATTTGATTTCTTTTTTGATTTCTTCTGTGATTTGTTGGATATTCAGAAGCGTGTTGTTCAGCCTCCATATGTTGGAATTCTTAATAGTTTTTCTCCTGTAATTGAGATCTAATCTTAGTGCATTATGGTCAGAAAAGATGCTTGGAATGATTTCGATTTTTTTGAATTTATCAAGGTTAGATTTATGGCCCAGGATGTGATCTATCCTGGAGAAGGTTCCGTGAGCACTTGAGAAAAAGGTGAAATTCATTGTTTTGGTGTGAAATGTCCTATAGATATCAATTAGGTCTAACTGGTCTATTGTATCATTTAAAGTTTGCATTTCTTTGTTAATTTTCTGTTTAGTTGATCTGTCCATAGGTGTGAGTGGGGTATTAAAGTCTCCCACTATTATTGTGTTATTGTTAATTTCCCCTTTCATGCTTGTTAACATTTGTCTTACATATTGTGGTGCTCCTATGTTAGGTGCATATATATATATATAATTGTTATATCTTCTTCTTGGATTGATCCTTTGATCATTATGTAGTGGCCTTCTTTGTCTCTTTTCATGTCCTTTGTTTTAAAGTCTATTTTATCAGAGATGAGTATTGCTACTCCTGCTTTCTTTTGGTCTCTATTTGCATGGAATATCTTTTTCCAGCCCTTCACTTTCAGTCTGTATGTGTCCCCTGTTTTGAGGTGGGTCTCTTGTAGGCAGCATATATAGGGATCTTGTTTTTTTATCCATTCAGCCAGTCTTTGCCTTTTGGTTGGGGCATTCAACCCATTTACATTTAAGGTAATTATTGATAAATGTGATCCCATTGCCATTTACTTTATTGTTTTGGATTCAGGTTTATACACCCTTTTTGTGTCTCCTGTCTAGAGAATATCTTTTAGTATTTGTTGGAAAGCTGGTTTGGTGGTGTTGAAATCTCTCAGCTTTTGCTTGTCTGTAAAGCTTTTGATTTCTCCTTCATATTTGAATGAGATCCTTGCTGGGTACAGTAATCTGGGCTGTAGGTTATTTTCTTTCATCACTTTAAGTATGTCTTGCCATTCCCTCCTGGCCTGAAGAGTTTTTATTGAAAGATCTGCAGTTATCCTTATGGGAATCCCCTTGTGTGTTATTTGTTGTTTTTCCCTTGCTGCTTTTAATATTTGTTCTTTGTGTTTGGTATTTGTTAATTTGATTAATATATGTCTTGGGGTGTTTGGTCTTGGGTTTATCCTGTTTGGAACTCTCTGGGTTTCTTGGACTTGGGTGATTATTTCCTTCCCCATTTTAGGGACGTTTTCAACTATTATCTCCTCCAGAATTTTCTCATGGTCTTTCTTTTTGTCTTCTTCTTCTGGGACTCCTATAATTCAAATGTTGGAGTGTTTCATATTGTCCTGGAGGTCTCTGAGGTTGTCCTCATTTCTTTTAATTCGTTTTTCTTTTTTCCTCACTGATTCATTTATTTCTACCATTCTATCTTCTATTTCACTAATCCTATCTTTTGCCTCGTTATTCTACTATTTGTTGCCTCCAGAGTGTTTCTGATCTCATTTATTGCATTATTCATTATATATTGACTCTTTTTTATTTCTTCTAAGTCCTTGTTAAACCTTTCTTGCATCTTCTCAGTCCTTGTCTCAAGGCTATTTATCTGTGATCCATTTTGATTTCAAGATTTTGGATCATTTTCACTATCAATATTTGGAATTCTTTCTCAGGTAGATTCCCTATCTCCTCCTCTTTGGTTTGGTTTGGTAGGCATTTCTCCTGTTCCTTTACCTGCTGGGTATTCCTCTGTCTCTTCATCATATTTAGATTGCTGTGTTTGGGGTGGCCTTTCTATATTCTGGGAATTTGTGGAGTTCTCTTTATTATGGAGTTTCCTCACTGTGGGTGGGGTTGTATCAATGGCTTGTCAAGGTTTCTTGGTTAGGGAGGCTTGTGTTGGAGTTCTGGTGGGTGGAGCTCGATTTCTTCTCTCTGGAGTGCTATGAATTGTCCAGTAATGGGTTGTGAGATGTCAATGGTTTTGGAGTAGTATTGAGCTGCCTGTATATTGAAGCTCAGGGGTGTGTTCCTGTGTTGCTGGAGAATTTGTGTGGTATGTCTTGCTCTGGGACTTGTTGGCCCTTGGGTGGTGCTTGGTTTCAGTGTAGGTATGGAGGTGTTTGATGAGCTCCTATTGATTAATGTCCCCTGGATTCAGGATTTCTCTGATGTTCTTAGGATTTGGACTTAAGCCTCCTGTTTCTGGTTTTCAGTTTTATTTATACCCTAGCCTCAGGACTTCTCCAACTATACAGCACTGATGATAAAGCATCTAGGTTAAAGATGAAAGGTTTCTCCACATTCAGGGTCACTCATAGAGGTTCACTGAGTTACACGGAGAACAGAAGGGGGGGTAGTTAGAGGTGACTGGAATGAGATGAGGTGGGATCAAAAGAGGAGATAGCAAGCTAGCCAGTAATCACTTCCTTATGTACGCTCCACAGTCTGGACCACTCAGAGGTGTTCACGGAGTTATACAGGGAAGAGGAGAGGGAGGCAGTAGACAGAGGTGGCCGGGAGGATAAAAGAGGGAAATGAAAGGGAGAGAGAGAGATCTGGCCAGTAACCCGTTCCCTGATTGTTCTTCACCGTCTGGAACACACAGAGATTCGCAGGGTTGGGTAGAGAAGAGAAGGGGGAGGGAGGAGACAGAGGCCACCTGGTGGAGAAAAAGGAGAGTCCAAAGGAGGGGGGAGTGGTCAAGCCAGTAATCTCGCTCTCAGGTAAAATTGGGTACTGAAGATTGGGTTTTTACATGTACAAAATTGACAACAAATACCAAAAAGCAAAGATTAAAATTCTGGAGTAGAGGTTGGATTTTCAAAAATACAATATTAAAGAAAAGAAGAAGAAGAGGAAAAAAAGAAAGACAAAAAAAAGCAAACAAAACAAACAAAACAAAAACAAACAAAAAAGCCACAAGAATTATTAAAAATAATAATTAGACAAAGAGTACTTAAAAATTTAAGAAAGTTAAAAAAAAAAGAAAGAAAAACAAAAAAAGAAGAAAAAACAATCACGCAACCCCATCAACTCAAACAAAAAAAACCACAAACAACCAAAAAAAAAAAAGATTGTAAAAGTAGTAAAGGTATATCTGGCCCTTTCTCTGGTGTTGTGGGTTGTGTGGGGTCACTTCCAAGGTGGTTCCCTCTGTTTAACTTCCTCTGTTTGCTGGTGTCTTCCGTGTCTGATTTCCGTCTTGACACAGGGAGGGTGGTGGTGGACACACTAGGCTCACTATTCAGTCGCACTGTGGGGAAGGAGGGATGCTGCAAACAATTACTACTGGCGTGTGCTTGCAGTGTCTCATCCGCTCTGGGCTTGCCCCTCCTCATGGCACACACCGCTCAGGCTCTACGTAGCTCCGCCGGGGAACCGTCTGAGGTCGACCTTAGGCTTCATGCACCTCCCCGGTCTAAGCCGCTCAGGCTCAGCGCTCAGGAAGCCCTCAGAGGCGCAGATTTGGTTGGGCCTGCGTTTTGTGCCCTTCCCAGTTCCTAGTGGCTCAGGAGTTTGGCGAGCACAATCGCTGCGACTACGGCCTTTCCCTGCTGCTCAGTTTTCTGGGTGTACCACTGGTGTTCCTTCTCAGGCAGATGATGACTGTCCAGAACCCCCAGAAGTCTTAGTTAACAAAGAAATCTGCTTGCATTTTGGTAGGTAATGTCTCTCTTGGGCTGCGATTGCCCCCTTCCTGCCCTTAAGGCTCTGGCTGCCTGTCACCGGAGGGGGATGGTCTGTAGCTGGCTATTTCTGATCCGTCCTTTGTTCTGGGCACGGTCCTGGTGGTGTCTTATGTTCTAGCATTTTGCGTGGTAGCTATCCCACAGTCTGGTTTGCTAGCCCAAGTTAGTTCACTCTGTCCACGAGCAGGGCGTTCTGGCCCGATTCTCAAAAAAAAAAAAAAAAACCCAAAACACTGCAGCCCACACTTCCCGCGGCCTGATTCTTAAAAAGCACTGCTGGCTGCGCCTCCCGTTCCTCCCTGCCCAGCCCCCACTTGCTAGTGGCGGATGCAGGCGTCTGCGCTGCTTTTCCGCCGGGGGAGTTACTGTTGGGCTCGTAATCTGTTGGTTTTAATTATTTATTCATTTTTCCTTCCTGCTATGTTGCCCTCTGTGCTGCCAAAGCTTGCCACAGACTCAGCTGCGAGAATGTTTCCTGGTGTTTGGAAACCTGTCTTTTTAAGAGTCTCTTCCTGGGACGGAGCTCCCTCCCTACCTCCTTTGTCTCTTTTTTCATCTTATTATATTTTTTCCTACCTGTTTTTGAAGCCAATGATCTGCTTTGCTGGGTGCCTGATGTCCTCTGCCAGCATTCAGAAGTTGTTTTGTGGAATTTACTCAGCGTTGAAATGTTCTTTTGATGAATTTTTGAGGGAGAAAGTGGTCTCCCCGTCCTATTCCTCCGCCATCTTAGGACCGCCTCCTAGCTACAGGGTTTTAATCTGTTGCACCTGTCACTTCCAGAGTGGTTCCCTCTGTTTATTTTGGCTTCTTATGTTTGCAAATCTCTTCAGTGCCTAATTTCTGCCCTGACACAAGGGGGCGAAGGTGGTAACTTATTTAGGCTCATTTTTTCTGTTGTGATGTGGGGAGGGAGGAACACTGCAAACAAATATCACTGGCGTGTTTGGGGAGTGTTCACAGTGTCTGGGCCACACTGGGTTTGCCCCTGCTCACAGTGTGTGTGCTTTACCAGTCTACACTGCTCAGTCTCCAGGTTGCTCTGCAGGGGAACTGTATAAAGCGGGCCCTGGGTTGCATGCACTTCCCAGGTCTAAGCTGCTCAGCTTCAGGTTCTCAGGTACTCCACAAAGGCACAGACTCGGTTGGGCCTGTGTTTTGTCCCCTTCCCAGGTCTGAGCAGCTCAGGTGACCAGGTGCTTGGTGAGCACACTATCCCCAGGTGTGTGGTATGTCTTATCACCTCCCCTGTTCCAGCTGCTCAGTTTCCTAGGTGTGCAGCAGGAGCGCCATCTCAGGTGTGCCATGTGTCTCCTCTGGGGAGCTGATCTCTGACTGCGACCCTCCTGGTGGATGTCAACCGTCCAGGATCCCGGGAAGACTTCAGTTAGCAACTGGGAGCTTGCTTGCAGTTTTGTAGAGGATGCCGTCTCTGGGGCCGAGATTGCCCCTTTCTGGCTCTGGCTGTCACCAGCCTGCCTCTCTGCCTCTGGCGGGCGATGGGCTGGTCCGCAGCCAGCTAGCTCTCCTCTGGTATTCGCTCAGTCCTTTGTTCTGTGAATAGCCCCATCAGTGCCTTAGGTTAGAGCTTTCGTGGAAAATTCTCTCTCTCTCTCTCTTTTTTTCTCTCTCTGGCTATCCCACGGTAGTTTGGGTTGCTATCTCACATTAGCTCCCTCAGATTGTCCTCAGGGCATTTAGGCCTGGTCCTTACCTAAACAATGCAGCCCATGCCTCCCCGTTCAGCTCCCACTTGCTGGTGGACCATGCGAGCGTCTGGGCTACTTCTATGCTGGGAGTTGTGGTTAGGCACATAATCTGTGGGTTTAATTTCTTTCTTTATTTTCCTCCTGGTTATGTTGCCCTCTAAGAGTCCAAAACTTCCCACAGACCCGCTAGTGAGAGGGTTTCCTGGTGTTTGGAAACTTCTTCTCTTTCACAGCTCCCTCCCTAGGATGGGTCTCTATCCCTAATTCTTTGGTCTCTCTTTTTATCTTTTATATTTTGTCCTACCTCCTTTCGAAGATAATGGGTTACCTTTCTGGGTGCCTAGTGTCCTCCATCAGTGTTCAGAAGTTATTTTGTGGAATTTGTTCAGTGTTCAAATGATCTTCTGATGAATTTGTGAGGGAGGAAGTGGTCTCCCTGTCCTATTCCTCTGCTATCTTAGGACCGCCCTCTCCATAATTGATGTTTTTGACTTGTGGTGTTGGAGAAGACTCTTGAGAGTCTCTTGGACTACAAGGAGATCCAACCAGTTAATCCTACAGGAAATCAGTCCTGACTATTCATTGGAAGGATTGATGCTGAAGCTAAAACTCTAATACTTTGACTACCTGATGTGAAGAACTGACTCACTGGAAAAGACCCTGATGCTGGGAAAGATTGAGGTTGGGAGAAGGGGACAGCAGAGGATGAGATAGTTGGATAGCATCATCGACATGATGGACATGAGTTTGAGTAAGCTCTGGGAGTTGGTGATGGACAGGGAAGCCTGGCGTGCTGCAATCCATGGAGTCACAAAGAGTTGGACATGACTAAGCAACTGAACTGAACTGAAAGAGGAACTAAGATCCTGCATGGCACATGGCCAAAAGAAAAAGTTAATCTCACTATAAATCACCCTCCAAGTTCCTACATTAAGTGGATTAAAGACCTAAATGTCTTTAAAACTATAAAGAATATAAAACTCCTAGAGGAAAACAAAGGCAGACACTCTCTGACATAAATCACAGCAACATCTTTTTCAATCCATCTCCCACAATAATGGAAATAAAAAAATAAACAAATGAGACCTAGTTAAACTCAAAAGCTTTTGCACAGCAAAGGAAACAGTGAACAACATAAAAAGGCAACCCACAGATTGTGAGAAAATATCTGCAAATGCTATGACAGATAAGGTATTAGTCTCCAAAATTCACGAAAAACTTATGATGCTTAACAGCATCAAAACACCCCACTCAAAAAATGGGTAGAAGACCTGAATAGACATTTCTCCAAAGAGGACATACAGATGGTCAATAGGCACATGAAAAGATGTTCAACATTGCTAGTTATTAGAGAAATGCAAATCAAAACTACAGTGAGGTATCACCTCACACTGGTCAGAATGACTATCATCAAAAAATCCACGAACAGCAAGTGATGGAGAGGGTATGGAGAGAAGGAAACTTTCCTGCACTGTTGGTGGGAATGTAGATTGGTTATAGCCACTATAAAGAACAGTATGAAGGTTCCTTAAAAAACTAAAAATAGAGCTACCATATGACCCGGAAATCCCATGCCTGCACATATATCCAGAGGAAAATATGATCCAAAAGGGCACATGCAGCCCAGTGTTTATTGCAACACCGTTTACAATAGCCAAGACATGGAAACGACCTGAATGTCCATCGATAGAGGAATGGATTAAGAAGATATGGTACGTATATACACAATGGAATATTACTCAGCCATTAAAAAGAACAAAATAATGCCATTTGCAGCAACATGGATGGACCTACAGAGTGTCAATAGTGAGTGAAGTAAGTCAGACTGAGAAGGAGAAATATCTAATGACATCCCTTATGTGGAATTTAAAAAGAACTTATTTTCAAAATAGAAAGAGATTTATAGACTTAGAAAACAAACTTATGTGGGAAGGGATAGTTAGGGAGTTTGGAAAGGTCATTACACACTGCTATATTCAAAATTCAAAATTAATAAGTGACAAAGACATATTGTATAGCACACGGAACTCCACTCAATGTTATGTGCCAACCTGGATGGAGGGAGGTTTGGGAAAGAATGGATACATGTATATGTATGGGTGAGTCCCTTCACTATTCCCCTGAAACTGCCACAACATTGTTAATGGACTATATCCCAATACAAAGTAAAAAGTTTAAAGTTTCAAAAAAGAATTAGCCTTCATACTAGCTATGCCAAACTTGGATTTGTTTTGGATAATTAGCTAGCATTTGCTAAGTGCCTACTGTTTGTCAGACACTTTATTCCTATTTGAATCATACAGAACCAACAGGTTATGAATACTGTATTGTTTTAGTGATAAAAAGCTTAAGCTCTGTACAGTTAAAAACAGTGTTCAAGATTATACAGCCCAGGATTATGAGCTAAGGCTTGTTTGATTCCAAAGCCTATGTTCTTTCTATTGTGCCATAGTACCTGAGAGATCAATTTCAGCTTCTGAGTTCTTGGTTAAATGATGCCTTACAGGACCAGTAAGTATAATTTACTGATATGCAAAGCCACAATCTATTCAACTTTGCCAGCTATATGTATTTTTCTGTACTTAGGGTGGAATATGGCATATTTCAGGAAGCAATAGGCATCTGCTATAGCCAGAAAATTGCACCCACATAAACATCAGTTGCCTAAATGTTTTCTTTCATATATCCTGATATTTCTCAGAAGTACACCATCTGCTCATCAACTAGATATCAGAACACGTCTGCAGCAGTTTTTCCTGTTATCACTCTTACAGTGCATTACTTTGGTTCTTATGCATACTTAATCCAATCCAGTAGAGAACCACACAATATTTGTTGACTCATTCACCCAAAAGGAAGAGGTTATATGTAAAATGAATTAAACATGGAGAAACTGAATGTATAGAGATTAGAGTTCAATCTTTGGTAATTTACAAACCTGACTTCAAGCTCTGGTCTACTGCTTACTAGGTCTTGATTTTTGGAATCTGTTACTCTAAGCCTTTGTTCCCTCATCTACAAAATGAAGACAGTGAAAATTATGCTTATCTCATGGGGTTTGGGGAAAATTAAATAAGGACATATGTATTTGTAATATAGTGATTATCACACAGTAGGAACTCACTAAATGTTACATATTTTTATCATTACAGTAAATCCCCTACATATGAAAGATTCCATTCCAAGAGGGCATTCATAAGTCCAATTTGTTTGTAAGTCTAACAAGTTAGTCTAGGTACCCAACTAATACAATCAGGTATATAGTATTGTACTGTAACAGGTTTATAATATCAATACTTTTCACCCAGATAATACATAAAAAACAAACCAAAAAATAAAAAGAAAAACAGTCTTATAGTACAGTTGGTACCTTGGAAAGTGCAGTAGTACCAGCTATATCACTGCTGATTCTATGCTTGCTTCCAGACATCTTGGGCTTGAAATAAAGATACCGTCCTACTGTACTCTAGGCAGTACTGTACTGTAAAGTATACAAAAGCATAACCACTTGCAGAAGCTGCACACGTGACAATGTATGCCAGACACATGAACTAACTTACATGATTGGTCATGAGAATGCATGTTTAAGTCTTTGAAAGGTTGCAATTAAGTTTTGTATGTAGGGGTTTACTGTATCTTTTCCTTTTTTTACTTGCACAACTTTATACTTTATTGTGAGTAGACAATGATTGGCCTTGTATGGTATGTAACATTTTAAAATCAAACTAACCTCTCCATTTGTTCACTAAAAATATTTAATATGCATCAAGTATTTTTCTAATTCCTAGGAAGAAAATGGTGAGCCAAAAGGCAAGGTTTAAGTCTAAGTCTTAGATTCCTCAGGGCTTTGGGTCTAAAGTGAGAAAGAGATTTTGATACCTATACCGTTGTGTTGTTGTTGTTCAGTCGCCAAGTTGTGTCTGACTCTTTGTGACCCCATGGACTGCAGCACACCAGGCTTCCCTATCCTTCACCATCTCCCAGAGTTCGCTCAAATTCATGTCTTTTGAGTTGGTGATGCCATCCAAACATCTCATTCTCTGTTGCCCCTTTCTCTTCCTGCCTTCAATCCTTCCCAGCATTAGGGTTTTTTCCAATGAGTTGGCTCTTCACATCAAGTGGCCAAAGTATTGGAGCTTCAGCATCAGGCCTTCCACTGAATATTCAGGGTTGATTTCCTTTAGGACTGACTGGTTTGATCTTACTGTCCAAGGGACTCTCAAGAGTCTTCTCTAGTATCACAGTTCAAAAGCATCAATTCTTTGGTGCTCTCCTGGTGGCTCAGAGGTTAAAGCATCTCCCTTCGGTGCGTGAGACCCGGGTTCGATCCCTGGGTCGGGAAGATCCCCTGGAGAAGGAAATGGCAATACATTCCAGTATTCTTGCCTGGAGAATCCCACAGACAGAGAAGCCTAGTAGGTTACAGTCCACAGAGTCGCAAAGAGTCGGACACGACTGAGCGACTTCACCTCTGCCTTCTTTATGGTCCAACTCTCACATCCATACATGACTACTGGAAAGACCATAGCCTTGACTAGTGACTTTGTCAGCGAAGTGATGTCTTTGTTATTTAATATGCTATCTAGGTTTGTCATAGCTTTCCTTCCCAGAAGCAATTGTCTTCTAATTTCTGGGCTGCAGTCACTATCTGCAGTGATTTAAAATCCAAGAGGAAATAATTGCTTCTACCATCTAGTTCCCATGAAGTGATGGGACTGAATGCCATGATCTTAGTTTTTATAATATTAGTTTTAAGCTGGCTTTTTCACTCTCCTCTTTCACCTTCATCAAGAGGCTCTTTAGTTCCTCTTCACTTTCTGCCATTAGAGTAATATCACCTTGCATATCTGAGGTTGTTGATATTTCTCCCAGCAGTCTTTATTCCAGCTTGTAAGTCATCCAGTCCAGCATTTCACATGATGTGCTCTGCATAGAAGTTAAATAAACAAGTTGACAATATGCAGCCTGATCGCACTGTACTTCTTTCTCAGTTTTGAGCAAGTCAGTTGTTTCATATAAGGTTCTAACCATTTCTTCTTGACTGCATACAAATTTCTCAGGAGATAGGTAAGATGATCTGGTATTCACATCTCTTTAAGAGTTTTCCACAGTTTGTTATGATCCACACAGTCAAAGGCTTTGGCGTAGTCAGTGAAACAGATGTTTTTCTAAAATACCCTTACCTTCTCTATGATCCTGTGAATTTGTTGCCAATTTGATCTCTGGTTCTTCTGCCTTTTCAATATCCAGCTTGTACATATGGAAGTCTTTGATTCAAGTACTGCTGAAGCCTAGCTTGATGGATTTTTAGCATAACCATACTAGCATGGGAAGTGGGTATAATTGTCTGGTAGTTTGAATATTCTTTAGCACTGCTCTTCTTGGGAACTTGGATTAATATTGACCTTTTCCAGTCCTGTGGCCACTGCTGGGTTTTCCAAATTTGTTGACATATTGAGTGTAGCACTTGAATAGCATCAGCTTTTAGGATTTTAAACAGCTCTGCTGCAATCCCATCATCTCCACTAGCTTTATTGGCAGAAGTGCTTCCTAAGGCTCACTTGACTTCACACTCCAGGATGTCTGGCTCTAGGTGAGTGACCACACCATCGTGGTTATCCAGGTCCTTAAGACCTTTCTTGCATAGTTCTTCTGTGGATTCTTGCCATCTCTTCTCGATCTCTTCTGCTTCTATTAGGTCTTTACCATTTCTGTCCTTTATTATGCCCATCTTTGCATGGTATGTTCCTTTGATTTCCCCAGTTTTCTTGAAGAGATTTCTAGTCTTTCCTCTTCTGTTATTTTCCTGTATTTCTTTGGATTGTTCATTGAAGAAGACTTTCTTGTCATTTCTAAGTATGGACAGAAGAGTATTTATAAATGAGTAGCTTGGAACCCATCTATCTCCTGCCTCAAAATGTTCTTTCCCTCTTCCTTTTTTCAATTATCCAAAGCTTATGACAGTCTTAAGGATAATGTTCAATTGGTATGCATTGTATGGCTCTTTTCTTACTGATGAGTAAAGAGCCTATACCCAAGCTCTTGAGTGGGCCTACTCTCACCCTGCTGGCTCGGCTCTAGAGTCTCCCCCACTGGAATCCAGCAGACTTCCCCCAAATCAGCAAGTAAATGGTTGATGCCTGCCCAAAAAGGCCCTCAAAGACACTACTTCCTCACTCTGGCAAGCTGGGTCTATGCCTCTAGGTCAGTGCTAGTACTGTATTGGTCATAAAATATTCTTAGTATGCCTAGTTAAGATATCAACCGTTCAGCCTCCATTTTATCTACTGGGAAAGATATGAAGGAGTACAATGACCTAAATCAGTCTCAAGAGCTATGTTCACTCACTTTATTTCACTTTGCTTATGTTTTTAGTTTATTATCTGCAATCTTTGAAGCTAACACTTGGGAAGCTAACTTGTCCTTTGAATGAATTACTAAATTAGTATTTCATGCTAATTCCTTGGTTCATTGTGATTATATTTTACTTTGGGGCTGCTTATTTTAATGACAGAGTCACAGAACTGTAATCTATGCTCCAAATAGAGTTCAAAATGTGTAGATCTAATCTTAGTAGAAGGTTAACAGAGGACACAACTTCAAATCTGTTTCTAGATAACTAAATGCACAGCCCTAGTTAGCACAGAAAAAAGACTGTTTCTCTTAATACTGTTTAGGAAATTGAGAGCTAACTTGTTTCAACTCCTATGACTGAGCTGAGAAATCAAGCAATTGAGAAATTTTTAGTTTTATTGTTGTCTGTACATGTGAAGGTCAAATCATAGTTACTGCAGTGGGATATTTAATGGAAAGAAAATGGATTATATCCATTTTATGGTCTTCTAAGTCACTAGATAGTCATTACTCCCATAGATATGTAAGGGAGAAATTAATTCTTTTAGAACATGTGAGTAGAATTGGCTGAAGCACTTACCTAAACTATCACTAGAAACAAGGGCTTCTTTTTTTAATTTTTATGGATGAGCTGTGTTTGACCTATTTGATTTCCCATGATGAGGAAATCAGGTTCTTGGAAGCAACAGGTTTTCCTTTCCATACACTATGTGTGTTTGCCATTAGCTTACCACAGATTTTAAAATTAAATGGTATCACTAATTATTCCAAAGCTTCTGTAAAAATTGACAATCAGTCTCAGCCAGCAACTTATCACTTGTAATGATGAATAGGTAATACTTAGACAATAAAAACCTGCTGAGCAGGTATTCTTTGTCACTTGAAAGAAAAAAGAATTCTCGGCGTAGTCTAGAAAGTTTTCATAGATTGTGAGAAAGAAAGGAAGCAGGAGGCAGCTTTCATTTCTGCATCTTCACATGGCATGGGATTTTAATGTAGTAATTATGTTAGTGTTTAATGCTAATGAGTTAACTCTCTTCCAGTAAGTACATAGCAGTTATACTTTGGTTGGAAAAAAGTACATAATATCACAAGAGAAGTTCAAAGACTTCAGGAAGTTTATTCAGACTGCAAAATATATTCCATCAAAAAGAAGTAGATAACAAGTCCATAAAGGCCAGATCACCCAGAGTCAGACCTTAGTAAAGAGATTATATTTTATTTTAAATACAATGGGAAGCCATAGGAGGGTTTTGAGTAGAGGAATGATGTGGTCTATGTTTTAAAAATAGCTATTCTGCATGCTATGTGGAGATTAGACTGTAGAAGTGTAAGTGTAAAAGTGTAAAATCAAGCAAGTGATTTAGGAGGTAATTGCAACATTACAGATGAAGGTGAAGATGAAGACGTACCAAGTGGTAGTAGTATGGCAGTGAGAAATGGTTGGGATTCTAGATTTGTTTTGATGGTATATCTAGGAGGACTTGCTGATGGATTCTGGAATGAGAAAAATGCAAAAATCAAGAGTTATCATTTGATTTTTAATCTGAGCAAATGGATGAATATTGGTGTTTTACTACTATAAACTAAGAAAACTGCCGCAGGAAGCATGGTATAATTAAAAGTTATTATTTTATCTTAAATAAAGATAAAATTTAAGATAAAATAACATTTAATCTTAAAACACCATCCAAACTCTCATCACCTCTATCATCATCAGCCACCCAAACCTGCAAGCCCATCCATTATCAGGGGGCAGTATAATGGTCTTTTAAGTGAATGACGGCTAGAACTGGATAGTTCAAACCCTGTGTTTACGACCCACTGTGTGTATGACACTGGCGTATTACTTAACTTCTGTGCCTCAAGTTCCTCATTTGGAAAATGGGGATAAAGAAAATGGTGCTTCTTTCATTGAGTTTCTATGGCAATTATTCTGTGAATTCATAGATATTCATAGCCCTTAGAAAAATGCTTGGCATACGGTTATTATTCTCTAACTTAGCTATTGTTACCACACAGACTTTTATGTATATAAGCCATGCTTGTATCCTAGACTCTGTTTTTACCAAAACTGGAGTACATCTACACAGAGCTCTGGAGGCTTTAAATCCAGGAATCTTTCAGATTATCTAGTTCCAACTCCTTCCTCTCCCATCACCCACTTCTCTGTCTGTCTCCCCCCTTTTCCTCCTCTTCCTTCCTCTTATGAGGAATCTGGACCACAGAGGTTAAGTGAGTTTACTGAGGTTACAGAATTAATTAGTGGCTGCTTTTTCAGTCATATATTGTCAGAGATGTATAACCTACTGGACATTGCATTTTTTTGTTTTGTTTTGTTCTTAGCAATGAAAGACAAGATGCAGAAGTCCAATAAGATAGTCACTTCAATAAGAGAGATTTAGTAAACAAGCTATTTGGGAAATATTCTGATAACAATATTAGTTCATGAGATCTTGTGCAAGATAGAACAATGAGTAAAGAAAGCTGATATGTTCACATTATAATAGAACCAGCACTGTTTAGAGAAACAAACAAACACTGAACTAGGCATGTTCATGACATGCTATTCTAGTCCTAATGTGACCTCTAAGTAGTTGTACTAGGTCAAGGAAGTAACTCAATTTCCCTTCAACTTACTGCTTTGTATGTGCAGTGAAAAGAGACCAGATTGTCTTTGAATCTATGCTGATCACTAGACCACTAATGTAAGATCTAAGTGATCTTGTAACCATTTTTGATTCTGTTTATTGAGTCTTAGTCAAAGGAGTCATCCATAGAACCATCTGAAAAACACTGGTCATAGATAGTTTAGAAGTTGAGGAAAAAAAGAATCAAATAAATAAATTTTCTCTGAGCAAAAAGCAGTCATCAGTTTCACAGAATTCAAGGACTGGTATAGGAGTGAACATAGGGTGATTTTAAGAGGTCTTCTTGGGAAATTTTGTGATTATCAGACTCAGTATTAGTCCAGTCTTTCTGTGTCCTGCCTTGACCTTGTGTGCCGTTTGTAATTACTGACTTTAGAATATGATTTTCTTCTCCCATACCCAGCTTACAGACTTTACTTGCCTGCACACTTCATGAAGTATAATACTGTCACAGACTGCCTCTAAGCAGCTTTACCTGCTCCTGTAAGGAGAGCCCAAAGTATTTACTTCTGGAAGCTTCCATCTAATTTACCTATCTTACTTCCTGGGATATTTGGTGCATCTTGATTATATTTTCTTTCTTTGCTCAGAGTCAGTTTTATCTCCTAGCGTAGACCTATTTTGTTGTTGTTTAGTCACTAAGTTGTGTCTAACTCTTTGCAACCAGAGGGACTGTAGCCTGCCAGGCTCCTCTGTCTGTGGAATTTTTCCAGGCAGAATACTGAAATGAGTAGCCATTTCCTTCTCCAAGGGATCTTCCCTCCCGAGGGCTCAAACCCGTGTTTCCTGTGTCTCCTGTGTTGCACGTGGATTCTTTACCACTGAGCTGGCAGGGAAGCCTGTAGACACAGTAGGTGGGACCAATCAGTTTATTCCTGCTGGAACTCCTAAGCCCATTCTGATGGTAGGGTCTCAGAGTTTTTCATCTTTCCCACAGTTCCTACGTCTGCAGGGTTTGACTACTCATGTGTTCTTCCCAGAATCACATGCAAAAGTCTGCTTGTTCATCATGAGCTCTTGGTGAAAGCCTCATTCTAAAGCAATTATTTTCATAAATCAGCTGAAAGCCACTAGAGTTATACTAAGGAACATCTGGTACCATCCCTTGAAATCCTAGCCATCCGTTCAGTTCCATTCACTCTCATGGAGGGAGTTAGTTGCTATGGCTTGTTTAAAAAAGTCAGATGGTAGGTTTGGCATATTGTCTGGATACAAGCCAGAGCCTCTGACCCACAGGCTACTGTTATTTTTTAATGGATCTTGCTAAAGGATTTGAAAAGATACAGAGCTCATTTATTTCAATAACAAACATTATTATTTTAGCACCAGCAATGTGTAAGGAATATATGCATGGAGTTAGGGATAAAAATAACAGAAAAGGCACGTGTCTCTCCTGATAAAGATATGAGGTATTTAGAGGACTAAGAAGTAGGAACAGACTCTTTTAACATGTCTTCCTTAGAGCATGTATGCAAATAGAATCATAGAACCTTCCTAAATATGCCTTATTTTCTCACAATAGATACGTAAACTATTGTTGGTTAGATTTTCTTTGAACAAACATCCCTTTAGCATAGATTGCATAAGTAGGTACTTAGTAAGAGATTATTATATAAATAAATAATCAAATATTTTTTATGAAAGGATCATGCTCTAGTCCACTACCATGGAAGTCAAAATAGAGGGAGAACTGTAGATGCAACTCTTGTCTATTATTTAGCAAACACACAGGAAAGAACCCAGTTGTGGATATTCCACAGGCATTTTTCATTTGAGGGGTAACTCCACTAACAGAAGAACTAGCAGGAAATTTTTACACTGGCTAACATGATAATAGTTTCTCAGTTACCCCTGTAAAATTCACTGTGATATTGACTGTTGGAAAGTGCTACAGATGAGAATGGGAAATACTGCTGTCAACAGAAAAAGTGCTTTGATATTTATGCTTTGACTCCAAATGAAATTTTGAAACCCCAAATGACATTTAATGGAGTATTGGTTTGTACATTGTTAGGTGCTCTAAATATTTATGTCCATTCAGTTTTCAAATGTTTTTAAGTGGTTCGCATGGTGCAATAGAAAGAAAACAGTCAGTTATAAGTTCAAATCCCAGCATAGCCACTTATGAACTTGTTATGTAACCTCTTCAGCTTCCTATTTTTCTTCTGTAAAATTGAGATAATAATAGTGCCTATTCATAATAATTTTGAAATAATGTATATAAAATAGCTAGTATAATTCCTGGCACATAATAAGTACTCAATGAATGTTGATTATTTATATTAAAACAATACCTTATGTAAAATAGATTCTTGTAAAGAGTTTAGTGAATGGACAAATGAATGACTTTGCTATCACAGAATTTTGGGAATATTTTACCATTTATTATAATTTTATTTAGCCCTTTTTTCATAGATCTGAATCATTTTTTCTGTGAATATGTATCTTCTTTCTTATCCTTAGTTCTTCAGTGCCATGCAGAGAAGTCATGGAATATAGTTTCTGAGGCCAGGCTTCACTGCCCACTTGTCAAGAAATAATCCTTCCTTTATCTGGTAACAAAGTGGACATAAAGCTTCTGTATACAAGATTTGGGATGTTTCCTAATCTAAAAGAGAAAATAAAAACATTAAACATGGGAGTAACAAGAACATGAGATGTTCCTCATATTTCTTCATATCATGCCCTGTATCAAGAAGATTTTGTCATGCTTGTTATTTTGAAATATTTGTGTTGGAAGAAAGTGGGACACACATTCCATTGTCTCAAATGAAACCAGAGACGTTTCACTTGCATATTGTCACTAATAATCATGTTTAGTATGAAATAGGGGGGTAGGTCACCTCATGTCTAAGGAAGCAATAACTATGGACAAAACTTTCTTTGCTCTCCTCTTTTACAATTAGATGGGGATGGGGGTTCTTCACTCTTGGGGAATTTAAAACAGTTAAAAGAAAAGACAAAAATGGGTTGAGAAAACAGTGTGGGTAATATTATATTACTTCTTAGTATTGTAGTGAATAGGAAATAAAAAAGACTATTGAAAAGCTGTTCTGATTGATACCTATTTCTGGGAGTTCTGGATCTTTTCTGTATTGCTTTATACAAAAACCTGATTAATTAACTTCTGTTCTATTAGGAAGAAGGTCAGTGGCCAAGTGGTTCCCCAAGAGATTGTCTCACTTACTATGATTTAATTTTATATTCCTTCTAACTTTCTTTCTTATATATATTCGCTTGTTGTTGTTGTTATTGTTTACTTGATAAGTCATGTCTGACTCTTTGCCAACCCATTGACGTATGCCTGCCAGGCTGCTCTGTCCATGGGATTTCCCAGGCATGAATACTGGAGTGGTATTTTTTCTTCTCCAGGAAATCTTCCCAACCCAGGCATGCAACCCATGTATCCTGCTTTGGCAGTTGGATTCTTTACTGCTGAAGTCACTAGGTAAGCCCATATATATGTTCAATAGTTGCTTTTTTCAATATATTATTTTTATATTTAAAAAGCCTTTACATTTAATTTCTAATTTAACTGAATAGCATCAGCAAAAATCAGTATAGCATCAAGGAGAGTTAATTGCCTGTTAAGAAATTTCTCTTATGATTCATTCATACTGGTTTAGGTTAGGCTTTCCTTGAAAGAGAAGAAACTTTATGATGTATTAGGTTGTATGATAAGAAAATGCTTATAGATAGTTGTTTTTGACTGATAAGAATGGGATTTTCACTTAATTCAACCTAATTCATCTGAGGTAGATTTCTGCTTCAGGATAGAACCATTTCAAAAGGTTCATAGATATTGAAATAAAAGACATCTTTCACAAGTTGTAATGGCCACGATAATTGCCATGACACTCTCTGACTAGAGTGAGTGGTCCACACTGTAGTTGGATCTACACAAGAAGTCAAATGGTAAGCCAGTCCTTTTCAAACCTACACTCTATATTCACTCTATATCCAAAGAATGTATATATCTTTATTGAAGAAAAAAAAATTATAATTCTATTATAATATGTACAACCATTAAACTAAGTATAAACCCTTTAGATATACAAGACTTATGTAACAATAAAACAAAAACTGCAAATAATACAACCAAAAATGCAAAACCAATGCAATTTAAATGACCATGTTGATTTCATATGACAGTCTTTTCTTCCATCTGAGTTACAGATGGCATTAATAATACTGATTTCAATAATGGAGAGTCTTTCAAGTCTTCATGGGTAACTATCTGTAGGCATGTGATGACTCAGTTTTCTCCACAATCATCTCTACTCTGAAACTTCTATTCCTACAGTGTACACTGATGCCATTTGGCCATTCCTTGGCCTGGATGTGTCTTTAAAGTGTTAACAACCACCTCTGCTATTTTGGACAGAGATTAAGCATTTCACAATTAAAAATATTTTTTGTATGAAAAAGTATTAACTGTATTAAAAAGCATTCTGGTGACAGAACTACCCCAAATACTAATAGAATGCTTCTTTATTTCTATTCACCCTTATAGGGGCTCAAAGGGTAGCTCTTTGGGGATCCAGATTTAGGTAGGTATCTTCTGTTAGATTCCATACCTTGTCAGGATCCCTATGCCTTATCCCAAACATTTTGCTTGTCTCAGTATCAGTTCAGTTAAGCTCAGTTGCTCAGTTGTGTCCGACTCTTTGTGACCCCATGAATCACAGCACAGCAGGCCTCCCTGTCCATCACCAACGCCTGGAGTCCACCCAAACCCATGTCCATTGTGTTGGTAATGCCATCCAACCATCTCATTCTCTCTCGTCCCCTTCTCCTCCTGCCCTCAATCTTTCCCAGCATCAGCGTCTTTCAAATGAGTCAGCACTTTGCATCGGGTGGCCAGGGTATTGGAGTTTCAGCTTCAGCATCAGTCCTTCCAAAGAACACCCAGGACTGATCTCCTTTAGGATGAACTGGTTGGAATTCCTTGCAGTCCAAGGGACTCTCAAGAAGTTTTACCAACACCACAGTTCAAAAGCATCAATTCTTCAGTGCTCAGCCATCTTTATAGTCCAACTCTCACATCCATATATGACCACTGGAAAAACCATAGCCTTGACTAGACGAACCGTTGTTGACAGGGTAATGTCACTGCCTTTTAATATGCAGTCTAGGTTGGTCATAACATTCCTTCCAAGGAGCAAGTGTCTTTTAATTTCATGGCTGCGTTCACCATCTGCAGTGATTTTGGAGCCCAGAAAAATAAAGTCTGTCAGTGTTTCCACTGTTTCCCCATCTGTTTGCTATGAAGTGATGGGACTGATGGCATGATCTTCATTTTCTGAATGTTGAGCTTTAAGCCAATGTTTTCACTCTCCTCTTTCACTTTCATCAAGAGGCTTTTTACTTCCTCTTCACTTTCTGCCATAAGGGTGGTGTCATCTGTATTTCTGAGGTTATTGATATTTCTCCCAGCAATCTTGATTCCATCTTGTGCTTCTTCCAGACAAGCGTTTCTCATGATGTACTCTGCATATAAGTTAAATAAGTAGGGTGACAATATGCAGCCTTGACATTCTCCTTTTCCTATTTGGAACCAGTGTGTTGTTCCATGTCCAGTTGCTTCCTGACCTGCATACAGGTTTCTCAAGAGGCAGGTCAGGGGGTCTGGTATTCCCATCTATTTCAGCATTTTCCACTTTTTTGTGATCACAGTCAAAGGCTTTGGCATAGTCAATAAAGCAGAAATAGATGTTTTTCTGGAACTCTTTTGCTTTTTTCATGATCCAATGGATGTTGGCAATTTGATCTCTGGTTCCTCTGCCTTTTCTAAAACCAGCTTGAACATCAGGAAGTCACGGTTCACATATTGCTGAAGCCTGACTTGGAGGATTTTGAGCATTACTTTACTAGCATGTGGGATGAGTGCAATTGTGCGGTAGTTTGAGCATTCTTTGGCATTGCCTTTCTTTGGGATTAGAATGAAAACTGACCTTTTCCAGTCCTGTGGCCACTGCTGAGTTTTCCAAATTTGCTGACATATTGAGTGCAGCACTTTCACAGCATCATCTTTTAGGATTTGAAATAGCTCAACTGGAATGCCATCACCTCCACTAGCTTTGTTCATAGTGATGCTTCCTAAGGCCCACTTGACTTCACATTCCAGGATATCTGGCTCTAGGTGAGTGATCATACCATCATGATTATCTGGGTCATGAAGATCTTTTTAGTATAGCTCTTCTCTGTATTGTTGCCACTTCTTCTTAATATCTTCTGCTTGTTAGGTCCATACCATTTCTGTCCTTTATTGAGCCCATCTTTGCATGAAATATTCTCTTGGTATCTCTAATTTTCTTGAAGAGATCTCTAGTCATTCTCATTCTGTTGTTTTCCTCTATTTCTTTGCATTGATTGCTGAGGAAGGCTTTCTTATCTCTTCTTGCTATTCTCTGGAACTCTGCATTCATATGCTTATATCTTTCCTTTTCTTCTTTGCTTTTCACCTCTCTTCTTTTCACAGCTATTTGTAAGGCCTCCCCAGACAGCCGTTTTGCTTTTTTGCATTTCTTTTTCTTGGGGATGGTCTTGATCCCTGTCTCCTGTATAATGTCACGAACCTCCGTCCATAGTTCATCAGGCACTCTGTCTATCACATCTAGTCCCTTAAATCTATTTCTTACTTCCACTGTATAGTCATAAGGGATTTGATTTAGGTCATACCTGAATGGTCTAGTGGTTTTCCCCACTTTCTTCAATTTCAGCCTGAATTTGGCAGTAAGGTGTTCATGATCTGAAATACAGTCAGCTCCCAGTCTTGTTTTTGCTGACTGTATAAAGCTTCTGCATCTTTGGCTGCAAAGAATATAATCAATCTGATTTCGGTGTTGACCATCTGGTTATGTCAATGTGTAGAGTCTTTTCTTGTGTTGTTGGAAGAGGGTGTTTGCTATGACCAGTGCATTCTCTTGGCAGAACCCTATTAGGCTTTGCCCTGCTTCATTCTGTACTCCAAGGCCAAATTTACCTGTTACTACAGGTGTTTCTTGACTTCCTACTTTTGCATTCTAGTCCCCTATAATGAAAAGTACATTTTTGGGGAGTGTTAGTTCTAGAAGATCTTGTAAGTCTTCATAGAATGTTCATCTTCAGCTCTTCAGTGTTACTGGTCAGGGCATAGACTTGGATTACCATGATATTGAATGGTTTGCCTTGGAAATGAACAGAGATCATTCTGTCACTTTTGAGACTGCATCCAGTATAGAGAACTGTTTAGGGTGTCTAGTGAGTAAAATGGCTAGAAAAAGAAGTTTTTTAGTTGCTATTATTTTAATAATAAATAAATATTTCTCTGAACTTAAGTTCCCATCAGTGATTTAAATCTTGCCTTAGTTGAGAATATATCCCTCTGCTTTTCCTTTGTCTAGTCATTTTCCCGTCAAATATTAGATTAGAAAAAAAAATACTAAATTTCCATCTAATCATTCTATCTCATAATTTCTCACAAAGAATGATGAACTTCAGTATTTATGAATGTTAAAAAGATAAATAATGACTCAGGAATTAAGTAACTATGCAGATCTTTTAATATAAATTTAGCAATCAGCATTGCCAGCATATCACTTTATTATTTAAGAAGCATAAACAGCACCAAGCAAATCTTTTTTTTAAAGATACCTAAATTGTATCAAAGATCCCCTTGTAAGTTAGTTTTTTGTTAAAGAAAAAATATCAATTAATTGATTTTTTGATCCAAAATCAATTAAAGTGATTCTTTTGATTTATAGTTAGTGAATAGATAAAGGAATCTTGGTCTAAATATCATCGGTTTCTTACGATATAAAGCAAGAAAGATGAATACTTTTAAGAGGTGATGTTTGGTTCTCTGAGAGGTTTCCAGAATTAGCTTACTTTACACTAACTATTTAATAAATTATTGATTAATTAATGATGAAATTAAGGCATTCCAAGGTGATTTAGGAAGCAGCATCCTAGGATATAACTGATATAAAATTAATCACTTTAAAATTTGTATTATATTATTATGCTCTAGTAGTAGACTTTTAGTGACTGAAGTATAGGGGACAGAGAATAATAAGAGAGAATGAAGGTTTTTTTTTTTTTTTTTAAACTCATTTGTTAGTGTATTCAATAGACATTAATTGAATCTTTAGCCCTTGACTGTCTTCCAGGAATGCAAACAACTCAGTGGCCTTGCATACATTATTTCTTCCTCCAAGAATGTATTTCTACCAGTTCTCCATCTGGAAAACTACTTATTCTTCCAGATTCAGCTCAAAAGAAATTCCCTGTACACAGATAATTAGTTGGTCATGCCTCTGTGCTTCAATTTGGTATGCAATAAGTAGTTCCTATTTTATTCCTTGAATGACTTTATGTTTTTATATTATCCACCCTCATTCTTTGGTGTTTGTGTTTTCAACCCCTTGGTTATTTTCTTTACTCCATTTAGAAGAAAAGAAGTTAATAAGAGTAAAGAAAAAAAATTTTTTAATATCCTTTTAAAAAAGCTTAAAATGATTACGTAGTATGCATCATTAAGGGCTTCCAATGTGGCTCAGTGGTAAAGAATCTGCCTGCAATGCAGGAATGCAGGTTTTGATCCCAGGTTTGAAAGGTCCCACGGAGAAGGCAAGTCATTCCAGTTTTGTTGCCTGGAAAATCACATGGGAGAGGAGCCTGGCGGGCTACAGTCCATGGAGTTGCAAAGAGTCAGACATGACTTAAGCAACTAAACAGCAACAACAATTGTTGAGTCAATTTTTAAGTGTCAATCAGTGCAGATACGAAGGTAATTGCCATTGTGATGAAAATAACTTGTGAAAAAAAAAAAAACCCTTATCCTTGTCCTTCAGTTACATATCACATTATTATATGTGTCATTCTTTCCCCTAGATTTGCAGGATAGCTCAAATTGTATCAAGAAAGTCCTAGGAATGAAACAAATGTGATAAAAACTGTGATGGCATACGATTAGAATGGCTAAAATTAAACAAAAAACAACAATAAAAAAATACAACAAAACCAACCATACCAAATGTTGGCAAGTTTATAAAGCAATAAAACTCACATGCTGATGGAAATTTGAAATGGTTCAACTACTTTGGAAAACTGACAGAAGATTTTCAAGTTAAACGTACACCTACCATATGACCCATCCATTCCATTCTTAGCTATTTACACACAAGAAATGAGGACATATGCTCACGCAAAAACTTGTATATGAATGCTTATAGCAGCTTTATCTGTAATAGCCCCAGTCTAGAGAAAATCTAAACATTCATCAATGAGTAAATGAATAAATGTGTGATTTATCCACATGATTTGCCTTGGAAATGAACAGATCATTCTGTCGTTTTTGAGACTGCGCCCAAGAACTGCATTTCAGACTCTTTTGTTGACTGTGAGGGCTACTGCATTTCTTCAAAGGGATTCTTGCTCACAGTAGTAGATACAATGGTCATCTGAGTTAAATTCACCCATTCCAGTCCATTTTAGTTTACTGATTCCTAAAATGTCGATATTCACTCTTGCCATCTCCTGTTTGACCACTTCCAATTTACTTTGATTCATGGACCTAACATTCCAAGTTCCTATGTGATATTGTTCTTTACAGCATTGGACTTCATTTCCATCACCAGTCACATCCACAACTGGGTGTTGTTTTTGCTTTGGCTCCATCTCTTCATTCTTTCTGGAGTTATTTTTCCACTCTTCTCCAGTAGCATATTGGGCACCTACCAATCTGGGGACTTCATCTTTCAGTGTCCTATATTTTTGCCTTTTCATACTGTTCATGGGGTTCTCAATGCAAGAATACTGAAGTGGATTGCCATTTCCTTCCCAGTGGACCACATTTTGTCAGAACTCTCCACCATGACCTGTCCATCTTGGGTGGCCCTACACAGCATGGCTCACAGTTTCATTGAGTTAGACAAGGCTGTGGTCCATGTGATCAGTTTGATTAGTTTCTGTGATTGTGGTTTTCATTCTGTCTGCCCTCTGATGGATAAGGATAAGAGGCTTAAGGAAGCTTCCTGATGGGAGAGAATGACTGTGGGGGTATGGTATGGACCTAACAAAAGCAGAAGATATTAAGAAGAGGTGGTAAGAATACACAGAAGAACTGTACAAAAAAGATTTTCAAGACCCAGATAACCACAGTGGTGTAGTTACTCACCCAGAGCCAGACATCCTGGAATGCAAAGTCAGGTGGGCCTTAGGAAGCATTACTATGAACAAAGCTAGTGGAGGGATGGAGTTCCAGTTGAGTTATTTCAAATCCTAAAAGATGATGCTGTAAAAGTGATGCACTCTGTAGGCCAGCAAATTTGGAAACTCAGCAGTGGCCACAGGAATGGAAAGGGTCGGTTTTCATTTCAATCCCAAAGAAAGGCAATGCCAAAGAATCTTCAAACTACTGCACAATTGCACTCATCTCACACACTAGCAGGAGAAGGCAATGGCAACCCACTCCAGTACTCTTGCCTGGAAAATCCCATGGGCGGAGGAGCCTGGTAGGCTGCAGTCCATGGGGTTTCGAAGAGTTGGACATGACTGAGCGACTTCTTTCATGCATTGGAGAAGGAAATGGCAACCCACTCCAGTGTTCTTGCCTGGAAAATCCCAGGGACGGGGGAGCCTCGTGGCCTGCCATCTATGGGGTCGCACAGAGTCGGACACGACTGAAGCGACTTAGCAGCAGCAGCAGCAGCACACACTAGCAAAGTAATGCTCAAAAGTCTCCAAGCCAGGGTTCAACAGTACATGAACCATGAACTTCCACATGTTCAAGCTGGATTAGAAAAGTCAGAGGAACCAGAGACCAAGTTGCCAACATCCCTTGGATCACAGTAAAAGCAAGAGAATTCCAGAAAAACATCTACTTCTGCCTTATTGACTATGCCAAAGTGTTTGACTGTGTGGATCACAATAAACTGTGGAAAGTTCTTAAAGAGATGGGAATACCAGACCACCTTACCTGTATACTGAGAAATCTGTATGCAGGTCAAGAAGCATCAGTTAGAAGTGGATATGAAACAACAGACTGATTCCAAATAGGAAAAGGTGTACATCAACACTGTATATTGTCACCCTGCTTATTTAACTTATATGCAGAGTACATCATGCAAAATGCTAGACAGGATGAAGCACAAGCTGGAAGCAAGATTGCCAGGAGAAATAACAATAACCTCAGATACGCAGATGACACCACCCTTATGGCAGAAAGTGAAGAACTAAAGAGCCTCTTGATGAAGGTGAAAGAGGAGAGTGAAAAAGTTGGCTTAAAGCTCAACATTCAGAAAACTAAGATCATGGCATCTGGTTCCATCACTTTATGGCAAATAGTTGGGGAAACAATTTAAATAGTGACAGACTTTATTTTTTAGGAGGCTCCAAAATCACTGCAGATGGTGACTATAGCCATGAAATTAAGAGACACTTGCTCCTTGGAAGAAAAGCTATGACCAACCTAGACAGCATATTGAAAAGCAGAGACATTACTTTACCAACAAAGGGCCATCTAGTCAAAGCTATGAAACCAGTAGTCATGTATGGATGTGAGATTTGGACTACAAAGAAAGCTGAGTGCCACAGAATTGATATTTTTGAACTGTGGTGTTGGAGAAGACTCTTGAAAGTCTCTTGGACTGCAAGGAGATCCAACCAGTCCATCCTAAAGGAGATCAGTCTTGAATATTCATTGGAAGGACTGATGTTGAAGCTGAAACTCCAATTCTTTGGCCACCTGATGCAAAGAACTGACTCGTTGGAAAAGACCCTGATGCTGGGAAAGAGTGAAGGTGGGAGGAGAAGGGAACCACAGAGGATGAGATGGTTGGGTGGCATCACCGACTTGATGGACATGAGTTTGAGCAAGCTCTGGGAATTGGTGATGGACAAGGAAGCCTGGAGTGCTGCAGTCCATGGAGTCACAAAGAGTTGGACATGACTGAGTGACTGAACTGAACTGGTTGCTATCCACATAATACAATGTGTTTTTTGTTGTTGTTGTTGTTTAGTTGCAAAATTGTTTCCAACTCTTTTGAGACCCCACCAATTATAGCCTCCAGGCTCCTCTGTCCATAGGATTTATGAGGAAAGAATACTGCAGTGGGCTGCCATATCCTTCTCCAGGGGATCTTCTTCACTCAGGGATGGAACTTGCATCTCCTGCTTGGCCAGTGGATTCTTTACCACTGAGCCACCAAGGAAGCCACACAATGCAATATACTCATCAATAGAAAGGAATAAACACTGATACATGCAATAATGTGGGCTAATCTTAAAATTATACAGAGTGAGAGAATCCATGGCCAAAAGAGCACCATATACTGTTGATTTCATTTATGCAGAACTCTAGAAGATGAAAATTAATCAGTAGTGACTAAAAACAAATTGATGCTTACATGAGCAAAAGGGTAGAGGAAGGAAAGAAATACAGAGGAAACTTCTTGGAATTATGGACAGTATGGTTCTGATTGTGATGATTTTATGGGTATATACATATGTCAAAACTGATCACATTGTATACTTTATGGGGTTTATTGTACTTCAAATATACTTCAGTTAAGTTAAACAGAAAAAATAATTAGGAAATAGCAGTATGGTATAATAGAATTGAATACTACAGTCTTAGCTCTGACTCTGTTAAACTTCTGAAAAAATATTTACCTCCTTAGGATTGATTTTTCTCATTTATAACAAGAAAGGGTGAGGTTTACAGTGATCTACAACTGTAGCTTTATAAGAGAAGACCAGAATTAAATGTACTGTCTTATTTTATGATAGCAAAATGACTAGTCATTCTGTTTATTGATTAGACTCGATTTTAAAAACCTAAACCGCTGGCATTTCTTGAAATATTAAATATTTAGAAATATTAAGGAAATTAATCAAACTATACTTCCCTCCCTAATTGCTCTCTTGTATGAGATCTACTATTTATGTTGACCTTCAAGACTATCTATTAGCTCAATTTAATTCAAATGGATGCCAAAGTTCATTTATGATGTCCTTTCAGTTCAGTTCAGTCTCAGTCATGTCCAACTCTTTGTGACACCATGAACCACAGCACACCAGGCCTCCCTGTCCATCACCAATTCCTGGAGTTTACCCAAACTCATGTCGGTGATGGCATCACCATTGAGTCGGTGATGCCATCTAACCATCTCATCCTCTGTCGTCCCCTTCTCCTCCTGCCTTCAATCTTTCTCAGCATCAGGGTCTTTTTAAATGAGTCAGCTCCTCACATCAGGCGGCCAAAATACTGTAGTTTCAACTTTAACATCAGTCCTTCCAATGAACACCCAGGACCGATTTCCCTTAGGATGGACTGGTTGGATCTCTTTGCAGTCCAAGGGACTCTCAAGAGTCTTCTCCAACACCACAGTTCAAAAGCATCAGTTCTTCAGCTCTTAGCTTTCTTTATATTCCAACTCTCACATCCATACATGCCTACTGGAAAAACCATAGCCTTGACTAGATGGACTTTGGTTGACAAAGTAATGTCTCTGCTTTTGAATATGCTGTCTATGTTGGTCATAACTTTCCTTCCAAGAGTAAACGTCTTTTAATTCCATTGCTGCAATCACCATCTGCAGTGATTTTGAAGCCCCCCAAATTAAAGTCAGTCACTGTTTCCCCATCTGTTTGCCATGAAATGATGGGACCGGATGCCATGATCTTAATTTTTTGAATGTTGAGCTTTAAGCCAACTTTTCACTCTCCTCTTTCACCTTCATCAAGAGGCTCTTTAGTTCTTCTTCACTTTCTGCCATAAGGGTGGTGTCATCTGCATATCTGAGGTTAGAAATTCTATATAAAATGCATTTGAGGACTTGATTCTGAATGTTTAGAACTATCAAATGGTTTTTTTAGGGAGACATGGCTAGAATCACCCAGATTCAAAAATATATACTATTGAGTACATAAGATACTCACTAAACCTGTTTTTTTTTTTTTTTTAATGTATTAGTAGTTTGATTTATTTGGGCATAGTGACAGGTAGTAATTTATCATAGTCTCTTCTTTTCTCCTTTTGTAACAAAACTATTCATCAGATATTATCCAGTGACCTAAATCTGCTAAATGAGCATCTTACATTTGGTTTTGGGTAAAGTATCTATGAAACTTGAAATCTTCATTCATGAGCAGTTTTTTTGGTATTGTTTAACATGTATAGCTGTTTGACTGAGTCATAGATTCTGAGAACCAAAAGAAACCTTACAGATGATTTAACTGTAAGCTTCATTTTAGGATGAGGATGCTAAGATTTAGGTATATGTACTATAGGAACACACATGAAGTTTGGAAGACCTGAGATTTGAACTAAGATTTCCACTCCTGGTAGGTCACCCTTTCTTGTGACCTGAAACACTTGAAACACAGCTGATGCTCAATAAATATTAGTATCTGCTAACTTAATGAATGTATCATTGTGGCAAAATGCTTTTACCCTACAGGCTATCCTTGTAAGATAATGAATGTAAGGGAAAGAGAACAAAACTAAGAATCAGGAGGTTTCAATCTGAGGTGACTTTCAAAGTTATTTTACCCAAGTTTCTATTTCTAAAATGAAGTATCAATAGTTGGCCTATATAATCCAAAATTCTTTCATTTTCAAAATGTATACTATTGAAACTTACAGATTTTTGATCAGATTTTTACTTGGTATGTTACTTGCAAATAGTTTTAATGGTCTGTGTAAACTTTGAAATCTGTGTTTATTTGGCTCATCTACACCATCATATTTTTGCCAAAACATTGAGATTTACCTCAGACTTTATGAAAAGCATACTCAATAGTTGAGAAAATGTTTATATTTAAGATGCTGACCAGAATCATTTTAATATAAAGTTATATTTCTAATATTTCAAATACATGCTGCTGGTTAGTTTTACAATGTGGGCCTACAAAGATCAGCACTCTGAGTATGTGGAGGTATGAAAGTCTTTCCTCTCAGTCTTCCCCTTATTTCTAACTCCATCCTCTGATTTGCCTGAGATCCAAGGTCAGATTCTTACTGACATTTGTGACCCTTATAAAGGATGGAAAGTGACTCCATAGGAGTCCATAAAGGAAACTGGAGTGAAGTAAGATAAGAGGTGAAAGTGCCTCTGTGAGAAAAGAGTCATCACAGTAAATGAAATTTTATCTGTCATAACGGGAAGGGAGAATTAGTGTAGGATACAGATGTGAGAATAAAATTTATTCCTGCTCAGATTCTTGTGGGTGCTTATGATATTGAAAAAGAAATGGTAAACTTGAAGGCACTTTGTCACCATAAGCCCACATTTGTGGAATTTTTTCTGCCTTCATATGTGAAGATGAAAAGTGGAAATCACTTCTCTCCAGGTGAGGACTCTAGGTGAAGACTGGGTTAACATCAATGTATTCAAGACCAGAATAGAGTTGCAGCTGGTGTTTATCTCAGGAACTTGGAGGCAGGATGGTGTCACAGGCACCAGATGTTGAGAAAATAGACACCTTAAAGGATGTCAAAGGTCATTGCCACTTATGTGCTCCTTGCCAAACAGAATTAGCTAAGAGGAATGTTAAGAGCCAGAGAATAAAGCCAGCAGAGATAGGAGGCTGTGCAAATGCTATGTGAAATATTCTCCATTCACTTTAGAATATCCAAGGATACCAGAAAGGATTAAAGACCTGCCATTTGGCAAGATGAGACTATTAATCTAGTGGCATTGTGAAAAAAAGCATTAAAGTGGTTATACCTAAGATCCATAAGCAAATGGTACCTAGGGAATCATTTGAGTTAAAATATATTTTATAAATACCACTAATGCTGAAGAAACTGAAGTTGAATGGCTCTATGAAGACCTACAAGACCTTATAGAACTAACACCAGAAAAAGATGGCCTTTTCATCATAGGAGACTAGAATGCAAAAGTAGGAAGTCAAGAGATACCTGGAGTAACAGGCAAGTTTGGGCTTGGAGTAAAAAATGAAGCAGGGCAAAGGCTAACAGAGTTTTGCCAAGAGAATGCACGGGTCATAGCAAACACCCTCTTCCAACAACACAAAAAACGACTCTACACATGTACATTGCCAGATGGTCATGCCAAAATCAGATTGATTATATTCTTTGCAGCCAAAGATGGAGAAACTCTATACAGTCAACAAAAAAGATCTGACTGTGGCTCTTATGAACTCCTTATTGCAAAATTTAGACTTAAATGGAAGAAAGTAGGGAAAACCACTAGACCATTCAAGTATGATCTAAATCACTTACAATTATACAGTGGATGTGGCAGATTCAAAGGATTAGATCTGATAGATAGAATGCCTGAAACTATGGATGGAGGTTTGTAACACTGTACAGGAGGCAGTGATCAAGACCATCCCTGCCAGGAGCCAGTGTGAGGAATCCCACCCGTGACAAGATCATGAGGGAGGAAGCTGACATACGCAAGGCCGTGATCAGACTTCAGGAGTTCCCCCTGGCATTTCCTGAGCATCCACCCCCCAAAAAATGAGAATCTGCCTGCTTTTCCACTTTTCTGATATTCTCTGGAAAAAAGTCAACTCAGGGCTTTAGTCTTCTGCATTTGAAAGGGATGTTTCAGTTAACCCCCTCTGATTGCTCTCTATCTTGCCTAACAGGTTCCCTGGACCTCTTACAGCTTGTGAATTGCTTGCAGCCCCCAACCTCGAGAGGCACAAAGCTTAAAAGCATCTTAAAGATACAGAGCCTTTTCTAAAGAGTTAAAAATTATATTGGTGACGGGATTTCACTGTTGACTCAATGATTGCCGCCAGGCCTCCATATTCTTTATCTTTTAGGCACCTGGGAGGATGTTAATCAATGTAAACGGGATATGGAAAAAGATATATAGTAGTTCTGATGTTAGCAACACTAGACTTTTGAGTTAATTACTTCTCTTTGCACTCCTCTTGTGTCCTTGCTATGTAAGAATGTAACTTTATTTAGTACTTTCTGAGAGTGGCACCAAACCTTGGGAAGATCAACACAAATAAGTCTTCTGGTTGACTAACCCTTATCAGAAAAAAGGCTGTAAAATGTTAATTGGCTCCTTTTGGCCAGAAGATGATGTAAATCACCTAAGACTTGTGTATACAATTAGGTATGCAGAGAGAAAAGCCTGGTTTTGATAAGAGTCTGGGCTGCTAACACTGCATAATTTTGTATTACCCATTGATCTCTATGTACAATCTAAAAGGTATATAAGGCCTTCTAAACAATAGGAGCAGGAGCCAGTCGCTGGACTGGTTTCCCCCGTGTCTCTCTCTTTTTCCCTCCCTCTCCTCTTTGCCTTAATTTCAGGCTGAATTTCCATCTGGGGCGAGGAGGCTCGCCAAGTCTACTTACTTGCCCTGACTGTTAAGACCCCTGCGAACGGGAGCCTAAGGCTAGGCACCCTTAGATATTCAAGCGAGCGTCGGTGGCCCAACATAGATGGTGCAAATTCCTTGTCTGGAATTTTATTGGTCTTCCGCGTAATTCAAGCTATTCAGCCCTCTTCCTCCACTTAATCTTCTTATTACACTATTTCTTCCTAATCTAATCTTATATTAATAAGTAAATAAGTCTTTCCTCGCCGACTCCGTCCACCCTTCGAATTCCCTGGATCCACTGGGGCTGGACCCCGGCACATCCCCAAGAAGAAGAAATGAAAAAAGGCAAACTGGTTGTCTGAGGAGGCCTTACAAATAGCTGAGAAAAGGAGAGCAGTTAAAGGCAAAGGAAAAATGGAAAGATATATCCATCTGAATGCAGAGTTCCAAAGAATAGCAAGGAGAGAAAAGAAAGCATTCCTCAGCGATCAATGCAAAAGAATAGAGGAAAACAATAGAATGGGAAAGACTAGAGATCTCTTCAAGAAAATTAAAGATACCAAAGAGAACATTTCATGCAAAGATGGGTACATTAAGGAAAGAAACAGTATGGACCTAACAGAAGCACAAGATATTAAGAAGCGGTGGCGACAATACACAGAAGAATTATATTAAAAGATCTTGATGACCCAGATAATCACAATGGTGTGATCACTCACCTAGAAGCAGATATCTTGGAGTGCATAGTCAAGTGAGCCTTAGGAAGCATCACTACTAACAAAGGTAGTGGAGGTGATGGAATTCCAGCTGAGCTATTTGTGGCTCAGATGGTAAAGAATCTGCCTGTGATGTGGGAGACTCAGGTTCGATCCCTGAGTCAGGAAGATCCCCTGGAGAAGGTAACGGCAATCCATTCCAGTACTCTTGCCTAGAGAATTCCATGGACAGAGGGGACTGGCAGGCTACAGTCCATGGGGTTGCAAAAAGTCAGACACAACTGAGGGACTACACTTTTGCTTTCAAAAGATGACGCTCTGAAAGTGCCACACACAATATGCCAGCAAATTTGGAAAAGTCAGCAGTGGCCACAGGGCTGGAAAATGTCAGTTTTCATTCCAATCCCAAAGAAAGGCAATGCCAAAGAATGTTCAAACTACTGCACAATTGCACTCATCTCACACGCTAGCAAAGTAATGCTCAAAATTCTCCAAGCCAGGCCTCAACAGTACATGAACTGTGAACTTCCAGATGTTCAAGCTGGATTTTGAAAAGCCAGAAGAACCAGAGATCAAATTGTCAACATCCGTTGGATCATAGAAAAACCAAGCAAATTCCAGAAAAACATCTGTTTCTGCTTTATTGACTATGCCAAAGCCTTTGACTGTGTGGATCACAACAAACTGTGGAAAGTTCTTAAAGAGATGAGAATACCAGATCCCTTTACCTGCCTCTTGAGAAATCTGTATGCAGGTCAAGAAGCAACAGTTAGAAGTGGATATGCAACAACAGACTGGTTCCAAATTGGGAAAGGAATACGTCAAGGCTGTATATTGTCACCCTGTTTATTTAACTTATATGCAGAGTACATCATGCAAAATGCTGGACTGGATGAAGCACAAGCTGGAATCAAGATTGCCGGGAGAAATATCAGTAACCTCAGATATGCAGATGACACCACCCTTATGGGAGAAAGTGAAAAAGAACTAAAGAGCCTCTTGATGAAGGTGAAAGAGGAGAGTGAAAAAGCTGGCTTAAAGCTCAACATTCAAAAAATGAAGATCATGGCATCCAGTTCCATCACTTCATGGCAAATAGTTGGGGAAACAGTGGAAACAGTGACAGACTTTATTTTCTTGGGCTTTGGAATCATTGAAGATGGTGACTGAAGCCATGAATGTTTTCTCCTTGGAAGAAAAGCTATGACAAACCTAGACTGTGCATTAAAAAGCAGAGACATTACTTTGCCAATAAATGTCCATATAGTCAAAGCTATGGTTTTTCCAGTAGTCAAGTATGGATGTGAGAGTTGGACCATAAAGAAAGCTGAGTGCAGAAGAATTAGTGCTGTTGTACTGTGATGTTAGAGAAGACTCCTGAGAGCCCCTTGGACCGCAAGGAGATCCAACCAGTCAATCCTAAAGGAAATAACCCTGAATATTCATTGGAAGGAATGATGCTGAAGCTGAAACTCCAATACTTTGGCCCTCTGATGCGAAGAACTGACTCATCTGAAAAGACCCTGATGCTGGGAAAGATTGAAGTCAGGAGGAGAAGGGGATGACAGAGGATGAGATGGTTTGATGGTATCACCAACTCGATAGACATGAGTTTGAGCAAGATCTGTGAGTTGGTGATAGGCAGGGAAGCTTGGCGTGCTGCATGGGTCGCAAAGAATTGGACACAACTGAGCAACTGAACTGAACTGATATTTTATAAAATAATTTTTAAACATCCTACGAATTTAGTTAAGATTATGGTTTATATAGAAAAGCCTATTACTACCAAAACTGGATGAGCAGTTTCTTTTATATTACAAATGCAATAGAATGTTTTATAATTTGTAGTTTTGGTCCATAGTTGAAAAGCTGGGGTGCCAAGTTATTCAAAGGGTCTCATATTAGTTGCTCCTAATTAGTTGCCCCTAACAGTTAGGGCTGTTGATGGCCCACATCTTTGTTTTATACATGTAGTTCAAAGGTATCCTTTATGGTATCTTTATTACATTTATTCCTGTTTGTTTTGATTTTCTTTATTTGGTTTAGCAAACTTCAGTTCCCTGGTTATCCTGCAACTCTTTCTCTTTCAACAAATCAATGCTTTTACCCAAACATTGCATCTGTGCTGTGGATAAGTTTGATTTGTGTTGCTCTCTTGTCATTTAACCATTTAACAGCATGGTTTCTTTGTGCTGAATTGGGACTTTGAGGGATTTCAAATTAGTTACACTCATTTGGAGGTCCTAAAAAAGTTACTACAGTGCTCAATGTTCTCTTTAGGGCTCTTTCCTTCATTTGTGTTAGAAGGGAGGATGAGTTTGAGGAAGAGAGAAGAAAGAGTAAGGAAGCCAGTTTTCTTTTAATCTCCATTTAAGTTTTTAAGCAAAAACACCAAAGAAAATAATTCCACATTTTAATCAAAGTAAACAGATTCAGTTCATGGTAAAAAAAAAAAAAAAAATTGATTTGTTAAAAAATGCAATTGCGTTTTAAGTGTCAGAAGTTTTCGATTCTAACTTTTTTTGGTAACTAGACTTGGCAAATATTTATTGAGGACTTACTCTATGCCAGACTCTTTTAGGTGTAAAAAAGAAATAAAATCAGGGAGCATTCCTTGAGGTAATTAATATTTAGTTTCACTTTATGGATGAAGAAACAAGTGAAATTAAGTATAGGTAATTAATAACAGAATCAGGTTACAATTCAGGCCTACCCATTATGCCTTTAATGTGCCTAGACCAGTATTTTCCAAACTGTAATCTATGCATAAATCACCTGAGGGTAGGTTCTTATACAGCAGGTTTGTGGGTGTAGCCTGAGATTCTGCTTTTCTAAAAGCCTTCCAGGGAATGCCGCTGCTGCTGGTTCACAAACTATAGTTTGAGTGGCAAAGCCTCAAACCCTTCTCACCTGGGGTCCTTCTGTATTAAAGAGTGAAGATAGAACAACTAATACACTTATCAGTTTGCACATTTAGTATTTTGTTTTCTGGAGAATCTTACGTTGTTTTATTGATGATCCTAGGTAGTGGTTATGTATACACTTGTTCTAGACCGATCCAGCAAATACACAATATACTTTTGAGAATGTGATCTGAGAGAAATTTAATTTACTAGGAAGAAAATTACCCAGGCCTCTTTTAGTGACTTAATTTTTTGAAATAATTTTTTTGAAATAGATTGAAAACACATCCGAATTAGATAATGTAGAGCAATTATGGCAAAGGAAATTTGGATAAATCTTGGGTAAAATCACTTCCTAAATCAGTTGTGTGGAAGAGAATTTAATTGAAGAGAGTGAACACACCCCACCTTTCTCTCTTCTTTGTTAGGCTTTAAATAGACAATGGACAATACCAGCTGTAATCTAATTGAAGTCAGTTGTCCCCAGGTGTTCAGAGAGACTGCTCAGTCAAAATTTTGCAAATCGTTTGGCATGAATAAGCTTTTCCAAGGGCATTAAAATTGAAGTATGTGTATATTTCTTTTCAGTACTCTTAAATTAGTGAAGTCTTGTTTTTGTGATTAAATGAACTAATAAAACTATTTTAAATTTAATTTAGTGATAGTCAAGATAAGATTTCACTGATAGTAGAAGTTATAGGAGGCAGTCCATTTACAAGAGTGAGAGAATATTCTAAATTTTAGAATAGATATTAGTGCTAGAAGGACTCTTAGAGATGAGGATATATTGTTTTCTAAGCTTTATTTCCCAATGTCAGGTGAAGACACTGAGTCCCAAAGAGATTTAATGACTTGCTTAAGGTCAATCAGCTTATTGGCAGCAACACTTTTACTAAAAGTTTGGTCATTGGTTATGAAGTTAACTGCTACAAGGCTCATGTAGAAAGCATAATTTAGCATTGTAAAGTATAAAAGAGGGTGAATAAGGAAAATATGGCAAACAGCATAGGTGAAAGAGTCACTGCCACACAGATCTAGCTGATTATTTTCCTATGAAAATGGAAGTTCATTATAGCCAGATTATTTTATTTTTAAATAAAAGTTGGAAGTCAAGAAATTTTACTGAAAATAAAATGCTGACCTGAAAGAAAAAGAAAAGACAATGTGAGTCAAACAAAACACTCTTACAGGACAGATTTAGCCTATAGGGTTGTACTTTTACAATATCTGACACAAGCCTTTGTTCTCCCAGCTTAGTGTGCCTTCATCAGTGATTTCTAGCAGCTCTCTGAAATTCTCCTAGTAGCTGCTCTAGGAATTGAGAGGAGGCCAGGTGGATAGTGTTCTGGTCCCTTGAATCCAATCCTGGATCAACAGGATCTCCACATAAGGACTATTTGGAAAGAATTATTCAACTAATAATACTTATTTCACTATTAACTCCTTAAATGGTGAATAAAACTTAAGATCCCTCCCACTGTCATTGTTGTTGTCCAGTTGCTAAGTTGTATCTGACTCTTTGTGACTCCCTGAACTGCAGCACACTAGGCTTCCCTGTCCTTCACTATCTCTCAGAGCTTGCTTAAGCTCATGCCCATCGAGTTAGTGATGCCATCCAACCATTTCATCCTCTGTGGTCCCCTTCTCCTCCTGCCTTCAATCTTTCCCAGCATCAGGGTCTTTTCCAATGAGTCAGTTCTTTGCATCAGGTGGCCAAAGTGCTGGCATTTCAGCTTCAACATCAGTCCTTCCAATGAATATTCAGGACTGATTTCCTTTAGGATCGATTGGTTTGATCTCCTTGCAGACTCCTTGCGGTCTTCTCTAGCGCCGCAGTTAGAAAGTGTCAGTTCTTTGGCTCTAGCCTTCTTTATGGTCCAACTCTCACATCCATATGTGACTACTGGAAAAACCATAGCTTTGACTATATGGACTTTTGTTACAAAGTGATGTCTCCGCTTTTTAATACACTGTCTATGTTTGTCATAGCTTTTCTTCCAAGGAGCAAGCATCTTTTTAATTTCGTAGTTGCAATCACCGTCTGCAGTGATTTTGGAGCCCAAGAAAATGAAATATGACACTGCTTCTATTTTTTCCCCATCTATTTGTCATGAAGTGATGCAGAAATAGATGTGATGTCTTTGGGGCAAAAATATAATTTACAAGATCAATGAAAAAAATGAAATCATAAAAGAATTCCTGCCTCAAGAGGGAGCTGTGCTGATGGACAGTGGTCAAGTTTTCCCAGTAATCCAGCAAATTAATCAGTTAATTTTGGCATTGCTTATTGTTGAATATTATTTGCATAATGTGCACACATGTATATGTATATATATATATATACACACATACACATGTATGTAAGAGAGAAGGATACTCTAATTGGAGTTAGAATTAAATTACCATCTTTTTCTTTCCCTCCCTCATTACATTGAAAGAGAACTAACATCAGATGTGAAGAAATGATGAGCTACTGGAATACTACCATCATTTGAGATGGAAGTCGGGGTATAAGATGAAGGAGGTTATTAGTATGATCAACTTAAGCTTTCATTGGTGGTCTCAACTATTTGTGAACCTTCTGAAAGTTCAAAGTCATGTAACATCTAGTCATTTTTTTCTAAGGTACAAATTTTAATTGCACAATGGTGGTTAAGGAGGAGAGGGACATTTATCTGGTGTGCAAATTTAGACTACCATTAGGCATTTGTAGGATTAAATAAATTAGTACAGGTAAAGTGTATCTAGCATGGAGAAGATGTTTAATCAATCGTAGCTGGTATTACTATTTGTTTATGTCGTGGCTTTGCTGTTTAAGATACACTATCCATCATCTTTTCTTGGTGATCTGTTATGATACAGTTCAAATGCTATGGCCCCTAACTTGACTGTGAAAGATTATGTAGGCACATTATTTCTGCTAGATACTCTTCTCCAAATTTCTTCTGTATCTACCCTAAAGAGTTTGGATAGTACATGGAATAAAATTTGAGGATAACCTCATTATTTATTAAAATTTTTTATTAATATGCAGGATTGTATAGGATATATAGTAAAGAATTCCTGTTTCCCAAGTTTTACAGAATATTGATTTGAGATAATGATATGTAACTTCTAATAAAGTTTATGTACTCATTAATTTAAGTTGTCAAACTATAGTAAGAAAGGGGAAAGCAAGTGATTGACATTGGATGAAACTTTTTATAAAAGTTATGAAAAATTTAAAAATATAATCATTGTGAAAAATAATCAAGCTTGTATTTTTAAAAAATTTTTTACTAATTTACTGGTAACTCTCTACATGTGAACTTTATGAAACATTTGGGTTTTGATATCAAAGCAGTAATGTAACTCATTTTCATACATAATTTATTTTGTTTTTGAGCTATATCTTCAAAAGCACATTTTAATGCATAATTGAACTGAACTTCATTTAGTTTATTTTATTCCACTTTTGGAGATCATCTGCCCTGTAGATGACTTGCATGAATTGATTTATGAATGCTTTACTCAGTAATGCTTTAACTCAATAATAAGACATTGGAGAAATTTTCTTAAGAAAAAAGAAATCTCCCATGTTGGAGGGAGTTTCAATGTTCTTGATTTTCAGAAGTCTTTGCATTTCTAATTGAGAGGTATTTTGAGGGTTGCAGTTATGATCTCCTAGCCACTCTGCATGATTGCACACTGAGATTTTTCAGCCGTCTTGATTTGCAGATTGATAAACTGGCAGTCATTAGAAAAGACACTGATGAAGGCAAAAGGAGAAGAAGGGCGGCAGAGATTGAGATGATTAGGTAGCATCACTGACTCAATGGATGTGAAGTGAGCAAACTCCTGGAGATAGTGGAGGACAGAGGAACCTGGTGGGCTGCAGTTCAGAGGGTTGCAGAGCCGGACATGACTTTGTGACTGAACAACAACAACAACCTGGCAGTCAACTTCAAGAATTTCTCATAGAAATGTTTTATGGAAACTAAGCTTCAGTAATCACTGTATGATTAAGATTAAAAAGAAGTCACACCCATTTCCTCTAACTTGGCCAATGAAATAGATGAAAATCTTCTCTACATCTTGTATTTTATAATTTAAAAAAAGACCATAATTTGAGAAAAATGTGTTCATTTCAATTGTCTGTTTATAGACTTTAATGGACTTGAAGGTTGGACTTGATTACTTTAACTGGAGCCCTATGTTAGTATTATGGGTTGGTATTTAATTTTTTATAAGATCAGAAGCAGCTCATTTTATATAGAGCTTGATGTTCATAAGTAGCTGACAGATGGGGTGTATGCCCTCAGTTCAGTTCAGTTCAGTTCAGTAGCTCAGTCGTGTCTGACTCTTTGCGACCCCATGAATTGCAGCACACCAGGCCTTCCTGTCCATCACCAACTCCCGGAGTTCACTCAGATTCACGTCATTTGAGTCAGTAATGCCATCCAGCCATCTCATCCTCTGTCATCCCCTTTTCCTCCTGCCCTCAATCCCTCCCAGCATCAAAGTCTTTTCAAATGAGTCAACTCTTCGCATGAGGTGGCCAAAGTACTGGAGTTTCAGCTTTAACAGCATTCCTTCCAAAGGAATCCCAGGGCTGATCTCCTTCAGAATGGACTGGTTGGCTCTCCTTGCAGTCCAAGGGACTCTCAGGAGTCTTCTCCAACACCACGGTTCAAAAGCATCAATTCTTCGGCGCTCAGCCTTCCTTACAGTTCAACTCTCACATCCATACATGACCACAGGAAAAACCATAGCCTTGACTAGACGGACCTTAGTCGGCAAAGTAATGTCTCTGCTTTTGAATATGCTCTCTAGGTTGGTCATAACTTTTCTTCCAAGGAGTAAGCGTCTTTTAATTTCATGGCTGCAATCACCATCTGCAGTGATTTTGGAGCCCCAGAAAATAAAGTCTGACACTGTTTCCGTTGTTTCCCCATCTATTTCCCATGAAGTGATGGGACCGGATGCCATGATCTTCGTTTTCTGAATGTTGAGCTTTAGGCCAACTTTTTCGCTCTCCACTTTCACTTTCATCAAGAGGCTTTTTACTTCCTCTTCACTTTCTGCCATAAGGGTGGTGTCATCTGCATATCTGAGGTTATTGATATTTCTCCCGGCAGTCTTGTTTCCAGCTTGTGCTTCTTCCAGCCCAGCGTTTCTCATGATGTACTCTGCATATAAGTTAAATAAGCAGGGTGACAATATACAGCCTTGACGTATTCCTTTTCCTATTTGGAACCAGTCTGTTGTTCCATGTCCAGTTCTAACTGTTGCTTCCTGACCTGCATACAGATTTCTCAAGAGGCAGGTCAGGGGTCTGATATTCCCATCTCTCTCAGAATTTTCCACAGTTTCTTGTGATCCACACAGTCAAAAGCTTTGGCATAGTCAATAAAGCAGAAATAGATGTTTTTCTGGAACTCTCTTGCTTTTTCCATGATCCAGCAGATGTTGGCAATTTGATCTCTGGTTCCTCTGCCTTTTCTAAAACCAGCTTGAACATCAGGAAGTTCATGGCTCACGTATTGCTGAAGCCTGGCTTGGAGAATTTTGAGCATTACTTTACTAGCATGTGGGATGAGTGCAATTGTGCGGTAGTTTGAGCGTTCTTTGGCATTGCCTTTCTTTGGAATTGGAATGAAAACTGACCTTTTCCAGTCCTGTGGCCACTGCTGAGTTTTCCAAATTTGCTGGCATATTGAGTGCAGCACTTTCACAGCATCATATTTCAAGATTTGAAACAGCTCAACTGGAATTCCATCACCTCCACTGGGGCATTATATAATGATGCATATATAGTATTAACTAGAACTCAAAGTTGCACATTCTAGAAAATGAATCTCAAATTGGCATAAACAAAATTACAGAGTTGAATACTTCATGTAAGCGGGAAGTCTAGGAAGTATGACTGCCTTTCTAGTATAGTCTGACCCAAGGGCTCAAATGATGTTGCCACAACTATTGCTCTCCATTCATTGGTTCTGTCTTCCACTGTTCTCTATTGTTACTAAGGGGATGAGTTTTTAAGAACATGGAGGGTACTGTGTTACATTACTGGGGTAAAAGAAGGAGCATTAAGCTGAAGAGGAGGAAGGGTTTGGTCAATGTGGAGTTCTGTGCAGAAGAAGAGTTGGGCATGCGGCAGACTAAAAATAGATATCTACTTTAGAAGCCAAATTTTAAGCATGTGATCCAGTAAAGTATCTGTAATCAAATGAAAGGGATTTTTAATTTGAATTTTTAATTTCATCATATTTTAATAGCTTTATTTATGCAGCTCAGTAGTAGGAATATATGTGCCAGGAAGACGAGAAGGACACCCATCTTTACTGGGTATCCTTCTCCTTGAGAAATGCTTAGATGGCTCCTACCTACGTTTAGTTCTATAACACTTAATTCTAAATAGATGCATTGTTTAGACTTGTTAATACATTTAACAATCTGTTTCTTTAAGATTCTGCATATTTCTGATATATTTCACTATGTGTCATTTTTATTGTTTAATTACCAGAGGGATATTTCATTTTCAAATTCTGAGCAGGAAGCTAACTGTTGCCCTATTTATCACCTAATCCATTCAGAATTTTCAAGTGTTTTGTACACTTTGCTGAAGAGGCAAAAGTAATTTAGTAGAGTAATTTCTTTTACAAGTACATTCTTAAGTACCAAATGTACTCTAAAGTTTTCCTTTGGTTATTAAACAATCTATTTTGTTCTGCACAAATCATGGTTTAGCCATATGTAAGGAAATATAGAGGATTAGGGAGAAATCTATGAGATTGTTTTCATCATCTGCTCTTGATGTAGAAAGATGTAATAGTAAATGCTGGAGTAGTCTTCACTTTATTTTCTCCTTTTACTTTATCCAAACTTTCTCATCTTTAACCCAGATGCCTTTATGTCTTTAACCAAGATTTTTTTTTAATGGCTCCATTACGTTCATGTTTATCCAAGCCCCAAACCTGAAGTTATCATATAGGGCTCCATCATCCTCAGCCCACATCAGTTAGTCATTGAATCCTATTTATTTTACTTCCTGAAGTTTCTCTTTTCCTTTTTATTCCACTGCTGTAGGTCTTCACAATTGTTTAGCTATCTGTTGCCACTCTTCAAACTGGTCTCTGTGCTTAAGTTCTTCCCCAGCCCCACTCTGCCAACTCTGCCCTCAGCTTCATCTAACCCTTGCAGTAAAGGTTATTTTTTTGATATGCTTATTTGATTGTATAACTTCTTTTTGGTAAATTACCATAGCCTTCAGGATATGTACAGGTCAGATGCCATGGCTTAGCATATAAAGCCCTTTGTGTTCTGGCATCTGACCACTTATTCAGCTCAATTTTCTGTCTTGCTGGCATAGGCATTCTTTTCTCTAGACAAGTCAAATGCACTTGCATTTTTTTTTCCCACACAGGTCATTTTGCATATGACTTTGTCGCCCCTCTTTCTCCTGCTTAGCTTAGTAACTGTTACTTATCCTTCAAAATTTAGTTCAGTCATCACCTTTCTTTAATGGTTGTCAAAATCAATGGAGTTGAATTTAGTGCCCTTAATCTGACTTTCTTAGCACCTTACAATAGTGCTTTGCACACTGACCTATGTTGACTTCCTTGTTTGTCTTCCATATGATAATGTGATGACTTAAGGGTAAGATCTGTGTCTGGAGTAGTACTAGACCTGTTGGAGTTACTCAATAAATATTTGCTTACAATGTTTGAAGATTAATTTTGTGTATCAGCTCAGTTAGCCTATTATCCCCAGCGGTTTGGTCAAACAATAGCCTAGATGTTGATGTGAAGGTATTTAGTAATGTTATTAACATTTATGATCAGTTGACTTTGAGTAAAGCAGATTACTCTATAATGTGGGTGGACCTCTTTCAATAAACTGAAGGTGTTAAAAGCAAAATCAGAGGTTTTCTGGAGAAGGAGTTTTACCTAAGGACTGTAACAGAAATCCCGAGTTTGCAGCCTATTGTTCTGCTTTACAGATTTCTGACTGACTGTTCTCAATGGTCATGAGAGCCAGTTCCTTAAAATTAAATAAAAAGAATTTCACTTTCTTTATATGTTTGTGTGTGTGTATTCACTTTTGATTCTGTTTCTTTAGAGCAATATTATTGATACAGAATTTATTAAGTGAGTTGAAGATGTTCTGAACATATATTATCCCAATTATTTGAGCAAATCGTATAAATATTATATAGTTTCTTCTTTAAGGAAGTAAAAGAATGCATTTTAACTGCATCTAAATTGAATTAAGCTCTCATGAGAAACTTCTTATTAAAGTTTTATTTCTTAAAAAATGGATGTGCAAAATTTTTAGTGGATTAAGTTTATGACATTTAAATATTACATCTTTGTAGCAATTCATAAAGTGAAAACAGGGCTTTCCCACTGAAGGCTTAGGAAGGCCAATTTTAAAAAGTTGGATTATGGGATTTCTATTGGCATTCTTGGTTCTGAACTTGTTTTTGTTTGTTTTGTTCATCAGTATCTTTGGTGATAGAGTTCTGGTTAGTTTTGCAAATATAACCTGAAATTCAAAGTATGGTTTATTCTCCTATTTACATTTTTTATGAAATGCCAAAGTGTGATAAAGTGTTAGAGCCCTTTGAGCTGATTCCATTCATTTTGCAGAAACATTCTATGAGGAAATGGAGTGCAACAGTGGAATTTTACAGCTATCTGGGTATTGACTTGTCCTTTATCTAAGGCATTATTCACCTCAGTAGACAGACTAATTTTCTTTCATCAAGATATCAGAAAAAGAGATTTCCCATATGAAACCAAACTGAGCCAAAGAAGATAAATGTGTCTGTGAACTAGCATCTCTCCAAACTAAATAATAAGTAGGATCTAGAAGTTTAAGATCCATTTTAAATGCCTGTAAGATACATAAATTTAAAAATAATAAAAGTATGGAAATATAAGAGTTACAATGGCTGCAAAGTAAGCATCTTATAAGTCTTCAGTTCAGTTCAGTTCAGTCGCTCAGTCGTGTCCGACTCTTTGCGACCCCATGAATCGCAGCACGCCAGGCCTCCCTGCTCATCACCAAATCTCGGAGTTCACTCAGACTCACACCCATCGAGTCAGTGATGCCATCCAGCCATCTCATCCTTCGTCGTCCCCTTCTCCTCCTGCCCCCAATCCCCCCCAGCATCAGAGTCTTTTCCAATGAGTCAACTCTTCGCATGAGGTGTCTGAAGTACTGGAGTTTCAGCTTTAGCATCATTCCTTCCAAAGAAATCCCAGGGCTGATCTCCTTCAGAATGGACTGGTTGGATCTCCTTGCAGTCCAAGGGACTCTCAAGATTCTTCTCCAACACCACAGTTCAAATGCATCAATTCTTCGGCACTCAGCCTTCTTCACAGTCCAACTCTCACATCCATACATGACCACAGGAAAAACCATAGCCTTGACTAGATGGACCTTAGTCAGCAAAGTAATGTCTCTGCTTTTGAATATGCTCTCTAGGTTGGTCATAACTTTTCTTCCAAGGAGTAAGCGGCTTTTAATTTCATGGCTGCAGTCGCCATCTGCAGTGATTTTGGAGCCCCCAAAAAATAAAGTCTGACACTGTTTCTACTGTTTCCCCATCTATTTCCCATGAAGTGATGGGACTGGATGCCATGAGCTTCATTTTCTGAATGCTGAGCTTTAAGCCAACTTTTTCACTCTTCTCTTTCACTTTCATCAAGAGGCTTTTTTGTTCCTCTTTACTTTCTGCCATAAGGGTGGTGTCATCTGCATATCTGAGGTTATTGATATTTCTCCCGGCAATCTTGATTCCAGCTTGTGTTTCTTCCAGTCCAGCGTTTCTCATGATGTACTCTGCAGAGAAGTTAAATAAGCAGGGTGACAATATACAGCATTGACGTACTCCTTTTCCTATTTGGAACCAGCCTGTTGCTCCATGTCCAGTTCTAACTGTTGCTTCCTGACCTACATACAGATTTCTCAAGAGGCAGGTTAGGTGGTCTGGGATTCCCATCTCTTTCAAAATTTTCCACAGTTGATTGTGATCCACACAGTCAAAGGCTTTGGCATAGTCAATAAAGCACAAATAGATATTTTTCTGGAACTCTCTTGCTTTTTCCATGATCCAGCAGATGTTGGCAACTTGATCTCTGGTTCCTCTGCCTTTTCTAAAACCAGCTTGAACATCAGGAAGTTCACGGTTCATGTATTGCTGAATTCTGGCTTGGAGAATTTTGAGCATTACTTTACTAGCATGTGAGATGAGTGCAATTGTGCGGTAGTTTGAGCATTCTTTGGCATTGCCTTTCTTTGGAATTGGAATGAAAACTAACCTTTTCCAGTCCTTACTTTTGGTATTATCAGATATTTTGACTTAATCCAACATTGTGCCATTTGAGGTAAAATTAATATAGCATTTATTTGCCCCTCTACTATGAATAAAATCTTATATAGATGTTTTGGGTGAATCAAAGATGATATGTAACTTGCAACAGATTGAGTAAGAACAATAATAGAGGTACAACAATGCTTTAGAGGAAAAATAGCTAAGGAATGAGACTAATTGCAAGGAGTAAAAGTTGGGTATGGTTCATGGAATTTGAGCTAGACTCCAAGAAATGATTCAGTACTTTGAGTAACAGATATGGGAGTAGGAAAGAGATTTCTAAGCATCAGAACAATTTGAACATCTTAAAGAAGACATAGAAGGCAGGAAAGGACAAAGCCATTTGGAGCAGTGTTCCAAACCCAGATAATGATTTGGAAAGGGAAATCTTGGCACTCAGGAGACCACTTTTAATGTGATTTCAGTGATTCAGAGGAGAGCTGGTGAGAGTCTGAGCTCAGTTCAGTTTAGTCGCTCAGTCGTGTCCCACTCTTTGTGACCCCATGGACTGCAGCACACCAGGCCTCCCTGTCCATCACTGACTCCTGGAGTTTAACTCACATCCATTGAGTCAGTAATGCCATCCAGGCATCTCATCCTTTGTTGTTCCCTTCTCCTTCCACCTTTAATCTTTCCCAGCATCAGGGTCTTTTCCAATGAGTAAGTTCATCACATCAGGTGGCCAAAGTATTGGAGTTTCAGCTTCATCATCAGTCCTTATAATTAATATTCAGGACTGATTTCCTTAAGGATGGACTGGTTGGATCTCCTTGCTGTCCAAGGGACTCTCAAGAGTCTTCTCCAACACCACAGTTCAAAAGCATCAGTTCTTCAGCTCTCAGCTTTCTTTGTAGTCCTACTCTCACATCCATACATGCCTACTGGAAAAACCATAGCCTTGACTAGACAGACCTTTGTTGGCAAAGTAATGTCTCTGCTTTTTAACATGCTGTCTAGGTTGGTCATAACTTTCCTTCCAAGGAGTAAGCGTCTTTTAATTTAATGGCTGCAGTCACCATCTGCAGTGTTTTTGGAGCCCCCCCAAATAAAGTTTGTCACTGTTTCCATTGTTTTCCCATCTATTTGCCATGAAGTAATGGGAACAGATGCCATGATGTTAGTTTTCTGAATAATTTTTAAGTCAAATTTTTCACTCTGCTCTTTCACTTTCATCAAGAGTCTCTTTAGTTCTTCTTCACTCTCCGCCATAAGTGTGGTGTCACCTGCATGTCTGAGATTATTGATATTTCTCCTGGCAATCTTGATTACAGCTTGTGCTTCATCCAGTCCAGCATTTCTCGTGATATACTCTGCATATAAGTTAAATAAGCAATGTGACACTATACAGCCTTGACATAATCCTTTTCCTATTTGGAACCAGTCTGTTGTTCCATGTCCAATTCTAACTGTTGCTTCTTGACCTGCATACAGATTTTGCAGGAGGCAGGTCAGTCTGAGCTCAGATAGTGGAAATGGGAGGAGATATAAGGAAGTAGATATGAAAGATAGTATAGGAATATATTAGATATTTTAAGGCATTAGATAAGATGAATTTTAAAAAATACTTATTTATTTATTTTTGGCTCTCTGGGTCTTTGTTGCTGCATGGGCTTTTTCTCTAGTTGTGCAGACCAGGGGCTATTCATAGCTTGCACATTTCATAGCTTGTGACCTCTCTCTTGTGCAGCATGGGCTCTAGTGTAAGTGGGCTTCAGTAGTTGTGGCACGTGGGCTCAGGAGTTGTGGTTCCTGAGGTCTGGAGCACAGGCTCCATAGTTGTGGCACATGAGTTTAGCTGCTCCACTGGCCTGTGGGATCTTCGCTGATCAGGGATTGAACCAGTGTCTCTTGCATTGGCAAGTGGATTCTTTACCACTGAGCCACCAGGAAAGCCCCAAGATGAACTTTTTAAAAATGAAATTTACTCTCTTCATAAATAGACTTTTGCTAGTAATCTAAACTTATTTTGAAAAGGAAATTCAAATCTGAAGAGAAATTTAAATAATGTTGGTAAAAAATACATAAATATCTTTCTATATTTTTTAAATAAAAAGGTCAGTCTTTAGAGTGGAATACGTTGTGTAAACACCAGACTACTATGAAAAGATAAATGAAAGTGCCAGATTGCTCTATGTTCAATTGTTTAAAAATAAATTTTTTTTGGCCCTGATACACAGTATGCAGGATCTTAGTTCTCTGACCAGGGTTCCAATCTGTGCCCCCTGAAGTGGAAGCGTGGTCTTAACCATTGATGGTGATGGTGGTTGTTTAGTCACTAAGTCATGTCCAATTCTTTGCAACCCCATGGACTGTAGCCAGCCAGGAGCCTCTCTGTCCATGGGATTTCCCAGGCTAGAATACTGCAGTGGGTTGCCATTTTCTTCTCCAGGGAATCTTCCCGACCCAGGGATTGAACCTGGGTGTCCTGCATCATGGATGGATTCTTTACTGACTGAGCCACCAGGGAAGCTACTGGACTGCCAGGGAATTCCCTGTTTAGTCTTAATTAAACAGTATTCTAGAGTATGCAAGAACTTATGGGCCACAGGCCAATTATTGGTGATTTTGAAGAGCCCAGTAGAATGGGGATGGATACGATACAGAGATAGATAGCAACTGTTTCATTTGTGAAATATGTGTATGTTAGGTGTCTGTGAAGGAATGCATCTTCTAGGAATAGACTAATGATTTTAACAACAATTCCTAGAAGAATCTGGAAGAGAATTGAAGGTAGATTATTGTGTGCATAGAGATAATCTGTTAAGTATTAGGAAACATCAGGGATTCAAAGAACAAAGCATGCTCAACTTGGTTCCTTTCAAATTATTTTTATTATATCAGTATTATATGTTCAGGAAAGAAAATTTGAATCACCCAGAAAAGTATACAAAATGAATAATCTAAACATAGACTTCATTGACATTTGTGTATATTTCTTGCTCTTAGTTTTGAGACTTCTATGTAATGTATTTAGAAATAATTTTTTAGATTTTTAAAATAAAAGTATGCAAATATCATTTATTTTAAAAAGGTTTTATCAAATGATTCTTTAAGATTTATGATGATATATGCAGTCCCTTATCCTATTATTTCCAATTCCAGAAGCAACTGTTTTTTTTTTTTTTTTTAACTGAAGTATAGCTGATCTACAGCACTGTGTACAACACTGTGATTCAGATATATATATATATCTGTAGAAGGAAATGGCAATCCACTGCCACTGCAATATTCTTGCCTGGAGAATCCCATGATAGAGGAGCTTGGTGGGCTACAGTCCATGGGGTCACAAAGAATAGGACATGACTAAGTGACTAACACACACACACATATATATATATATATATTCTTTTTCAAAGCAACTAATTTTGGCTGCGTTAACAATAATAGATTTTTTTTTTCTGTGATGACATGACTTTCTAAATAGATCTATTGACATTCTGTTAAGAAAGATGAGAATTTGGTCTCTCACTCCAGCATTACCCCTCACCCCACTCCCCACTTTATTTTCTTCTATGTAGTTATGTCACAGATTTTTGTTTAAATAAATATTTAGTGTCTATACTATAATAATGATTATATAAATATTATCTATAATCCAGCTCTTCAGTATACCATTGTCATATATACTTTCTGGTGAATTGTTTTGTTTGTTTTTAGTGGAGTTTTTTTGTTTGTTTGTTTTTTGCTTAGTTTTTAATGTGTTCAGTTCAGTTCCGTTCAGTTGCTCAGTCATGTCCGACTCTTTGCGACCCCATGAATCGCAGCACACCAGACCTCTCTGTCCATCACCAACTCCCGGAGTTCACTCAGACTCACGTCCATTGAGTCAGTGATGCCATCCAGCCATCTCATCCCCTGTAGTCCCCTTCTTCTCCTGCCCCCAATCCCTCCCAGCATCAAAGTCTTTTCCAGTGAGTCAACTCTTCACATGAGGTGGCCAAAGTACTGGAGTTTCAGCTTTAGCATCATTCCTTCCAAAGAAATCCCAAGGCTGATCTCCTTCAGAATGGACTGGTTGGATCTCCTTGCAGTCCAAGGGACTCTCAAGATTCTTCTCCAACACCACAGTTCAAATGCATCAATTCTTCAGTGCTCAGCCTTCTTCACAGTCCAACTCTCACATCTATACCTGAGTACTGGAAAAACCATAGCCTTGACTAGACGGACCTTAGTCGGCAAAGTAATGCCTCTGCTTTTGAATATGCTATCTAGGTTGGTCATAACTTTTCTTCCAAGGAGTAAGCGTCTTTTAATTTCATGGCTTCAGTCACCATCTGCAGTGATTTTGGATCCCCCCAAAATAAAGTCTGACACTGTTTCCACTGTTTTCCCATCTATTTCCCATGGAGTGATGGGACTGGATGCCATGATCTTCATTTTCTGAATGTTGAGCTTTAAGCCAACTTTTTCACTCTTAACATTAAGTAAATTGCTTAATAATTCATTCAAGCACATAAACCAGTCCCTCAGTTTCATCATTTTTTTGGTGAAATATTTGGATGACATATCTTGGTGACTTATCTGGAGCCATCTGACCTCTGAGCCTGATGCTCAGCTGGTCTTGGGATTTTTGTCCTTTCACAGTCATCCTACTGATTACATTCACTTTTTACCTGAATCGAATCATCTTATCCTCTTTTTTTCCTGAATTTCACATTTTTCTATTTATAGGTTTATTCCCTTGTTTTGATGGAATATCATTCTGTGACTTCCTGAGAAATAATTCATGGAAGTATACTTTTTGAGACGTTATATGTCTGAAAATACCCTTATTTTGTCTTTGCTTTGATTAATAGTTTCCAGACATAGACATCTAGGTACAGAATGTTTTTTCTTCAGAATTTTGAAGTTATTTCTCTCTCTTCTCTTTTTTGGTTTAATCTTTTCATTTTTAAAATTAAAAGCAAATATGTATTTGTGGACACATTCCAAAGATTAGCAAGAAGAGATAAGAAAGCCTTCTTCAGCGATCAATGCAAAGAAATAGAGGAAAACAACAGAATAGGAAACACTAGCGATCTCTTCAAGAAAATTAGAGATACCAAGGGAACATTTCATGCAAAGATGGGCTTGATAAAGGACAGAAATGGTTTGGACCTAACAGAAGCAGAAAATATTAAGAAGAGGTGGCAAGAATACACAGAAGAACTATACAAAAAAGATCTTCATGACCTGGATAATCACGATGGTGTGATCACTCATCTAGAGCCAGACATCCTGGAATGTGAAGTCAAGTGGGCCTTAGAAAGCATCACTATGAACAAAGCTAGTGGAGGTGATGGAATTCCAGTTGAGCTATTTCAAATCCTGAAAGATGATGCTGTGAAAGTGCTGCACTTAATATGCCAGCAAATTTGGAAAAGTCAGCAGTGGCCACAGGACTGGAAAAGGTCAGTTTTCATTTCAATCTCAAAGAAAGGTAATGCCAAAAATGCTCAAACTACCGCACAATTGCACTCATCTCACATGCTAGTAATGCTCAAAATTCTCCAAGCCAGGCTTCAGCAATATGTGAACCATGACCTTCCTGATGTTCAAGCTGGTTTTAGAAAAGGTAAAGGAACCAGAGATCAAATTGCCAACATCCCCTGGATCATGGAAAAAGCAAGAGAGTTCCAGAAAAATATCTATTTCTGCTTTATTGACTACGCCAAACCCTTTGACTGTGTGGATCACAATAAACTGTGGAAAATTCTGAGAGAGATGGGAATACCAGACCACCTGACCTGCCTCTTGAGAAACCTGTATGCAGGTCACGAAGCAACAGTTAGAACTAGACATGGAACAACAGACTGGTTCCAAATAGGAAAAGGAGTACGTCAATGCTGTATATTGTCACCCTGCTTATTTAACTTCTCTGCAGAGTACATCATGAGAAACGCTGGACTAGAAGAAACACAAGCTGGAATCAAGATTGCCGGGAGAAATATCAATACCCTCAGATATGCAGATGACACCACCCTTATGGCAGAAAGTGAAGAGGAACTAAAAAGCCTCTTGATGAAAGTGAAAGAGGAGAGTGAAAAAGTTGGCTTAAAGCTCAACATTCAGAAAACGAAGATCATGGTATCTGGTCCCATCACTTCACGGGAAATAGTTGGGGAAACAGTGGAAACAGTGTCAGACTTTATTTTTTTTTTGGGCTCCAAAATCACTGCAGATGGCGACTGCAGCCATGAAATTAAAGACGCTTACTCCTTGGAAGAAAAGTTATAACCAACCTAGATAGCATATTCAAAAGAAAAGACATTACTTTGCCGACTAAGGTCCATCTAGTCAAGGCTATGGTTTTTCCAGTGGTCATGTATGGATGTGAGAGTTAGACTGTGAAGAAGGCTGAGCGCCGAAGAATTGATGCTTTTGAACTGTGGTGTTGGAGAAGACTCTTGAGAGTCCCTTGGACTGCAAGGAGATCCAACCAGTCCATTCTGAAGGAGATCAGCCCTGGGATTTCTTTAGAAGGAATGATATGCTAAAGCTGAAACTCCAGTACTTTGGACACCTCATGAGAAGAGTTGACTCTTTGGAAAGGGCTCTGATGCTGGGAGGGATTGGGGGCAGGAGGAGAAGGGGACTACAGAGGATGAAATGGCTGGATGGCATCACGGACTCGATGGACGTGAGTCTGAGTGAACTCTGGGAGTTGGTGATGGACAGGGAGGCTTGGCGTGCTGCGATTCATGGGGTCGCAAAGAGTCGGACACGACTGAGTAAGTGAACTGAACTGCACTGATATGTATAGAGGCCAACTAATCCTGTTTTTAGTCCCACCCGTACCCCTACCTAGAGAAGGCAATGGCACCCCACTCCAGTACTCTTGCCTGGAAAATTCCATGGACGGGGGAGCCTGGTAGGCTGCAGTCCATGGGATCGCGAACAGTCGGACACGACTGAGCGACTTCATTTTCACTTTTCACTTTCATGCATTGGAGAAGGAAATGGCAACCCACTCCAGTGTTCTTGCCTGGAGAATCCCAGGGACGGGGGAGCCTGGTGGGCTGCCGTCTATGGGGTCGCACAGAGTAGGACACGACTGAAGTGACTTAGCAGCCGCAGTACCCCTACCATTAGTACTCTTAATATTTCCAGTTTCTGAGTCTTTCTGGAATTATACAGTGTAAATCAGCTAGTGTTTTGGCTCCCTCAGCCGTATCTTTTTGTTCTATTGTTCTATTTTGTTCTATTCACAGTCAAAATTTTATTTTTATTGTTCCCTGTCTACTTTCTTCTTCTTTCTCATATCATTTGCACTTTTGGTATTACTTTAAAAATTACTAGGATTTACTTTAAAATTACTAAAATTACTTTAAACATTACCAGCAGTGTAGTGTGATTTTGTGAGGGAATGGAGATAGACTCATGTGTTCAATTTGTAACCGTTTGGTCTCTCTAGAATATTTCTGTCACTTAATATTCTACTTTATAAATAAAAGTCCCTCTATTTTTACACATGCTTATGTAAACAGTTAAGTAAATATCAAGTTTGTATAATATTGCATGAAATAAATATACCATTCTTCACAACCTTTCTTTTACTATAAAGTATTTCAGTGTTTTTTAAGATAACTTTATTTATATATTTGTTTTTGGTTGTGCTGGGTCTTTGTTGCTGTTCACAGGCTTTCTCTAGTTGTGGTGAGCAGGGGCTATTGTTCACTGTGGTGTGCGGGCTTCTTTTATAGTGGCTCTGTAGTTGTGGCACATGGGCTTAGTTGCCCTGTGGCATGTGGGATCTTTCTGGACCAGAGGTTGAACCTGTGTCCCCTGCATTGGCAGGCAGATTCTTTACCACTGTACCGCTGCTGCTGCTGCTGCTAAGTTGCTTCAGTCGTGTCCATCTCTGTGTGACCTCATGGACGGTAGCCCACCAGGCTCCCCCGTCCCTGGGATTCTCCAGGCAAGAACACTGGAGTGGGTTGCCATTTCCTTCTCCAATGCATGAAAGTGAAAAGTGAAAGTGAAGTCACTGAGTCGTGTTCAACTCTCAGTGACCCCATGGACTGCAGCCCACCAGGCTCCTCCATCCATGGGATTTTCCAGACAAGAGTACTGGAGTGGGGTGCCATTGCCTTCTCCGACTTTACCGCTAGGGAAGTACTATTTCAGGGTTTTTCTAACCACTGTCAACTGAAAAAAAAAAAAAGTACTATGTGAGAGTTGTGAGTTAAGTTTTAGTTGGGGTAAAACAATCTACAGATTCAGTGCAATCCTTACCAAATTACCAATGGCACTTTTCACAGAATTAAAACAAAAAATTTGATATTTATATGGAAACACAAGGACCATTGGCTGTGAATAGCCAAAGCAACCTTGAGAAAAAAAAAACCCAGAGGAATCAAATTTCTTGACTTCAGACTATAGTACAAAGTTAAGATAATCAAAACAGTATGGTACCAGCACAAAAACAGAAATAGAGATCAATGGAACAGGATAGAAAGTCCAGAGATAAACCCATACACTCATGATCACTTAATCTATGTCAAAGGAGGCAAGAATAGACAATGAAGAAAAGGTCATCTCTTCAGTTAGAGGTGCTGGGAAAACTGGACAGGCAGATGTAAATGAATGAAATTAGAGTACTCCCTAATGCCATATAATAAAGTAAACTCAAAATGGATGGTGTGCTGAAGGTCAATTTAGTGGCTAGTAACTTAATCTTTGTAGAGTCAGATTCCAAGTCCCAGTTTGTAGTTGGTGTCACCAGTGAACATGATTCTGTAAAAAAAAAATTGGTATGTGGAAACTGATGTTAACTATGAAGAAATTTACTAACAGTAGGTTCAAGATTCTATATTTGGCCCCATCTTATTAACATTTTTTTTTTTTTTTTTTTAGTGACTTTGATGAAGTAATCTTTTAAAGGCCTCTTCTGCCTGTAGGATGAGATTTAGGACAGATTCAATCTATTTTTCATGATTCCATAAGGCGTAACTTGGATAGAATTTTTAAGGAGACAAATTTGAGTTCAATTTAAAAAAGAGATTTTCTAATATTTAGAGTTATTCAGAAAAGAAACAGGGCTGCTTAGTATGCAAGTAGGCCCTTCTTTACTAAACAGTGAGCTCTAAGAGAGTGGGAGCCATCTGATTCACTTAAGTCCTTAGTACAGTGCTGTCACAGGGTGGGCACTGAAATGCTTGTTTAATGTTGAAAGCATTAATGCTATTTTACCACCAGATAGAGTTGTAGAAACAGAGATGTCTGTTCTTTGTGAGAAGTTTTACCCCTTAAAATCCCTTCTGTCTCTGAAATTTTCAGCATCTGAAAGGAGACGCTAAAAGCCAACAATTGATAACATGGGAAAAAAGTGGATTCAATATCTAAAAATCTCCTTTTTGATGTCTATATAGGATGGTTATCATTAGTGATACCAAGTTAGATAGATAACTAATTGGATATGTTTATTTCAAGAGTAAGAAAACTAATGACCTAATTTGCTTTCAGTTTAGTTCAGTCGCTCAGTTGTATCCGACTCTTTGCGACCCCATGAATCACAGCACCCCAGGCCTCCCTGTCCATCACCAACTTCCAGAGTCTACTCAAACTCATGTCCATCGAGTCAGTGATGCCATCCAGCCTCTGTTGTCCCCTTCTTCTCCTGCCCCCAATCCCTCCCAGCATCAGGGTCTTTTCCAATGAGTCAACTCTTCGCATGAGGTGTCCAAAGTCCTGGAGTTTCAGCTATAGCATCAGTCCTTCCAATGAACATCCAGGACTGTCTCCTTTAGAATGGACTGGTTGGATCTCCTTGCAGTCAAAGGGATTCTCAAGAGTCTTCTCCAACACCACAGTTCAAAAGCATCAATTCTTCAGCGCTCAGCTTTCTTCACAGTCCAACTCTCACATCCATACATGACCACTGAAAAAAACATAGCCTTGACTAGACAGACCTTTGTTGGCAAAGTAATGTCTCTGCTTTTGAATATGCTATCTAGGTTGGTCATAACTTTTCTTCCAAGGAGTAAGCGTCTTTTAATTTCATGGCTGCAGTCGCCATCTGCAGTGATTTTGGAGCCCAGAAAAATAGAACCTGACACTAAAGCCCTGACAATAAAACCTCTTTCCCCATCTATTTGCCATAAAGTGATGGGACCAGATGCTATGATCTTCATTTTCTGAATGTTGAGCTTTAAGCCAACTTTTTCACTCACCTCTTTCACTTTCATCAAGAGACTCTTTAGTTCCTCTTCACTTTCTGCCATAAGGGTGGTATCATCTGCATATCTGAGCTTATTCATATTTCTCCTGGCAATCTGATTCCAGCTTGTGTTTCTTCCAGCCCAGCATTTCTCATGATGTACTCTGCATAGAAGTTAAATAAGCAGGGTGACAATATACAGCCTTGACGTACTCCTTTTCCTATTTGGAACCAGTCTGTTGTTCCATGTCCAGTTCTAACTGTTGCTTCCTGACCTGCATATAGGTTTCTCAAGAGGAAGGTCAGGTGGTCTGGTATTCCCATCTCTTTCAGAATTTTCCAGTTTATTGTGATCCCCACAGTCAAAGGCTCTGGCATAGTCAATAAAGTAGAAATAGATGTTTTTGTGGAACTGTCTTGCTTTTTTGATGATCCAGCAGATGTTGGCAATTTGATCTCTGTTCATCTGCCTTTTCTTTAGTAGTGAGTGTTTCCCATGTATCCATCATTTCTGCCTTGTAATCACAGGCCATTGTTTTGTCCTTAACCTTGATTACAGAGTTATTTTCCCCCTGTTGATATCCTCTTAATTTAGCAGAATTTTTCATTCTAATCATCCTTCTGCCACTATAATAAAAAATCAAATTATGTAATCAAATATGACAATCATATATTTTTCATTTAATAACTTTTATCATTTTCTAAGACAGTAAATTCCCTGCAAGTATATTTGCCTTATTTCTTCATATACGTATTTTGTGAAAAACTCATTATTATTTTGCCTTAGTTATATTCTTAGCGTAGCCTAGGAATTAGATGGAATGTTTAAATGGTAAAATTTCACTTCTTTATAGACCATTTGACATTACTCTGAGTGTAAGCTCAAAATTATAACAATTTGTAAAGTCGTTGAAAGACATATGTCCTTTAGTGCATGTGTATGTGCTCACACTGACTCATTTGAAGTTCATAATTTTTTACTTTATTTTATTTATTTATTTTTTATCTTTTTTAAAAAATTTAAATTTATTTATTTTAATTGTAGGCTAATTACTTTACAATATTGTATTTGTTTTGCCATACATCAACATGAATCTGCCACGGGTGTACATGTGTTCCCTATCCTGAACCCCCCTCCCCCCTCCCTCCTCATACCATCCCTCTGGGTCATCCCTTTGCACCAGCCCCAAGCATCCTGTATCATGCATCGAACCTGGACTGGAGATTCATTTCTTGTATGATATTATACATGTTTCAATGCCATTCTCCCATATCATCCCACCCTCACTCTCTCCCACAGAGTCCAAAAGACTGTTCCATACACCTGTTTCTCTTTTGCTGTCTCACATACAGGGTTATCGTTACCATCTTTCTAAATTCCATATATATGAGTTAGTATACTGTATTGGTGTTTTTCTTTCTGGCTTACTTCACTCTGTATAATAGGTTCCAGTTTCATCCACCTCATTAGAACTGATTTAAATGTATTCTTTTTAATGGCTGACAAATACTCCATTGTGTATATGTACCACAGCTTTCTTATCCATTCATCTGCTGATGGACATCTAGGTTGCCTCCATGTCCTGGCTATTATAAACAGTGCTGCAATGAACATTGGGGTACACATGTCTCTTTCAATTCTGGTTTCCTCAGAGTGTATGCCCAGCAGTGGGATTGCTGGGTCATAAGGCAGTTCTATTTCCAGTTTTTTAAGTCATCTCCGCACTGTTCTCCATAGTGGCTGTACTAGTTTACATTCCCACCAACAGTGTAAGAGGGTTTCCTTTTCTCCACACCCTCTCTAGCATTTATTGCTTGTAGACTTTTGGATCGCAGCCATTCTGACTGGTGTAAAATGGTACCTCATTGTGGTTTTGATTTGCATTTCTCTAATAATGAGTGATGTTGAGCATCTTTTCATATGTTTGTTAGCCATCCGTATGTCTTCTTTGGAGAAATGTCTATTTAGTTCTTTGGCTCATTTTTTGATTGGGTCGTTTATTTTTCTGGAATTGAGCTGCATGAATTGCTTGTATATTTTTGAGATTAGTTGTTTGTCAGTTGCTTCATTTGCTATTATTTTCTCCCATTTGAAGGCTGTCTTTTCTCCTTCCTTATAGTTTCCTTTTTTTTGGGCAGAAGCTTTTAATTTTAATTAGGTCCCAATTGTTTATTTTTGCTTTTATTTCCGATATTCTAGGAGGTGGGTCATAGAGGATCTTGCTGTGATTTATGTCAGAGAGTGTTTTGCCTATGTTCTCCTCTAGGAGTTTTATAGTTTCTGGTCTTACATTTAGATCTTTAATCCATTTTGAGTTTATTTTTGTGTATGGTGTTAGAAACTGTTCTAGTTTCATTCATTTACAAGTGGATGACCCGTTTTCCCAGCACCACTTGTTAAAGAGATTGTCTTTTCTCCATTGTATATTCTTGCCTCCTTTGTCAAAGATAAGGTGTCCATAGGTTCATGGGTTTATCTCTGGGCTTTCTATTTTGTTCCATTGATCTATATTTCTGTCTTTGTGCCAGTACCATAGTCTCTTGATGACTGTGGCTTTGTAGTATAGCCTGAAGTCAGGCAGGTTGATTCCTCCAGTTCCATTCTTTTTTCTCAAGATTGCTTTGGCTATTCGAGGTTTTTTGTATTTCCATACAAATCTTGAAATTATTTGTTCTAGCTCTGTGAAAAATACTGTTGGTAGCTTGATATGGATTGCATGCTTTGGGTAGTATACTCATTTTCACTATATTGATTCTTCTGATCCATGAACATGGTATATTCTCCATCTATTAGTGTCCTCTTTGATTTCTTTCACCAGTGTTTTATAGTTTTCTATATATAGGTCTTTAGTTTCTTTAGGCAGATATATTCCTAAGTATTTTATTCTTTTCATTGCAATGGTGAATGGGACTGTTTCCTTAATTTCTTTTTCTGCTTTCTCATTATTAGTGTATAGAAATACAAGGGATTTCTGTGTGTTGATTTTATATCCTGTAACTTTACTATATTCATTGAATAGCTCTAGTAATTTTCTGGTGGAGTCTTTAGGGTTTTCTTTGTAGAGGATCATGTCATCTGCAAACAGTGAGAGTTTTACTTCTTCTCTTCCCATTTGGATTCCTTTTATTTCTTTTTCTGCTCTGATTGCTGTGGCCAAAACTTCCAAAACTATATTAAATAGTAGTGGTGAGAGTGGGCACCATTTTCTTGTTCCTGACTTTAGGGGAAATGCTTTCAATTTTTCACCACTGAGGCTAATGTTTGCTGTGGGTTTGTCACATGTAGCTTTTATTATGTTGAGGTATGTTCCTTCTATTCCTGCTTTCTGGAGAGTTTTTATCATAAATCGATGTTGAATTTTGTTAAAGGATTTCTCTGCATCTATTGAGATGATCATATGGCTTTTATTTTTCAGTTTGTTAATGTGGTGTATTACATTGATTGATTTGTGGATATTGACAAATCCTTGGATCCCTGGGATAAAGCCCACTTGGTCATGGTGTATGATCTTTTTAATGTGTTGTTGGATTCTGATTGCTAGCAATACTCAGATAAAATAGACTTTAAAACAAAGGCTGTGAAAAGAGACAAAGAAGGCCACTACATAATGATCAAAGGATCAATCCAAGAAGAAGATATAACAATTATAAATATATATGTACCCAACATAGGAGCACTGCAATATGTAAGACAAATGCTAACAAGTATGAAAGGGGAAATTAACAATAACACAATAATAGTGGGAGACTTTAATACCCCACTCACACCTATGGATAGATCAACTAAACAGAAAATTATCAAGGAAACACAAACTTTAAATGATGCAATAGACCAGTTAGACCTAATTGAAAGCTATAGCACCCTGACTCATTTGAAAAGAGACTGATGCTGGGAAAGATTGAGGGTGGGAGGAGAAGAGGATGACAGAGGATGAGATGGTTGGATGGCATCACCAACTCAGTGGACATGGGTTTGAGTATACTCCAGGAGTTGGTGATGCACAGGGAGGCCTGGCGTGCTACAGTTCATTGGGTCCCAAAGAGTCAGACACATCTGAGCGACTGAACTGAACTGATGTGATCAGTGGCTCAGATGTGTCTGACTCTTTGTGACCCTATGGACTGGAGCCAGGCAAGCTACTCTGTCCAAAAGATTCTCCAGGTAAGAAAACTGAAGTGGCTTGCCATTTCCTCCTCCAGGGGATATTACCTGACCCAGGTATCTAATCACATCTCCCACATCTGCGTTGGCAGGCAGATTCTTTACCATTGTGTCACCTGGGGAGTAGTAGTAGTAGTTGTTGTTCAGTCACTCAGTCGTGTCCGACTCTTTGATACTCCATGGACTGCAGCACACTAGGCTTTCCTGTTCATCACCAACTCCAAGAGCTTGCTCAAACTCATGTCCATTTAGCCATCCAACCATCTCATCCTCTGTGGTCCCATTCTACTCCTGCCTTCAATCTTTCCCAGCATCATTTCCAATGAATCAACTCTTTGCATCAGGTGGCCAAGGTATTGGACCTTCAGTTGCAGCATCAGTCCTTCCAATGAATATTCAGGGTTGATTTCTTTTAGGATTGACTGGTTTGATCTCCTTGCAGTCCAAAGAACTCTCAAGCATCTTCTCCAGCACCACAGTTAGAAGGCATCAATTCTTTGGTGCTCAGCCTTTCTTATTGTCCATCTCTCACATCTGTACATGACTATTGGACAAACCATAGCTTTGACTATACGGACCTTTGTAGGCAAAGTAATGTTTCGGCTTTTTAATGTGTTGTCTAGGTTTGTCATAGCTTTTCTTCCAAGGAGCAAGCATCTTTTAATTTCATGGCTGCAGTTACCATCCTCAGTGATTTTGGAACCCAAGAAAATAAAGTCTGTCATTGTTTCCATTGTTTCTGCACCAATTTTTCATGAAGTGATGGGACCAGATGCTATGATCAGTTTTTTAATGTTGAGTTATAAGCCAGCTTTTTCACTTTCCTCTTTCACTTTCATCAAGAGGCGTTTAAAAAAAAACAAAAAAGAGGTTCTTTAGTTCCTCTTCACTTTCTTCCATTAGGGTGATGTCATCTGCATATCTGAGGTTATTGATACTTCTCCTGCCAATCTTGATTCCAGCTGTGCTTCCTTCTGCCCAGCATTTTACATGATGTACCCTGCATATAAGTTAAATAAGCAGGGTGACAATATACAAGCTTGACATACTCCTTCCCTAATTTTGAACCAGTCCGTTATTCCATGTCCAGTTCTAACTGTTGCTTCTTGACCTGCATACAGGTTTCTCAGGAGGCAGGTAAGGTGGTTTGGTATTCTTATCTCTTTAAGAATTTTCCAGTTTGCTGTGACCCACAAAGTCAAAGACTTCAGCGTAGTCAATGGAACAGAAATGTAGATGATTTACTGGAATTCTTTTGTTTTTTTTCTATGATCCAATGGATGTTGACAACTTGATCTCTGGTTCCTCTGCCTTTGCTAAGCACAGCTTGTACATCTGGAATTTCTCAGTTCATAAAGCACTGAAGCCTAGGTTGAAGGATTTTGGGTATTACATTGCTAGCATGTGAAATGAGTGCAATTGTGCGATAGTTTGAACATTCTTTGGCATTGCCCTTCTTTGGGATTAGAATGAAAACTGACCTTTTCCAGACCTATTGCCACTGCTGAGTTTTCAAAATTTGCTGGCATATTGTGCAATACTTTAACAGCATCATCTTTTATGATTTGAAATAGCTCAACTAGAATTCTGTTACTTCCACTAGGTTTGTTTGTAGTGATGCTTCCTAAGGCCCCCTTGACTTCCTACTCCAGGATATCTGGCTTTAGGTGCATGATTACACCACTGTAGTTATTTGGGTCATTAAGATCTTTTTTGTATAGTTCTTCTGTGTATATTTGCCACCTCTTCTTAACTTCTTCTGCTTCTGTTAGGTCCTTATTATTTCTGTCCTTTATTGTGCCAGTCTTTACATGAAATGTTCCCTTGGTATCTCTAATTTTCTTGAAGAGATCTCTAGTCTTTCCCATTCTATGGTTTTCCTCTATTTCTTTGCATTAATCACTGAGCAAGACTTTCTTATCTCTCCTCGCTATTCTTTGGATCTCTGCATTCAGATGAACATATCTTTCCTTTTCTCCTTTGCTTTCACTTCTCTTTTTTTCCTCAGCTATTTGTAAGGCCTCCTCAGACAACCATTTTCCTTTTTGCATTTCTTTCTTTTTTCTTTTTTTCAGATTGCTTTGATCATGTCCTCCTGTACAATGTTACAAACCTCCACCCATAGTTCTTCAGGCACTCTGTCTACCAGATTTAATCCCCTGAATCTGTCATTCCACTGTAATATTGTAAGGTATTTGATTTAGATCATACCTTAAATCAGAGAAGGCAATGGCACCCCACTCCAGTACTCTTGCTTGGAAAATCCCATGGGCAGAGGAGCCTGGTGGGCTGCAGTCCATGGGGTCGCTAAAGTCGGACATGACTGAGTGACTTGACTTTCACTTTTCACTTTCCTGCATTGGAGAAGGAAATGGCAACCCACTCCAGTGTTCTTGCCGAGAGAATCCCAGGGATGGCGGAGCCTGGTGGGCTGCCGTCTATGGGGTCGCAGAGTCAGACACGACTGAAGCGACTTAGCAGTTAATGGCCTAGTGGTTTCCCAGTTTCTTCAGTTTGAGTCTGAATTTGGCAATAAGGAGTTTATGATTGGTGCCACAGACAGTCTATTCCTGGTCTTATTTTTGCTGACTGTATAGAGGTTCCCCATCTTCAACTATGAAGAACATAATCAATCTGATTTTGGTATTGACCATCTGGTGATGTCCATGTGTAGAGTCATCTCTGTGTTGTTGAAAAAGGGTATTTGCTATGATTGGTGCATTCTATTGGCCAAACTGTTAGCCTTTGCCCTACTTCATTTTATACTCCAAGGCCAAACTTGCCTGTTATTGCAAATATCTCTTGACTTCCTACTTTTTTATTCCAGTCTCCTATATGAACAGGATATTCTTTTTTGGTTTTAATTGTGGAAGGTCTTGTAGTTCTTCTTGAACCATAAAACTTTACCTTCTTTGGCTTTAGCAGTTGGGGCATAGACTTGGATTAATGGAATATTGAATGGTTTGCCTTGGAAATAAATTGAGATCATTCTGTTTCACCTGGTAAGTACTTTTCCTTATATTGCTAAATAGTCTGTTTGGTTTCATTGATTTACAACCAGCCATTTCCAACTTGAATATGGAATTAGTAACTCTTGAAAACATTTCCCTGGACCTACTCAAATAGGGTTAATCTGTATCTGAATGCTCGTATCACTTCATCTTGATGTCTCATATAATTCATCCCTTTTGACATAGTACTTATAGTGGCTAAAAAGGGCTAAACTGACTTCCCTGAATTTCTTGAGAACTACGAACCAGAGCTGAAGAGATATTTGTGAAAAAAGTTAGAATGTATTTGAATTCATATTTTGTGGTGATAAAAACACATTGTGTAAATGTAATAGAGAAAATAATATTTTGTTAACTGATATCTGTATTCCTGTTGTGAGGGGGACTACCTTGTATAGAAAAATACTTTCATGAACTGCTTTGTCAGGTGGAAGGTGATGCTCTCAAGGATAAAGGTGTCTGGTGTTGCGGGGAGGGTCCGCCAAACTACTTAACAGGAGGCTGCAGGCTCTGAAGGAAGTGGGACATTCCAGCTTTGGGGTGGTTAGTCATGCCCAAGACTACATGTGACTAACATTCCAGTCAAAAGAAATATATAAACCCCTTAGTACACAGTTCCAGGGGACATGGCTCACTGAACAGAAGAATGTATTGAACACACCAGTGTGAGCACACAGTTTCATCCAGGCTACAATAGAAATGTATATTGGGTGAGTAGTTTGGAGGAATAATCAAGGAAATCAGAAAATAACTACCAGGAACCAAGGCATAAAAATCAGAGATTTGGAGCCATAGGTGAAAATTAGCAGAAGTCATTAGACTTCACACTTAGAGTAAAGGCTAGTATTCCTAATTTTATTTAAAACTCAGAAGCATTGTGGACTCAGATACCTGGCTACATAGATATGGCTTAGATTATCAAAAACCTGAATCCTCTTCATTTCCCTAATAAAAGGAAATCCAGTTTTCTGACAACTGGCTAGAAATTCAGTAAGGGCCAGAGATTACCACATCACATAACCTATGAAATCACATAACCTATGATATCACTTGGGGTTTCCCTGGTGTCTCAGATGGTAAAGAATCTGCCTGCAAAGCAAGAGACCCAGGTTTGATCCCTGGGTCAGGAAGATTGCTTGGAGAAAGGAGTGGCAACCCACTCCACTATTCTTGCCTGGAGAATTCCATGGACAGAGGGGTCTGGTGGGTTTGGAAAGAGTCAAACATGACTGAACGACTAACATTTTCAGTTTCACTTCATGATATCACTTATATTTAAGTGATATCAACTTACTTAAGTGAATTGCCTCATGCAAAATTAGCTCTATTAGAAAAAAATAAATGTACTATGTGTCAAGCACTGTTTAAAGACTTTAGATACATCTCTTACATGGATCTTATGTATATTAACAACTCTGGGGGATGGTGAAGGACAGGGAAGCCTGGTGTGTTGCAATCCATGGGGTTGCAAAGAGTTGGACACAACTGAGAGACTGAAAAACAACAACAAATATGTATTAACTCTTCATAACAGGTTACAAGTAAAATAGATTGTTATTCTAATTTGACAGAAGGGAAACCAAAGCAAAGTAACATAAGTCAGTTACCTAAGCTCCCAAGGCCAGTAAGTAGCAGGGCTGGGATTTTACCTAGGTAGTCTAATTTCAGAGGCCATGTTCTTAACAACTGTAGATATTCTATACTGCTATACTTTGTAGAATAGTTAAAATATGAGTTACAAAAGAAGGTAAAACTTTCTTCAAAGTTTTAAGTAAAAAGAAAGGTAGGTCAGCAAGTGAGAACAGCCCTACCTACCTGTTTAGCACTATTGTTATTTATCTGTGTTAGGGTCTATTATGAATTACTTAATGCTTTGTTTCATCATTTCTTCAACTTTAAAGTGAGGACTATGCCTACTCTGATGCCTTCATGGGAAAGTTTTGAGCAAAATGTATACATAGTTGAAACATTTCATCAATGTAGACAGATGTCCCATAGAAATCACAAAGTTGTGTATGAATACTGCAGATAATTTGAACCTTCAGCTAATGTTCCAAATGGAACTGGATAATTCCTCTACAGCTCTTTGAGTTGAAAGATGGAAACTATAAGTAATTCACATTTTGAAAGACATTTCCTAAACCTTAAATATGTAATCAGTTGTGAGGGAAAACAGATGCTGGATTGGGTAACCTCTCTGCCTTAGCTGAACTTAAAATTTTTTTGTATTCTAATTTTCATTTTATTGTCTTAATATCATGTCACCAGCGCACACTAAATTTTTCATGTAAAGAGGGCTTGGTATGCTCCTCTTTTTTATTAGCCTTTAGTGTGGTCAAAGGCATGAGTGAGAGAGTAACTGGCAAGCAAATTAAAGACCTTGGATCAGAGTCTGTAGGAAACTGAATGGTGGCAGTCCATCTATCATCCACACTGTTTGGCAATTTCAGTGCAATTACACTAGGCTCTAGACACTAAATACAAAGTGTTACACAAACAGGTTTAAAATGAGTAAATGGAAGCCTGTAGCACTTTGCCAGGATTAATACAACAGCCACTGTGAAGAGACAGAAAGAGTCCCAGAATATGTTCAATTCCCAAAAAATAGCAATTTCAGCAGAAAGTTCATAATACAATATAATAACATTATTTTTCCAATTATAGTTCAAAATATAATGCTTAATTCCCACGAGGACAGAAATCCTTGTAAAAGGAAAAGGTTGTTGTGATAAAGGCAGAGAAAGACAGGCTAAAAGAAAAAACAAGATCATCTGAAATGAAAACTTCAGTTTATAAAAAAGAGAGTACTTGGCTGATACTGTATTATTTAATCTAAAAACAATATAATGGAGGCCTTGGGGAGGGGAAAGTATGATGAGGTGGGAAGGAAGAGTAATATGAAAAACCACAGTCCTCATCATACCTGAGAAATATTGATCCAGACTGATATAGATCTCAGTTCAGTTCAGTCGCACAGTTGTGTCCAACTCTTTGCAACCCCATGGACCGCAGCACGCAAGGATTCCCTGTCCATCACCAAATCTTGGAATTTACTCAAACTCATGTCCATTGAGTCAGTAATGCCATCCAACCTTCTCATCATCTGTCGTCCCCTTCTCCTCCTGCCTTCAATCTTTCCCAGCATCAGGGTCTTTTCAAATGAGTAATCTCTTCACATCAGTTGGCCAAAGTGTTGGAGTTTCAGCTTCAACATGAGAACTTCCCATGAATATGAAGGACTGATTTCCTTTAGGATGGACTGGTTGGATCTCCTTGCAGTCCAAGGGACTTTTAAGAGTCATCTCCAACACCACAGTTCAAAAGCATCAATTTTTCTGCATTCAACTTTCTTCATTGTCCAACTCTCACATTTATGACTACTGGAAAAACTATAGCCTTGACTAGATGGACCTTTGTTGGCAAAATAATGTCTCTGGTTTTTAATATGCTGTCTAGGTTGATCATAACTTTTCTCCCAAGGAGTAAGCGTCTTTTAATTTCATGGCTATAATCACCATCCACAGTGATTTTGGAGCTCCCAAAAATAAAGTCTGCCACTGTTTCGACTGTTTGTTCATATATTTGCCATGAAATGACGGGTGTGTATGCTAAGATTTTGTTTTCTGAATGTTGAGCTTTAAGCCAACTTTTTCACTCTCCTCTTTCACTTTCATCAAGAGGCTCTTTAGTTCTTCACTTTCTGCCATAAGGGTGGTGTCATCTGCATATCTAAGGTTATTGTTATTTCTCCTGGCAATCTTGATTCCAGCCTGTGTCTCCTCCAGCCCAGCTTTTCTCATGATGTACTCTGCATATAAGTTAAATAAGCAAGGTGACAATATACAGCCTTGACGTATTCCTTTTCCTAATTGGAACCAGTCTGTTGTTCCATCTCCCATTCTAACTGTTGCTTCCTGACCTGCATACAGATTTCTCAGGAGGCAGATCAGGTGGTCTGGTATTCCCATCTCTTGAAGAATTTTCCACAGTTTATTGTGATACACATAGTCAAAGGCTTTGGCATAGTCAATAAAGCAAAAGCGGATGTTTTTCTGGAACTCTCTTGCTTTTTCCATGATCCATTGGATGTTGACAATTTGATCTCAGGTTCCTCTGCCTTTTCTAAAACCAGCTTGAACATTTGGAAGTTCACAGTTCATGTATTGCTGAAGCTTGGCTTGGAGAATTTTGAGGATTACTTTGCCAGCATGTGAGATGAGTGCAATTGTGTGGTAGTTTGAGCATTCTTTGACATTGCCTATCTTTGGGATTGGAATGAAAACTGACCTTTTTCAGTCCTGTAGCCACTGCTGAGTTTTCCAAACTTGTTGGCATATTGAATGTAGCACTTTCACAGCATCATCTTTTAGGATTTGAAATAGTTCAGTTCAGTTCAGTTCAGTTCAGTCGCTCAGTCGTGTCCGACTCTTTGCGACCCCATGAATCGCAGCGCGCCAGGCCTCCCTGTCCATCACCAACTCCCGGAGTTCACTCAGACTCACGCCCATCGAGTCAGTGATGCCATCCAGCCATCTCATCCTCTGTCGTCCCCTTCTCCTCCTGCCCCCAATCCCTCCCAGCATCAGAGTCTTTTCCAGTGAGTCAACTCTTCGCATGAGGTGGCCAAAGTACTGGAGTTTCAGCTTTAGCATCATTCCTTCCAAAGAAATCCCAGGGTTTATCTCCTTCAGAATGGACTGGTTGGATCTCCTTGCAGTCCGAGGGACTCTCAAGAGTCTTCTCCAACACCACAGTTCAAAAGCATCAATTCTTTGGCGCTCAGCCTTCTTCACAGTCCAACTCTCACATCCATACATGACTACTGGAAAAACCATAGCCTTGACTAGCTCAACTGGAATTCCATCATCTCCACTAGCTTTGTTCATAGTGATGCTTTCTAAGGCCCACTTGACTTCACATTCCAGGAATTCTGGCTCTAGGTGAGTGATCACACAATCATGATTATCTGGGTCGTGATGATCTTTTTTGTACAGTTCTTCTATGTATTCTTGCCACCTCTTCTTAATATCTTTTGCTTCTGTTACATCCATACTATTTCTGTCCTTTATTGAGCCCATCTTTGCATGAAATGTTCTCTTTGTATCTCTTATTTTCTTGAAGAGATCTCTGGTCTTTCCCATTCTAATGTTTTCCTCTATTTCTTTGCATTGATCACTGAGGAAGGCTTTCTTATCTTTCCTTGAGAGAGAGATTTGGGTGATCATAATTGACACTGAGGCCCAGATTTCATCCAAATTTCCATAACAAGGTTGATGAGTTTAAAAGAATCTTCAAGTTATTTATTTTTCTTAATTTTTGAAGGAAGCAACAGAGTGCTTTGTGAAGTGGAGGCTTAGATGTTTCTTTATGAAAAATTCTTGTGTAATTTTTTGTAAGAACTCAGTGTTGGCTACCATGAGGTTGTGAAAATGAGACTTTGACTCTGTCCTTGGGAAACTTACAATTTGATTGGGAAGATAACCTATGCTTAAATAATATTTTAAATTTAGAAAATGGTAGACCTGAAACCACAGCTAAAACAGAGTGTCATGGGAGCTGAGGGTTGGGAAAGATAACTTGCAATGAAGATGTAAGAAGAATTTTATGGGGAATTTAGAAGGGTTTCTGAAGAATGAATAGCTGTATTTGGCTAGAACTTGGGTATGAAATAACATTATTTATGGTGCTTGAAATTTAAAGTTGTAAAAGCAGTTCCTTCTCTGTGGTAGACTGGAAGTTTTAGGATGGACTGACTGGAACATGATTTAGTAGCATAAGAGCCAATTTAGTTCTTTTATTGGGCTGGTCAACTGCTGATCACTCTCCACCTTTTTGTGTGGCCCAGGGAAACCTGGCCTGGATCCATTCCATAGTGTTGTGTCAGAACTCTGAAGAAAGAATTCTTTCCCATGCTGAATTCTATTACATATCATTCCATGTGTAATTTTTATTTATATATATGCTTTTACTTAGGGATTTCATTCTAAAAGATAGAGATTTGCTTTTTAAAAAACACTTGATGACACATAATATAAGATAGTTTATCTTTAATGTATTTTTATTAATTCTGTTGGTTAGAAATTGGTTTAGAAGAAAATCTATCAATATGTAATACCACCTGCTTTCTGTGACACTGTATGTTCATATTATCACAGTGAAGAATTAAAGGAAATCTTATATTACATAATATGAAATCATTTACAGTTTATTTTGAATCCTGTTTTAGGTTTCTATGTTTTAGCTTGACTTAAATAATGAATCAATGCTTAAGATACCCTATATATTTATATATGCTTACAAATTTCTCTAGAAATTTATTAAGTTAGAGGAAAGAAATTAACCAACCCTAGCGATTCCTATTTTAGTTAATGATTTTGTTAATGTTCTTGCAACCTTTATCAAGTCTTAGTTTGCAGTTATTACAAAGGAGCAGACTGTTCCCATTTTAATGAGGAAATTATAGTGAATACCTCCTCAATATCTCTCCTATTGATTGCCTTCTTCCTTTAACAAGTACCAGATCTACTTCAGACCCTCATTAGCTCTTCTCTGTACTATAATAAAGACCACCTAATTAGTCTCACTGCCTTCTGTTTCCTGCTCATGTAATCCAACCCAACTCCTGAGAAACTAATCTTGCTAAAACAAAGCATGGATCATGCCATCTTCTTGCAGAAAGGCTTTCAATAATTCCCTGTTACAACCTGTTCTATACTCGGATGCGTTGCCTTGATTTGCAAGGCTGCCACAGTTCAGCTCATTCATATACCTTATATCTCTAGTCAAAGGTGATCACTTTTCTATGAACATTCCTACCTCCACAGTTAAGCCCTTGCTATCTGGAAAGCCCTCCCTATTATTTCTAGTTGCAGAAACCCTCATAATCCTACAAAGTCTGACCTTATCAAGTTCTTTCACTCTCACTTTACCTTGCTCTAGCACTTCACAGTCCAACCAAGGATAAGTGAGTTCTCCTTCCTCTGAATTCCCAGACTCATTCTTTGAACCACCCTCATAGAAGTTACCATACTCTGACTTGCATTGTAATGATCTGTTTGCTTATTTAAGCCCCTCCTATACTGTAAAATCCTTGTAGACCAAGCTCACATCTCATCATCCTTCTGTCTCCCACCTTACCCATCCCAGTGGCCTGTACATTGTTGTTGCCTAATAAATTCTACTGCTTTGAGGACATAATTAATGAAATATTGACTTGTCCAAAGGTTATGATTGCCATTTATCTTATTGGGAATGTTTAATGGCTTAAAATCATTTATTAGCTGTTACTTGTCTTGAAACTCCTGACTCATTTAAGGCCATTTTTCAATGTAAAATATTTTAATTAGAGTTGATAAAACTGGACACAATATAACAAGAATGGCAGAAAAGGAAGTGCTGCAGATTGTACTTGTGAATTTGTTGAACTCAGGATAAGGAAACAGCATCTGTTCCAGAAATATCTACTAGTTAAGACCCAAGAAGTCAAACATACCTAACCACCCTGCATATCACATTATTTCAGCAGGAGGTGCCAAGAAGAAAAGGAGCAATCTACCATCTGCTGAGCCATCCGTTTCATAAGACCTATTCCTTAGTTAGTGCCATTGGGGTTTTCATTTCTTTAAAAAATGATTAGCATAATCAAAGACCACAAATAAGAGCATATGACAACATTATTTAATAGCCATTGGAGTTAGCATCAGCTTCTATTTTTCTCATAGTTGTTTCCCTATTTAGCATGGAAAGAGCATAATCCATGAATCAGAAGCACTGAGTCTGAATTCTAACTCTGTTTCCTACTAACTTATCTAGGGCAATTGTCTGTATCTGACTGTATATGGCTTCCTATGTAAAATGTAAATAATATTTATCTCATAAGATGTAAGCTAAAATGTAAGTCCTATGAAGGCAAGAATGTTCATCTGGTCTGTTCCTTGATGCATCCCAGGTCTCAGAACATTGGCATATAGAAGATGCTCATTAAAAACTTGTTGAATGTGGTAGTATTGAAATAAAATTAATATTCTAGAAATGCTTTGAAAGCTATATCCAAGTAATAAATTTTAGGATGGATCACCCAATTTAGTCTTCTTGAATTAGTAGATAGGTAAACTTATACTAAATATCTAAATATTATTACTATTAATAAATAGCATTAATACTTATACTAAATATCAGCAAATGGCTGTCTGAGGAGGCCTTTACAAATAGCTGTGAAAAGAAGGGAAGCGAAAAGCAAACGAGAACAGGAAAGATATAACCATCTGAATGCAGAGTTCCAAAGAATAGCAAGGGGAGATAAGAAAGCCTTCCTCAGTGGTCAAAGCAAAGAAATAGAGGAAAACAACAGAATGGGAAAGACTAGAGATCTCTTCAAGAAAATTAGAGATACTAAGGGAACATTTCATGTAAAGATGGGCACCCTAAAGGAAAGAAATGCTATGGACCTAAGAGAAGCAGAATATATTAAGAAGAAGTGGCAACAATACACAGAAGAACTATACTAAAAATATCTTCATGACCCAGATAATCATGATGGTGTGATCACTCACCTAGAGCTAGACATCCTGGAATGTGAAGTCAAGTGTGCCTTAGGAAGCATCACTATGAACAAAGCTAGTGGAGGTGATGGCATTCCAACTGAGGTATTTCAAACCCTAAAAGATGATACTGTTAAAGACCTGAACTCAATATGCCATCAAATTTGGAAAAGTCAGCAGTGGCCACAGGACTGGAAAAGGTCAGTTTTCATTCCAATCCCAAGGAAAGACAATGCTAAAGGATGCTCAAACTACTGCACAATTGCACTCAAATCTCACAGACTAATAAAGTAATGCTCAAAATTCTCAAATCCAGGCTTCAACAGTACATGAACTGTGAATTTCCAAATGTTTAAGCTGGATTAGATGGAGAAGGCAATGGCACCCCACGCCAGTACTCTTGCCTGGAAAATCCCATGGACAGAGAAGCCTGGTAGGCTGCGGTCCATGGGGTGGTGAAGAGTTGGACACGACTGAGCGACTTCACTTTTACTTTTCACTTTCACGCATTGGAGAAGGAAATGACAGCCCACTCCAGTGTTCTTGCCTGGAGAATCCCAGGGATGGGGGAGACTGGTGGGCTGCTGTCTATGGGGTCACACAGAGTCGGACACGACTGAAGTGACTTAGCAGCAGCAGTAGCAGCAGTTCAAAACGTACTTAATAAATACTCAATAAATACTTAATTTTTTTTAAGCTTGGAGGAAAATCCAGATAGACTGAATAGTTTTTGAAGCTCTCTAAAATATCACTGCAGGATATGTAATTTACTGATTTATACAGTTTGGTTATTGAAAGTTATGGTGAATTTTAGTAGACTTCCTAAACTCTGGTGTCAGCTCTAACCCTTCCTTAATAATACTGTCAGATTATGGTTTTTAAAAACCTGCTTTTACTATCTTCCTGCTTTACTCAAAACCTTCAAAATCATGTGTACATGGTTGTGTGTGAGTACACCATGTATGCCTGTGTGTATCATGTTAAGCCAAAGCGTCTTTGCTTCCTTCTCCCTCCTTTCCTCCCTTCCTTCTTTTATTTTATCACTATTGTTTAGTGAGCGCCACTATATATATTAGGTCTTTTTTTTTTTTTTGTATTTTACCTGCAAAATTTCCCTGTAAGCTTCACAACATCTTACAAGGATCTGTTATTATCCTCATTTTTTTAGATAGAGAAAATATATATTGTACTGGTTAAGAAGCCTGTCTCAGGTTACTCAGCTATTAAGTGGCAGAATTGCAATAGGAGTTAAATCTGCCTGTTCTAAAGCTGGAGAAGGACACGGCAACCCACTCCAGTATTCTTGCCTAGAGACTCTGTGGAGAGGAGCCTGATGGGCTGCCATCTATGGGGTCGCACAGAGTTGAACACGACTGAAGTGACTTAGCAGCGGTAGCAGCAGCATTCTAAAGCTTTTGTACCATTGTTTCCTCAAACTCAGGAAATATGCAGACTGCTTTATTTATTTGTTTGAGTTTTATTTTTTCACTTTTTCATTGAGGTATAATAGAGTGAAGTACGTAAATTTTGTGTCCAGTTCAATGGATTTCTAAGTATCTGTTCATTCAGGTAGCTACCATTCAGATCAAGATATGCATTTCCAGTCCTTTAGATAGACCACTTTTTAAAGACAATAAATTTTTTCATAAATGTTCAATGCTGACAAGTTATTTTTATTAAATTAAAATAAATAGAAAATGATATATAACCCCCTTATGTTTGTAGTTCTTATTCAAGCATAAAAGCAAATTAGTATATTTAATATAAGCAAAGGTGAAAATTTAGTAAAATTTACATTAGCAAAATTTAATAAGATATATAATATTTTGCTGAAACCAAACTCTGTCACCATGTGAATACAGTATTGATTTCATAGCTTGGCTTTTTGCATTTACTATGCCTGTGTCACTTTATGATATAGTTGTTTTTCCATTTGAGTCATCTCAGAACCTTTATTCATACACTACTCTATGACACAATTTAGATCTTGTTTCATGTGAATATAAAATTTATGTATTGAATCAGCTTCTATTTTGTTCTCAGGAATCTTCAATAATTCAAGTAATTAGCACCAATATAATCATATACATACAAGATGTGTGTACTGAAATCTCTTGTCAGTACTTGATATTGAGGTGGTCATAGGGATAAATCTATCAATTATAAATATCTGCTTAGACAATCAAATAAATGAAAACATAAAATTTAAAAATTCTTGTGGAAAATGTGGACCATTGGGGCTATGCCTGAAGAGTTTCAGTTAGGGAAACACTGGTCTGTCCTGCTCACTCAGGGACACACCCTCAAGGTCCACAATATTTGAGTCATTTTTACTTAGAAAACAACATTGGTAATGAAACAGGACTCCTTCTCTGTTAGGCTGGTGTCTTTACTCTCTGAGGAACGTGTCATGGGAATGCCTAGTAGATGCCTTAATGTTACTGGTAAACCTTCCTCTAAGCTATTGCCTATTGAATGGTTACCATTCTTAAATTTGGGCTTCTCCGATGGCTCAGATGGTAAAGAATCTGCCTGCAAGGCAGGAATCCTGGATTTGATCCCTGCATCAGGAAGATCCCCTGGAGAAGGGAATGGCGACCCAAATTCAGTATTGTTGCTGGGAGAATACCAGGACAGCTGGGCTGCACTCCAAGGGGTCACAAAGATTTGTGCATGACTAAGCACACAGCACACATTATTAAATTCACAGTTAAAATTTCACCTTCTTCATGAAATCATTACTAATCTTTTTGAGCTGTGCAACCTCTTTTTTCTTACAGTATTGTGTCTATTTTAGTATTGACATTATATTTAGTCCATAATGATTTTTACAACTTAGCATAATATAATTTATAGTCTTAAAGTTTATTATATTATTATATGTATTAATTTTAGTCTCTGACTAGATTTTTAAGAGTTTGGGGCTGGGAGTTGTTTAAATTTTGTGATCGTATAGTGTGGAAGAAAGAACGTTGCTTTTTAATTATGGTTAAGTTACTTATTAGCTCTGTGATTGAAAGCCTCATTGAAATTGTTTTCATATTTTTTTAAAAATTAGCATTAAAAACTCAGAGGAGTTTATTTATTTAAGAAAGCCTACAATAATCATTTGGTAAGCAGTCTTAATGATGAATGTTTATTTACTCTTTACTGAAGATCGGTTTGGCTGTAGCCACATGAAAATTTACTAGGAAGATAGAAAATCTGAAAGACATTGAAACTGCTGACCATTACTCACTTTTGGTGATAAACAAAACCATCAAAAGAAATATAAAATACTTGATAAGTGACTTTGGAATCCTGGAGAACTCAAATGGTGAAAAAAAAAAGAGTTATTAGAAGTGAAGAGCTAACTGAATATATAGTGTCATGGGGGTAGAAATCGCTTTTCCAGACCAACTGAGAACCTGGGAAAGTTGGAATATGTCTTACAAAATCTGGAAGAAAACGTGCAAAGCTTTCAGAGTTTTCAATTCAGATTTAAAAGGAATTTAGAAATAGAGAAATAATGTTTATTCAAAAACTTAAAATCCAAATAATATACAGGACAGTGGGTCTAACACTGATAGATCCATAGTGGAAGAGATGTATTTTCACTGGAGAACATAAAGAAGAGGGTCATTAATAACACATTTGGCCTTAAATGTCTCCATGTCGATGCAGAACATAAGTAATGAAGAAAGTGATCTTAAAATATTAAGACAAGGATGTAGTTATTAAGATTAGAGTGGAATGGGGTTTAGAGTCCCATCACTTCATGGGAAATAGATGGGGAAACAGTGGAAACAGTGTCAAACTCTATTTGGGGGGGGGGCCAAAATCACTGCAGATGGTGATTGCAGCCATGAAATTAAAAGACGCTTACTCCTTGGAAGAAAAGTTATGACCAACCTAGATAGCATATTCAAAAGCAGAGACATTACTTTGCCGACTAAGGTCCGTCTAGTCAAGGCTATGGTTTTTCCAGTGGTCATGTATGGATGTGAGAGTTGGGCTGTGAAGAAGGCTGAGCACCGAAGAATTCATGCTTTTGAACTGTGGTGTTGGAGAAGACTCCTGAGAGTCCCTTGGACTGCAAGGAGATCCAACCAGTCCATTCTGAAGGAGATCAGCCCTGGATTTCTTTGGAAGGAATGATGCTAAAGCTGAAATTCCAGTACTTTGGCCACCTCATGTGAAGAGTTGACTCATTGGAAAAGACTCTGATGCTGGGAGGGATTGGGGGCAGGAGGAGAAGAGGACGACAGAGGATGTGATGGCTGGATGGCATCACTGACTCGATGATTGTGAGTCTGAGTGAACTCCGGGAGTTGGTGATGGACAGGGAGACCTGGCGTGCTGTGATTCATGGGGTCGCAAGGAGTTGGACACGACTGAGCGACTGAACTGATCTGAATGAAATGTCATGAAGAGGCACCTTGTTCAATGAAGCCCAAAGAGTGGTAGTGTGCTTTGATTTCCCCCCCACCAAAGTTGAGGAAACAGTGAATAAGCCTCTGCTGCTAAGTCACTTCAGTCGTGTCCGACTCTGTGCAACCCCACAGATGGCAGCCCACTAGGCTCCCATGTCCCTGGGATTCTCCAGGCAAGAACACTGGAGTGGGTTGCCATTTCCTAGTCTGAGCTTAATCTGATCAATGAGAGAAAATTGCTTGTAGGTGTAAAAGTGTGAAGGACCATGAATAATAGGGACCGTGTTTTCAAGTTTGTAAAACCAAAGAAAGAAAATGAGAGAATGTCTGGACCACTAAATCATGCTATGCTTGGAGAAGGAAATGGCAACCCACTCCAGTGTTCTTGCCTGGAGAATCCCAGGGACGGGGTAGCCTGGTGGGCTGCCATCTATGGGGTCGCATAGAGTCAGACACGACTGAAGCGACTTAGCAGCAGCAGCAGTGATAGTTGTTATTTACTGAACAGTTACTAATATACAAGATACTGTAACAAGTGTTTTATATTGAATTTCTCATTTAATTCTCACAATTCATCCCAGTTTTATAGATAAAGAAACTGAGGCTTAGAAAAGAAGTAATTTTCCAAGTGGCACACAGACATTTAGTAACATAGCCAGATTTGAATCCATGCAGTCTGAATTTAGAAATATCTTTCTAAGACTGTATATTTCTTAGAGTTTTTTGAAAAGATAAATGGATTTCCTTGAACAGTAAATTTAAAAGAAAGAACAGCAATCCAAAGACCCAGAATAGCCAAAACAATCTTGAGAAAGAAGCTGAAAGCTAGAGGTGTCATGCTCCTTGATTACAAATTATACTACAAGGTTATGATAATCAAAACAATATGTTACTGACACAAATAAGACATATATTAATGGAATAGAATAGAGAACCCAGAAATAAACCCACATACTTATGGTCAATTAACATGACGAAGGGGGCAAGAATATACAATGGGGAAAAGACAGCCTTCTCATAAATGATGTTGGGAAAACTAGACAGCTACATGCAAAAGAATCAAGCTATACTGTTCTCTCACAAAATGCACAAAAATAAATTCAAAGCAGAACACTTACATGTAATACCTGAATTCATAAAACTTCCAGAAAAAAATAAGCAGTACACTCTTTGACGTTCATAATAATATTTGTTTGTATATGTTTCCTTAGGCAAGGGAAAGGAAAGTAAAAATAAACAAATGGAACTGCATCAAGCTGAAAAGTTTTTGCACAACTAAGAAATTCTCAACAAAATGAAATGACTTCCTACTTAGGAGAAGATATTTACAAATTACATATTCCACAAAGGATTAATATCCAATATATACAGAGAACTCATATAATCCCACATCAAAAATCCCACCCAAAGCCAAACAACTTGAATAAAAAATGAGTAGTTGATTTGAGTAGACATTTTTCCAGAGAAGGCATACAAATATCCAATAAGCATATGAAAAGATGCCCAACATCACTGACCATCAGGAAAATGCAAACCCTTAAAACCTCAATGAGATGTCATGCATACCTGTCAGAATGGCTGTTATAAAAAACAAAACAAATAACAAGTATTGGTAAATGTGGAGAAAAGGGAACCTTCATACAAATGTTAGTGGAAATGTAAATTGGTGTAGCCACTATGAAAAACAGTATGGAGATTCCTCAAAAAATTAAAATAGATCTACCGTATTATCTAGCAATTCCATTTCTGGGTATTTATATGAAGAAAAAACACTAATTAAAAAAGATAGATATACTTCTATGTTCATTGCAGTATTTATTTGTAATAGCCAAGATAGGGAAACCTGGCATGCTCTAGTCCATGGGGTTGCAAAGAGTTGGACATGACTTAGCAACTTAACAACAACAAAAGATACAAAAGCACATAAGTGCCTCTCTCTCTATATATATATATATAAATATACTATCTATATATAATGGAATATTACTCAGCCATAAAAAAGAATGAAATCTTACTCTTTGAAACAACAAGAATGGATCTAGAGAGTATTATGCTAACTGAAATGAGTCAGAAAGAAAAGGACAAATACTATATAATTTCACTTTTATGTGGCATCTAAAAAGCAAAACAAATGAATAAATATAACAAAGCAGAAACAGAGTTATAAACACAGAGAATAATCAGGTGGTTGCCAGAGAAAAGAGGAGCAGGAGGAGGAAAGAAATAGATGAGGGAGATTAAGAGGTACAAATCTTCAGTTGCAAAATAAATGGGTATGAAATGAAAGGTGAGGGAATATATTGTAGTAAATAATTACATTGGCTTCCCTGGTGTCTCAGATGGTAAGGAATCTGCCTGCAGTGCAGGAGACCTGGGTTTGATCCCTGGGTCAGGAAGATCCCCTGCAGAAGGGAATAGCAACCCATTCTAGTATTCTTACCTGGAGAATTCCATGGACAGAGGAGCCTGGCAGACTGCAGTCCATGGGGTCTCAAAGAGTCAGACATGACTGAGTGACTACATCTTCACTTTCAAATAATTTTGTAATATACTCATATGGTGACAGATTGTAACTAGACTTACCTAGTGCCAGTGATGTTTTTGCTTTATCTTCTACTTTCACTTTATGATCATTAAAAGAAGATGGAAGAGATTAAAATTTTAAAGATATCTATCATTTAGGGATTAGGCTTGGCTGTGAAGAACTTTGAATTGTAACAGCTTAATAGGATAGAAATTCATTTCTCTTTTCTGCTGAAATCTGTAGGTGGGTAGTCCATGACTGGCACAATGTCTATGCTCTACAAGGTTCTCACTGACTCAGCCTATTTTGTGGTTCTGTTCCATGTAGACATTAGTTTCAAAGTCATCTCATGGTATAATATAGCTGCTCCAGCTTCCAGTCATCACTTCTATACTTCAACCATCAAGAAAGAAAGGAAGAACATCATGTCTGCACACTGTAAGGATACTCTTAAATTGCACAAACTAGTTCCTTTTACTTCTGTTGGTCAAAATTAGTCAGATGGTTACACCTAGTGATAATTAAAATGGGGAAATGCAAATTTTAGTCTAGATATTTGCATTTCTGCCTAGAATCTGTGAGTGCTATTAGTAAATTATGGGCTTCCCAGGTGGTGCAATGATAAAAAAAAGAAAATCCAACTGCCAACGCAGAAAATGTGGGTTCAATTCCTGGGTTGGGAAGATCCTTTAGAGTGGGAAATGGCAACCCACTCCAGTACTGTTGCCTGAAAAACTCCACGGAAAGAGGAGTCTGACCAGCTACAGTCCATGAGGTTGCAAAGAGTCAGACATGACTGAGCACTTATGCATGCTATTAGTAAATTATAAGGAGGTAGAAACAGAAGGTGTGGGTGTGGATCCAGCAAATTTTTATCACATATATGTAATCAAATTCAAAGAGAAAGATAACAGAAACCTATAATAATAGTGTCAGGAAAGATAAAAGCCTAATATAGTTTGAAATTTATAGAAAATTCTAACAAAATTTTGGCTTTTGATTGTTCAAAAGTTTTTACATAATTTTGGAATGAATATAAATATTTGTAATTACATTTAGAATAAATATAATAAAGGAAAGTGATAGCTAATTCTCACTTGGGGAAAATTCTAATGTTAATAGGTGATGAAGAAATAGTAGAATTAGTCCTGTATATTGTTTTCACCTCTTGTATTTGTTGTTGTTCAGTTACCAAATCTTGTCTGACTTTTTGTGACCTCATGGACTGCAGCATATCAAGCTTCTGTCTCCCACCTCTTTTATTAGTTTGGTGCAGAAGTAATCATGGTTTTTGTGTTGCCATTTGACACTTGATATTGGAACACATTATAAATAAATGTGATTATGTTATATATCATTTTAATGTGCATTTCCCACTTTATGTTTTTTTGCTAATGACATTACTTACTGTTTATTTCATATTTATTTTAGACTATGGAAATGATGTTAGACAAAGAACAAATTTGAGTGATTTCCTTATTTGAGTTCAAAATGGGTTGTAAAGCAGAGTATACCACTTGCAACATCAACAATGCATTTGGGCCAGGAACTGCTAACGAACATACAGTGCAATGGTGGTTCAAGACATTTTGCAAAGGAAACAAGAGCCTTGAAGATGAAGAGCATAGTCACTAGCCATTGAAAGTTGACAAGAACCAATTGAGAGCCATCATCAAAGCTGATCCTCTTACAACTACATGAGAAGTTAATGAAGAACTCAACATCGACTCTTGTATGGTCATTCAGCATTTGAAGCAAATTGGAAAGGTGAAAAAGCTTGATAAATGGATGAGCTAACAGCAAATTAAAAAAATCGTTTTGAAGTATCATCTTATTCTGTGCAACAACAGCAAACCATTTCGTGATTGGATTGTGACGTGCAATGAAAAGCAGATTGTACAAGACAACTGGTGATGACCAACTCAGTGATTGGACTGAGAAGAGGCTCCAATGTACTTCCCCAAGCCAAACTTGCACCAAGAAAGGGTCACGGTCACTGTGGTGGTCTGTTGCCCATCTGATCCACTACACCTTTCTGAACCCTGGTGAAACCATTACATCTGAGAATTATGCTCAGCAAATCAATGAGATACACCAAAAACTGCAACTCCTGCAACTGGCATTGGTCAACAAAAAGGGCCCAATTCTTCTTGACAGTGCTTGATGTACATCAGACAACCAACACTTCAAAAGTTGAACAAATTGGGCTACAAAGTTTTGCATCATCCATCATATTCATCTGACCTCTCGCCAACTTAGGTCTTCAAGCATCTCAACAACTTTTTGCAGAGAAATGCTTCCACAACCAGCAGGATGCAGAAAATGCTTTCCAAGAATTCGCAGAACCCTGAAGCATGGATCTTTATGCTTCAGGAATAAACAAACTATTTTTTTTGGCAAAAATGTGTTGATTGAAATGGTTCCTATTCTGACTAATAAATGATTTTGATTCATGGTTCAAAACCATAATTACATTTGCACCAACCTAATACCAAAATTAATTATTAAATTAGAAGAACATGCTGATGAGAAACTGAAATCCCAAATAGGATAGAATAGCACCTTGATTCTTGTTCTCATTGCTTGCCTGCATTATCTCAGCAGCCTCGTTAAAATTCTTGCTATTGCTTGGCACACATTTTCCCTTCTGACCCTCCAATCAAGTAAAGAAGACAACTTCTATACTCCTGCCAGTTATTTTCTTTTTAAATAAATCATGTCTTTCCACACTTAAAAACTTTTTTTGGTTCCCTATAATTTATAGAATTAAGTTCAGACTTCTTACCATGACATATAAAGCCCTTCATGGTATGTTTTGAACTTTTCTTTAATCTCATCTGTCTATTCCATTCATGTGTTTTTGAGCTTCACCTTTGTCAAACCTCTTAGTGTTTCCTGAATATTAAACTTACGAATCCTTTTGTTTGAATGCCTCTCTTTGCCTGGGAAAACTCATGGACAGTCTTTCAGACTAAACTCACGTATCTCTACCTTTTAAAAGCCACACACAGATTGCTAGTTTTTTCTCTGTATCTACATAGCATTCTGTAAATATTTCTGTTGCAGTACTTGTTATATTGAAATAAATACATATTTATTTACATGTCTTTCTTCCCTGCTGCACTCTGAGTTCCCTGGGGGAAACAAGTATTGCTCAGAACTTAGTGAATATTCAGAATGTTCATTGACTAATTGATGAGAACATGCAGATGGTATAAATTAATTCAAGTTCTTAGGGTCAGATGAATAAAAAAACATCCATTTGTGATTTAGGAGCTATTGCCAAGTATCTCAGAGGAATTTTGGGTAATAGAAGTGTCAAAAGACTGGAGATAGGCAATGTTCTAATTTTCACCGTGAGTGTAAAAGTATATCTAGAAATTGTAGGTTCACAAGCATTAGGCCAAATTGTGGAGCAGATTATTAGACAGATGGCTTGTAAGCACTTTAGGAAAAATACTGAAAAGTATTTTTATTTAAAATTTTTCTATTGTTATATTTTAACTCTGCCTAATTTCATAAAGAATTAGAGGTGGATATTGATTCCTAGTTTTTCTTAGGACAAGTTAAAATTGTATGTCACTCTTTTCCTGTGTTTCTTGAAACTTATTGACTGAGAATAATGGTAATGGACTTCCCTGGTGGCTCAGATGGTAAAGCGTCTGCCTACGATGCAGGAGACCCGGTTTCATTCCCTAGGTTGGGAAGATCTTCTGGAGAAGGAAATGGCAATCCACTCCAGTATTTTTGTCTGGAAAATCCCATGGATGGAGGCTGTAGGCTACACTACATGGGGTCACAGAATCGGACACAACTGAGCGACTTCATTTCACTTCAATGGCTGTATATTCTGTAAGGCATTTGATGATGTCTCTTATGTACTCTCTGTTGTGGTTTTGTGTGGACCAGATGATAGTTTTGTGTATTGAAAACTATAAAACTCTATGCCAGACTTTCTCTATTTTTAGTCATTTGCTTATTAATACCTTTATTTTTTGTCATATTCACATGCCATGTTTACTTTTATATACCTAACATTTTTCTTTGTCACCGGATCTTTTTTATTTAAACATAACCTTATCCAAAATGAAAATATCTTTAAAGCCACAGATTTGTAGTAATATTTTTTCTAATATACCCTGTAATAAATACATAGCTATGAACAAAAAAATTGATGGTCCATGTATCATCTTGAATATAATCACTGTATAATTTTATAATATTTTATGCTATAATCATTGTATAAAATATGGGGGATTTAAGTTAATTCAAAAGACCAATGCCATGAGTGATTTTTGTCTATCACAACATTGCATGGCACATGAAGGCAGCTGATAATGGATATCAAGTTTGAAGGATGTTTTGAGTGACAAATTTCAGGGCTGTGAATTTTGTCTTGATCTGCTTGACATTTTTATTAGTGACCTAAAGACATAGGAGGTGAATGGGTTCAATTGGAAATGATATAACTTGGAAGGGACAACTAATAATATACTAGATCATAGAACTGATTCACTTAAAAAAGAGGATACCTAATTAGATTAAGACAAAAAGTTTTTAAATATAGAAAGAAGGAGATCTGGCAAAATTGCTTAGAGGTTTCAATTGGCTATAAACTCATTAAAAGTGAAAATTTTGATATAGATGCCTAGAAAGTAAATGCACACTTGGATTTTAAAGTCATATGGTCAATAAAGTGCTTTAAAATAGAATGTCCAAGTTAAGACAGTAAAATATTCTGCAGCTGATGATTCTATATCTGGAATATTATGTTCAATTTCAAGTTGTAATCCAGGAAAAACATAGATCTGGAAATCCTTTCACTTGTGCACGTGTGTGTGTGAGAGAGAAAGTGAATGTTGAAGGGACTAGGTATAAGAAAAAAAATTCTAAGTAGGGGCATGAGAATTGTTTTCATATACATTATTAGAAAAGCTTTCAACATAGAGGGAGCATTTTATAGTCTTGAGCAGATTTGACTACAGCTCAGTAAAAATTTAAAGAATTTAACAGTCAGAGATGCTTCTTCAGAGGGAAGAAGTAAGCTGCCAGGATTGCTGTGCTGTCATTTTAAGGATGTGAGTCTATGTTTATACATGTGTGTGCATGTGTAAATTGACAAAGAGGTGATCCTTTAATTTTATGTACTTAAAATTTTTACACTGATCATTCAATCAGGAAAAAAGATATTTCTATTTTTTAAATATAAAATTTAAGTCTATTGGAGAAGGGGAGTGGTTGGAGACTCTTCTTTCTGTCAGTTAATACCCCTGCATGTTTGACTGATTCATTAACTTCTCTAAGCCTGAAGTTCCTCTTCTAGACCAAGGAGATAATGATACTTTTCATGCTGGGAGATTGTGAAGATTAAATTAATGGTGTAAATGAAAATTCCTGACATAGTTCAACTTAAGTATATGTTTATAGCTTTTTTTCTTGTATTTGATCTTGAGTTTACTATTGAAGGGACAACCAAAAATTAATAGCCAAAATTTTGGCACTAATATTGAACCTGAAAAATTTTAGTCCTAACTTGTGATTTGAAAGTTATGTTTTATGGGAAAAGTAATATAGAAGAAAGAGAAAATCCTGACCTATATATATGCTTTTGGTCACTAATCAAAGCCCTCACAATGTCATATTAGAGTCTTCACAGATAAGTTCTATACTCATTATTTTTGCTTTCTTTTGTCTTTTTTAAATGATTCAATATTTTTTATAGATTATAATCCATATAAAATTATCAATTATGGCTGTATCTCCCCATGCTATACAATATATTCTTGTTGCTCATTTACATTTAAATACGTATATGTGTGTATGCATGCTAAGTCGCTTCAGTCGTGTCTGACTCTGTGTGACCCCATGGACTGTGGCCCACCAGACTCCTCTCCATGGGAAAATCCAGGCAAGAATACTGGACTAGATTGCCCTCCCCTCCTCTAGGAGATCTTTCCAACCCAGGGATCAAACCCACGTCTCTTACATCTCCTGCATTGGCAGGCAGGTTCTTTACCACTAGCACCACCTGGGAAGCCTTTATGTATTTATTTACCTATGGCTGCTTTGGGTCTTCCTTGCTGTGTACAGGCTTTTTCTAGTTGCAGTGGCTTGTCTTGTTGTGGAGCATGAATTCTAAAGTGAGCCTGCTTCAGTAGTTGTGACTTGCATGCTCCAGAGTGTAGGCTCAATAGTTGTGGCACTCAGGTGTAGTTGCCCTGCAGCATATGGAATCTTCCCAGACCAGGTATTGAACTGATATCCCCTGCATTGGCAAGTGGATCTTAACCACTGGACTACCCGGGAAGCCCCTTACTTATTTTATAGAGAATAATTTGTTTCTCTTAATCCCATATCCCTAACTCTCCTGTACCCTTTTCCCTCTTCTCACTGGTTCTCTATATATGTGTGTCTGTTTCTGTTTTGTTATGTATGTTTGATTGTTTTATCTTTTAGATTCCACATATAAGTTATAATACAGAGTATTTGTCTTTCTCTGTCTGACATATTTCACTGAGGCATAATACTCTCTAGGTCCGTCCATGTTGTTGCAAATGGCAGAATCTCATTCTCTTTTATGACCAAGTGATATTCCATTGTATGTATATGACACATGTTTATCTATTCATCTGTTGAGGGGCACTTATATTGCTTTCACATCTTAACTATTGTAAATAATGCTGTTATGAGCATCAGGGTGCCTGTATCTTTCCAAATTAGTGCTTTTTGGTTTCTTCAGATATATATTAGCAGTGAAATTGCTGGGTAATATGGTAGTTCTACCTTTATTTTTTTCTGAGGAATTCCATATTGTTTTCCATAGTGGCTGCACCAGATTACAGTTCTCCCAACAGTGCACTTGGGTTCCCTTTTGTTGACATCCTATTTGTAGAATTTTTGATAATAGTCATTTGATGATACCTCCTTGTGGTTTTGATTTGCATTTCTCTGATGATTAGCAATGTTGAGTATTTTTTTCATGTGCCTGTTAGTCTATTGGAAAAATGTCTATTTAGGTCCTTGGCCCATTTTTTAAGTGAATTGTTTGTTTTTGATGTTGAATTGTATGAACTGTTTATATATTTTAGTACTAACCCCTTATCAGTCATATTAATTGCAAATATTTTTTCCTATTCAGGAGGTGTCTTTTCACTTTGCCAGTGGTTTTCTCTGCTGTGCAAAAGTTTTCAAGTTTAATTAAGTCCCACTTGTTTACTTTTGCTTTTGTTTCCTTTGCCTTAGGAGATAGATCTAAAAAGAAAACCCGTGGTGGATTCATGTCAATGTATGGCAAAACCAATACAGAATTGTAAAGTAAAATAAAAAATAAATAAAGAAAGAAAGAAAACCACATTGCTAAAATTTATGTCAAAGAATATTCTGCCTGTGTTTTCTTCTAGCAGTTTTATGATTTCCAATTGTACTGTTAGATCTTTAATCCATTTTTAGCTTACTTTTGTACATGGTGTAAGAAAATGTTCTGATTTCATTCTTTTATGTATAACACTACTTACTGAAGAAACTGTCTTTTCCTCGTTGTATGTTCTTGCCTACTTTGTCATAGATTAATTGACCATAGGTGCATGACTTTATATCTGGGTTCTCTGTTCTGTTTCATTGATCAATATGTCTGTTTTTGTGCCATTACTATGTTGTTGATTACTACAGTTTTGTAGTATAATCTGAAATCAGGAAGCATGATGTATCAAGCTTTGTTCTTTTTTCTCAGGATTGCTTTAATGATTTAGGGTCTTTTGTAGTTTCCTATAAATTTTGTGATTATTTGTTCTAGTTCTGTGAAAAATGTAATTGGTATTTTGATGGGGATTTCATTAAATCTGTTGATTGCTTTGGTTAACACGGACATCTGAACAGTATAAATTCTTCTAATCCAAGAATATATGATATCTTTTTATTTCTTTGTATCATTTTCAAATTTCTTTATCAGTGATATTTAGTTTTTAGAGTATAGTTTTTTTGCCTTGTTGGTTAAGTTTATTCCCAAATACTTAACCTTTTTTTGACTGAAATTTTAAATAAGATTGCTTTTCTACTTCCTATTTTTATATTTGTATATTTTTATATATTGTATTTATACTATAATTTTACATTATATTTTATATTTTATTATTAGTATAATAGATTTCTGTATATTAATCTTGTATCCTGCAACTTCACTGAATTCTTTCTTCAGGTTTGGGAAGTTTTAAGCCATGATTTCATTAAGTACATTTTCAAATTCCTTTTCTTCTCCTCTGGGAACCCTATAATGGGAATGTTGGTAAGCTTGATGTTATCCCAAAGATTCATTAAACTTTTCTAATTTTTAGATGTTTATTTACTTTTACATTCTCATTGGGAGATTTCCATTATTTTATCTTCCTCTTCTGTATCACCTAGTCAGCTATTCATTCCTCCAAGTGTGTTTTTCATTTTAGTTTTTGTATTCTTCAGTTCTGAGTTGTTCTTCTTGTATTCCGTAGATCCATGTCAAAATTTTCACTGTGTTCATCTATTCTTTTCCTTAATTCAGTTAGCATCCTTTTAACTAATGTTTTGAGTTTTTTTAATCTGGTAAACTGCTTATTTGTTTTATTAGTTGTTTTTTATTGACATTTTTCTCTTGCATTTTCAGTTGAGACAAATTCTTCTGTTTCCTCATTTTAATTAACTTTCTATGTCTCTAGGAAATAAGGTAAAACAGTTGCCTATTGCAGTCTTGAAGGTATATCCTTATGTGGAATAGCCCTATACAGTCTGTATGTACCCAGTGGTTTTGGTAGGAGAACAGTATTTTATGTGAACACAAGTTGTGCCTTTCCTTAGGTTGTGCTGATGGTATCACTTTGGTAGGATGTGGAACTTGAGATAGAGTGGCTAGAACCAGAGTCTAGTGTGGTCTGGGGCTCCTCCTCTGATCAATGGCCATCACAACCCTATCAGAGGTGGGGTCAGGTCACAAGTTGCTGGAGCAGAAGCCCTGAGGATTGGATTTGAGATGGTTCAGTACTCTTGAAGTGTGAGCTCTCTCCACTCCCAGAAGCACTGGAGGAAGAGGGGCTGGCTTGGTCAGTTGGTGAGGTCTGGGGCACTGGGCAGCTAAAGTCCTTTGGTCCTTAGGTAACTCATCTGATATACTGCTGGTGTAAATGCACCAGCAGTGACTGCCCCCTCTCTGCTCAGATATGACTTTGAGTTGGAGTTACCTCAGAATCTCATGGCTGAGGTCTTTGCCCAGTCATGGCAACATTTGCTTCAGTGTGGAGCTGCCACATGAGGCAAGAGGTTCTGGGCATTCACTCAGCTCAGGCCAAGGCATGTATTGGAACAGCAGCAAGAAATGCAGTTAGCCACCCCTGCATTCTTAAGACATGCTCTTTGCCCTGCATTGTAACAAGGAAGTGCAGGTACACTCTTCCTGAGTGGGGTCCCTCTTCCTACAGCTCTACTGTTAGTCCCACTGGCCCTCCAAAAAGCCAAGAGGTTTGTCTTCCTTTTGTTGGACCTTATGGCTGGGGTCCATTCAATATCACGGTAATCTAAGTCTATGCCCCAACTAGTAACGCTGAAAGCTGAAGTTGAATGGCTCTATGAAGAGCTACCAGACCTTTTAGAACTAACACCCAAAAAAGATGTCCTTTTCATTATAAGGGACTGGAATGCAAAAGTAGGAAGTCAATAAACACCTGGAATAACAGGCAAATTTGGCCTTGGAATGTGGAATGAAGCAGGGCAAAGATTAATAGAGTTTTGCCAAGAAAACGCACTGGTCATAGCAAAAACACTCTTCCAACAACACAAGAGAAGATTCTACACATGGACATCACCAGATGGTCAACACCGAAATCAGATTGATTATATTCTTTGCAGCCAAAGATGGAGAAGCTCTATACAGTCAACAAAAACAAGACTGGGAGCTGACTGTGGCTGAGACCATGAACTCCTTATTACCAAATTCAGACTTAAATTGAAGAAAGTAGGGAAAACCGCTAGACCATTCAGGTATGACCTAAATCAAATACCTTATGATTATACAGTGGAAGTGAGAAATAGATTTAAGGGCCTAGATCTGATAGATAGAGTGCCTGATGAACTATGGACAGAGGTTCGTGACATTGTACAGGAGACAGGGATCAAGACCATCCCCATGGAAAAGAAATGAAAAAAAGCAAAATGGCTGTCTGGGGAAGCCTTACAAATAGCTGTGAAAAGAAGAGAAGCGAAAAGCAAAGGGGAAAAGGAAAGATATAAGCATCTGAATGCAGAGTTCCAAAGAATACCAAGAAGAGATAAGAAGGCCTTCTTCAGCGATCAATGCAAAGAAATCGAGGAAAACAACAGAATGGGAAAGACTAGAGATCTCTTCAAGAAAATTAGAGATACCAAGGGAACATTTCATGCAAAGATGGGCTTGATAAAGGACAGAAATGGTATGGACCTAAAGGAAGCAGAAGATATTAAGAAGAGGTGGCAAGAATACACAGAAGAACTGTACAAAAAAGATCTTCATGAGCTGGATAATCACGATGGCGTGATCACTCATCTAGAGCCAGACATCCTGGAATGTGAAGTCAAGTGGGCCTTAGAAAGCATCACTGCAAACAAAGCTAGTGGAGGTGATGGCATTCCAGTTGAGCTATTTCAAATCCTGAAAGATGATGCTATGAAAGTGCTGCACTCAATATGCCAGCAAATTTGGAAAACTCAGCAGTGGCCACAGGACTGGAAAACATCAGTTTTCATTCTAATCCCAATGAAAGGCAATGCCAAAGAATGCTCAAACTACCGCACAATTGCACTCATCTCACATGCTAGTAGAGTAATGCTCAAAATTCTCCAAGCCAGACTTCAGCAATGCGTGAACTGTGAACTTCCTGATGTTCAAGCTGGTTTTAGAAAAGGCAGAGGAACCAGAGAGCAAATTGCCAACATCTGCTGGATCATGGAAAAAGCAAGAGAGTTCCAGAAAAACATCTATATCTGCTTTATTGTCTATGCCAGAGCCTTTGACTGTGGATCACAATAAACTGTGGAAAATTCTGAAAGAGAAGGGAATACCAGACCACCTGACCTGCCTCTTGAGAAATCTGTATGTAGGTCAGGAATCAACAGTTAGAACTGGACATGGAACCACAGACTGATTCCAAATAGGAAAAGGAGTACGTCAAGGCTGTATATTGTCACCCTGCTTATTTAACTTCTATGCAGAGTACATCATGAGAAACTCTGGACTGGAAGAAACACAAGCTGGAATCAAGATTGCTGGGAGAAATATGAATAACCTCAGATATGCAGATGACACCACCCTTATGGCAGAAAGTGAAGAGGAACTAAAGAGTCTCTTGATGAAAGTGAAAGAAGAGAGTGAAAAAGTTGGCTTAAAGCTCAACATTCAGAAAATGAAGATCATGGCATGTGGTCCCATCACTTCATGGGAAATAGATGGAGAAACAGTGGAAACCGTGTCAGACTTTATTTTCTGGGGCTCCAAAATCACTGCAGATGGTGATTGCAGCCATGAAATTAAAGCCGCTTACTCCTTGGAAGAAAAGTTATGACCAACCTAGATAGCATATTCAAAAGCAGAGACATTACTTTGCCGACTAAGGTCCGTCTAGTCAAGGCTATGGTTTTTGCAGTGGTCATGTATGGATGTGAGAGTTGGACTGTGAGGAAGGCTGAGTGCCGAAGAATTAATGCTTTTGAACTGTGGTGTTGGAGAAGACTCTTGAGAGTCCCTTGGACTGCAAGGAGATCCAACCGGTCCATTCTGAAGGAGATCAGCCCTGGAATTTCTTTGGAAGGAATGATGTTAAAGCTGAAACTCCAGTACTTTGGCCACCTCATGCGAAGAGTTGACTCATTATAGAAGACTTTGATGCTGGGAGGGATTGGGGGCAGGAGGAGAAGAGGATGACCGAGGATGAGATGGCTGGACGGCATCACTGACTCGATGGACGTGCGTCTGTGTGAACTCCGGGAGTTGGTGATGGACAGGGAGGCCTGGCGTGCTGCAATTCATGGGGTTGCAAAGAGTCGGACATGACTGAGCGATTGAACTGAACTGCACTGATGGCTGGGGTATGCAATATGTGGCTTCAACTGCTTATTCCTCAGGGACCTCCACCCATGTAATCTCCCTTTTCCTCTGAGTCCCCTATCGGGGGCACAGGTCCTAACCCAAATGCTCTTCTCTTTCTCCCCAATTCCATGTGGATATTTCTTACAGCCATAGTTATATAGGAGCCTTTCTGCCAGTCTCCAGCTAGTTTTCAGTGAAAATTGTTCCATGTGTTGATGTATCTTCGATGTGTTTGTGGTGGGGAGATGAGTTGTGCATCCTCCTACTACACTATATGGATCTAACTCCCTTGCTTGTCTTAATGACCAATTCAATTCAGTTCAGTTCAGTTCAGTCACTCAGTCATGTCCAGCTCTTTGTGACCCCATGAATTGCAGCACGCCAGGCCTCCCTGTCAATCACCAACTGCCGTATTACTGAGCAATAAATACATGGGCCACATAGCGTATTCAATTTAGTTGCAATATGAATGAAATCATTGTTGTTGTTGTTGTTTGGTTGTTCAGTTGTCTCTGATGGTGACTGCAAAGACTGTAGTATGCCAGGCTTCCCTGTCTTTCATTGTCTCCTGCAGTTTGCTCAACTCATATACAATGAGTTGTTGATGTCATCCATCCGTCTCATCCTCTGTCACCCCTTTCTCCTTTTGCCTTCAATCTTTCGCAGTATCAGGATCTTTCCCAATGAGTCGGCTCTTCACATCAGGTGGCCAAAGTATTGGAGCTTCAGCTGCATCATCAGTCCTTCCAATGAATATTCAGGGTTGATTTCCTTTAGGATTGACTGATTTGATCTCCTTGCTGTCAAAGGGACTCTTGAGAGCCATCTCCAACACCATAGTTCAAAAGCATCAATTATTCAGCATTCAGCCTTCACTGTGGTCTAACTCTCACATCCATACATGACTACTGGAGAAACCGTAGGTTTGGTCATTCAGACCTTTGTTGGCAAAGTGATGGCTCTGCTTTTTAATGCACAGTCTTGGTTTACAAAGCTTTTCTTCCAAGCAGCAAGTGTTTTTTAATTTCATGGCTGCAGTCACCAACTGAAGTGATTTTGGAACCCAAGAAAATAAAGTCTGTCACTGTTTCCATTGTTTCCCCATCCATTTGTCATGAAGTGATAGGACTGCATGCCATGATCTTTGTTTTTTGAAACCTGAGTTTTAAGCCAGCTTTTTCACTCTCCTCTTTCCTTCATCAAGAGGCTCTTTAGTTCTTTACTTTCTGCCATAAGGGTGGTGCCATCTGCATAAATCTGAGGTTTTTAATATTCCTTCTGATAATCTTGATTCCAGCTTGTGCTTCACCCAGCTGGGCATTTTGAATGATGTGCCATGCATATAAGTTAAATAAGCAGTGTGACAATATACAGCCTTGATATATACTCTTTTCCCAATTTTGAACCAGTCCATTGTTTCATGTCTGGTTCTAACTGTTGCTTTTTGACCTGCATACAGGTTTCTCAGGAGACAAGTAAGAGGTGGTCTGGCACTCCCATCTCTTAAAGAATTTTCCACAGTTTATTGTGATCCAAACAGTCAAAGGGTTTAGCATAGTCAATGAACCAGATGTTTTTATGGAATTCTCTTGTCTTTTCTATGATCCATCAGATGTTGGCAATTTGATCTCTAATTTCTCTGCTCTTTCTAAATCCAGCTTCTACATTTGGAAGTTCTTAGTTCATGTACTGTTGAAGCCTAGTTTGAAGGATTTTGAGCATTACCTTGTTAACATGTGAAATGAGTACAATTATGTGGTAGTTTGAACTTTCTTTGGCATTGCCCTTCTTTGGGACTGAAGTGAAAACTGACCTTTTTCAGTCCTGTGGCCACTGCTGAGTTTTTCAAATTTGCTGGCATACTGAGTGCAGCACTTTAACAGCATCATCTTATAGGATTTGAAATAGCTCAGCTGGAATTCAATCACCTCCACTAGTTTTGTTCATAATAATGCTTCCTAAGGGCCACTTGACTTCTTACTCCAGGATGTCTGACTCTAAGTGAGTGATCACACCATCATGGTTATCTGGGTCATTTAGGACTTTTTTTGTACAATTCTGGTTATTCTTGCCACCTCTTCTTAATCTATTCTGCATGTGTTAGATCCTTACCATTTCTGTCCTTTATTGTGCCCATCTTTGCATGAAATATTCCCTTGGTATCTGTATTTTCTTGAAGAGATCTCTCATTTTTCCCATTCCATTGTTTTCCTCTATTTCTTTGCATTGTTCACTTAAGAAAGCTTTCTTATCTCTCCTTGCTATTCTTTGGAACTCTGCATTCAGGTTGGTATATCTTTTCCTTTGTCTTTTTCTCAGCTATTTGTAGCCCTCTTCAGACAACCATTTTACCTTTTTACATTTCTTTTTCTTGGGGATGGTTTTGGTCGCCACCTTCTGTGCAATGTGATGAAGCTCCATCCATAATTCTTCAGGCACTCTATCAGAGCTAATCCCTTGAATGTATTTGTTACTTCCATTCTATAATCATAAGGGATTTGATTTAGGTTATACCAGAATAGCCTAGTGTTTTCTCCTACTTTCCTCAATTTAAGTCTGATTTTTGCAATAAGGAACTTATGATCTGAACCACAGTGAGCTCTAGGTCTTGTCTTTGCTGACAGTATAGAGCTTCTCCATCTTTGGCTGCAAAGACTGTAATCAATTTGATTTCAGTATTGACCATCCGGTGATGTCCATGTGTAGAGTTGTCTCTTGTGCTGTTGGAACAGGGTGTTTGTTATGACCAATATGTTCTGGTGGCAAACCTTTGTAAGCCCCTGATCTGCTTTTTGTACTCCAAGGCCAAACTTGCCTGTTACTCCTAGGATCTCTTGACTTTCTATTTTTGCATTCCATTCCCCTATGATGAAAAGGATGTCTTTGTGTATGTGTGTGTGTGTGTGTGTGTGTGTGTTAGAAAATCTTGTAGGTCCTCATAGATCCATTCAATTTAAGCTTCTTTGGTGTTAGTGGTTGGGGAATAGACTTGGATTACTGTGATGGTGAATGGTTTGCCTTGATAACTAACTGAGATCATTCTGTCATTTTTGAAATAGCACCCAAGTACTTCATTTCAGACTCTTTTGTTGACTACTTCATTTCTTCTAAGGGATTCTTACCCACAGTAGTAGATATAATGGTCAACTGAATTAAATTCACCCATTCTGGTCCATTTTAGTTCACTGATTCTGAAAATATCGATGTTCACCCTTGCCATCTCCTGTTTGACCACATCCAATTTACCTTGATTCATGGACCTAGCATTCCAGGTTTCTATGCAATATTGTTCTTTACAGCCTTGTACTTTACTTTTGCCACAAGACTCATCCACAACTGGGTGTCATTTTCACTTTTATCAATTTACATCCCTACTAACTGAGTCTTATATAATTAAATTAAGTAGCTATTTAATGAGCCAATTAACTTCTCTACAAATTGATCATCCAACTACTTTGTAGAGTTCTCACCTGAGTCAAGTATATATATTTGAAATTTTAGGCTAGGTCATTACAATAATACTTTCAGATTTAACTAATTTGGGTGGAGGTGGGGAGGAGGAATGAAAGGAGACCTCAGATAAACATATCATCGTTGAACCTAGGCAAAAACAAAGATACATCTTGTCAATCCATGAGACATTACTTCATGTCTTTACTTTTAGATTCCATATTCAAGAAGTTATATTATTTTTTCAAAGAGATTAATTTGCTACCTAGAAATACTGCCACCAGGTAACAAGAGCTCCTACTGATGTTAGTTCCAAAGGGAAAGGCTTAAGTTATAGAATCATTCCCTAGGATTTCTAAGGTGTAGTGTTCTTGTGCTTCCATGATATAATTATTATTTTTCTATGTATTTATATTATATATAAAAAATCAGCTTTGCTTTTGGGTAGTTGAGCTCAACTGCACTATTTTAAAGATGACAGTTTAGCAAAAAGAACTGTAGAGATAAATGCTTAAGGTACAATCCATTACCTCCTCACTAATCCTTTAGCTCCTAAGTAATCCTTTACCTTTCTTCCATTAATCTACAAAAATTTTAGCTTAAAATCAAAGCATTTCCTGGCAGCCATGTTCCCTCTTTGGAAAGTTTTGGCTTGAGCGCCTGTCTTGTTTCCCTCAGTGCTGCCTGCCTGCCTCAGGAATAAGCAGCTCACTGGTCTTTTCTCTTCTCCTTTCCCTAAACTATTCATATTAAAAACAGAAGTTTTAGTTTGCCTTTATAATTTTGCTACTTTGGAATCCTTATCTTATTTTCCTTTGATTCATACTAATATAAAATGTAAATCATATTCCTTTCTTAAGAAATAAGCAATTGAGTGAAACAGTATGCCAAGAGGTTATACTTGATTTCCCCAATAGATTCTTATTTTAAATATTAATTTGCAGTTTCTTTGCTATTTCCAGAAAATGTATTTGCATTACCAAAAATTGTTTATAGTAATTTCTACCAATTTCAGTAATGAAATTGGATATAATTTTCTTGGAAATGTTGACTTTGATTCTTTTTATTCACTTGCCAGCATCAATAATCTTCACACTGATGAGACTAGAGGTAGAGAGAAAGAGGATGAAGCAATGGAGGTTGTGGTGGTCCCAGCTTGTATTTCCTTCTGCAGTTACTAAGACTCATTGTCTGACACACACAAAAGCCTTAAGAATATGAGCTATGCAAATTAAAACCAGTAGGCAAGTCTCTTGGTGCTTGCTCTGTTGCTTGGGCACTTAAATGACCTCAGTCCACTCAGGGCTCTCCACTATGTCATGCTATTTTTGAGTAAGAAGAAATTGCTTGAAGGCTTGACTTTACAAAAATGGAGAAAAGACTTTATGTAGAGGGGAAAGTCCTTATATGTTTAACTGACCACTTCACCAGTTACAAGAAAGATTTCTTCACATTCAGTATCTTTGGCTATCAAGGAGGAATAAGAAGTGCAGAGTAAGCCTTAAAATGTTAAAAATAAGAAAACTGCATCTTATACATAAAATACATTTTTGTATAAAGTGGATAGGCTTGCACAGTTTGTACATAATTTTAAGAGATATTTAGAGGAAGCAAAATATCAGATTAGCAAATCATTCTTCCAGATGTCAACAGGAGAAGCTTTTAAATAACACTTGCATGTAGCGTTTATCTTCCAAAAATAAACTCCCTTATAATGGCCAGTGGAAATAAACTGATTAACAAGTAATTTCTCTAGTGCACAGTGAAAATATATTTTTATTACATATTAAAGAATTCCTAGATTTCTTAATCAAAAAATTTTAAATCAAAAAATAAATTGGCTAAAGAAACAAATATGGGATTAGTGTTATATGGTGAAATAACAATGAACAAAGAATGAGAAAACCTAGATTTTTATCCAAGTTATTTATCACTTTAATAGCTATGTGGCCTTAGAACTTTAATTCATCAGCTGTTATTTCTTCAGTGGCAATAGAGGGAGTAATAATCACCACCCTATCTTTCTCACAGGGTTCTGATGAAGATAAGTTGTAAATATTGAGAAATGACTTGCCATAACAGCCACTATTAACCCCACTTATTCCAGGAAATTCTAGGCCACTGATGATCCTCCACCTAGAACACTAACACTCCTTCCTCTTTTTGAAACTTCCCTAAAATTCTTCTTGCCTTGTTACCATCTTTCTAAATTCTATATATATGCGTTAGTATACTGTATTGGTGTTTTTCTTTCTGGCTTACTTCACTCTGTATAATAGGTTCCAGTTTCATCCACCTCATTAGAACTGATTCAAATGCATTCTTTTTAATGGCTGAGTAATACTCCATTGTGTATATGTACCACAGCTTTCTTATCCATTCATCTGTTGATAGACATTGTTTTAAACATAGTTTTCTTTCCAAAATTTTTGAACCTCTGCTGAAACAAAAGGTGAGTTTCTTTTTGTCCACTTTTTGATTGGGTTGTGTTTTTTTTTTTTTAAATGTTAAGTTGTATAAGCTGTTTGTATATTTTGAATATTAACCCCTTGTTAGTTGTATTATTTGCAAATATTTTCTTCCATTTGGTAGGCTTTTTGTTTGTTGATGGTTTCCTTTGTTGTACAAAATTTTGTAAATTTGATTATGCCCAATTTGTTTCTTTTTTATTTCCTTTGCTTGGGAGACTGGATCTAAGAAAATATTTCTATAATTAATGTCTGAGAATATTTTGCCTATGTTTTCTTCTATGAGTTATTATGGTGTTAAGTCTTATAATTAGGTATTTAAACCATTTTGAGTTTATTTTTGTGTACAGTGTGAGGGAGTATTCTAATTTCATTGACGCACATATAGCTCTCCAACTTTCTCAGCACCACTTGCTGAGGAAACTGTCTTTTCTCCATTGTGTATTCTTAACTACTTTGTCATAAATTAATTGACTATAGGTGTGTAGGTTTATTTCTGGGCCTCCATTCTGTTTTACTGATTGATATGTCTGTTTCTTTGCCAATACCATGCTGCTTTGATTACTGTAGCTTTATAATATTGTCTGAAATCTAAAAGTGTTATGACACCAGCTTTGTTCTTTTTCCTGAGGATTTCATTTGGCAATTCATGGTCTTTCAAAGCGTCATATAAATTTTAGTATAATTTGTCCCTGTTCTGTGAAAATTGTTAGGGCAGAAGACCTAAATAGACATTTCTCCAAAGAAGATATAGGCAGATGGCTGACAGGCATATGAAAAGATGCTTAGCATCACTTATTACTGCTGCTGCTGCTAAGTCACTTTAGTCATATCCAACTCTTTGTGACCTCACAGACTGCAGCCTACCAGGCTCTTCAGTCCATGGGATTTTTCAGGCAAGAGTACTGGAGTGGGTTGCCATTGCCTTCTCCATCACTTATTACTAGAGAAAAGCAAGTCAAAACCACAGTGAGGTACCACCTCACATAGGTCAGAATGACTATCATCAGAAAGTCTACAAATAATAAGTGCTGGAGAGCATTTGGAGAAAAGGAAACCCTTTTGCACTGTAGATGGGAATGTAAATTGTTGCAGTCATTATGGAAAACAGTAAGGAGATGCCTTAAAAAATTTAAATACAAAGCTACAATATGATCTAGTAGTCTCACTCCTGAGCATATAGTTGAAAAAGATGAAAAACTCTAATTCCAAAAGATACATGCATCCCAATGTTTATAGCAGCAGTATTTACAATAGTAAGACATGGGCGCAACCCAAGTGCCCATCAACAGACAACTGGTTTCAGAAGATATGGCATATATATATAAAGGAATTCCCTGGTGGCTCAGATGGTAAAGCATCTGCCCGGAATGTGGGAGACCCGGCTTTGATCCCTGGGTTGGGAAGATTCTCTTGGAGAAGGAAGTGGCAACCCACTCCAGTACTCTTGCCTAGAAAATTCCATGGATGGAGGAGCCTGGTGGACTACAGTCCATGGGGTCACAAAGAGTCAGACATGACTGAGTGACTTGCCTGGTGAGGGCCCTTTTAATGGCATATATATAGGAATATTACTCAACCATAAAAACAATGAACTATTGCCATTTGCAGCAACATAGGTGGATCTAGAGGATATCATATTAAGTGAAGTAAGTCAGACAGAGAAAGACAAATATCATGTGATATCATCTATACATGTAATCCAAAAGATAATACAAATACGTCTGTATACAAACAGAAACAGACTCACAGACAGAACACAGACATAGAAACTAAACTTATGGTTACCAAAGGGACGAGGGGAGATATAAATTAGGAGTGTGAGATTAACAGATACAAACTACTATACATAAAATAGATAAACAGCAAGGATTTACTAGATAGCACAGGGAACTATGTTCAATATTTTATACTAACCTATGGTGGAAAATAGTCTGAAAAATATAAATAACAGAATCACTTTGCTGTATACCTGAAACTAACACAATATTGTAAATCAAATATATGTCAATGAAAAAAAGAAAGATCAGTTTCCTTGGTGCGAGTGTATGCTTTTGTTAATTTTGTTGTGAACTTAAGTTTTTCTTTGTCAGCATCTATGTGTAAGCATTTATAATGTATTTAAATAACTGTAAGACTACTACTGCAGTCTTTTAAATTTGCTAAAGGATATAGCAAAACTAAAAATAAAATTTTAAGGAATTAAATGATTAAATTAAAGTTCTTTTGGGAAAAGCAAATTGTCAGAGATAGCTGTTTTTGTTTCAGAATCTAGGCATGTTTGATAATAACCACTTTCATAAATACTTTGTACTTACCATTTTGGAAACAGTAAAGAGTATCTCTGGAGGCTGACTGCCCTGCTTTGATCTTTGGCTCTACCACTTTCTAGTTATATGACCTAGGACAATTTCCTCAATAAAGGCTATCATTTTTGAAACACATACTATAAGCCAAGCACCATGATAAACATCATATGTGGATATTACATTGAATTTTCAATGAAATTGTTATTACCCATTTTAGAGAAACCCAAAAAGCTAAGTAATTTTTCCCAAGATCACACACCCAGCAGTTTCCACATTAGTGAAATACAAGATATTAATAGCATACCGATCAAAGTGTTGTTGAAATGATTACATGAGACAAAGCATATAAAGAATTTTTAGCAAACTGACACATATGAAATATTCAGTAAACATTTTGTTATTATAATTATTGTTTTCATAGTTGCTGGGTAAGCATAATTGTCTACATTATTAATATCAAGAAACTTCAACTGGCCTTAAAAAACCAGACTCAATCAAACATATATCAGAAAGAATGAATAACATATGGTGGCTCAGATGATGAAGAGCCCACCTGCAGTGCAGAAGACCTCGGTTGGATCCCTGGGTTGGGAAGATCCTCTGGAGAATGGAATGGCAACCCATTCTAGTATCCTTGCCTCGAGAATTCCATGGACAAAGGAGCCTGAAGGGCTACAGTCCATGGGGTCATATAGAGTCGGACATAGCTGAGCAATGTCACACACATACACACACACAGCATTCTAGAGATCAATTAGATTACCCGGAGAAAAAGTTTAGAAGCTTTTTTTTTTGCATGAAGAACTAAAATGCTCCTCGAGTCCTTGCAACTGACACAGGAGAATGTAATAGAGAAAAAGTTACTGTTAGGTTCTGATGGAAGACAGCTATGGGCAGTTGATGTACACTGTTGAAGGGCTGCATTTGGGAAAGGGATATCCCTATCTATGAGTCATTGCTGTTCTAGAATTATTCCATTTAAAGGATCAATATTTAAAGCCATAAGATATAGGAAGTCTTTATGTGTATGTGTGTGTGTCTTAGTCACTCAGTCATGCCTGACTCTCTGTGACTCCAAGGACTGTAGCCTGCCAAGCTCCTCTGGCCATGGAATTCTCCAGGCGAGAATACTGGGATGGGTTGCCATTCCCTTCTCCAGGGCATCTTCCTGACCCAGGGATGGAAGCTGGGTCTTCCACATTGTAAGCAGATTCTTTACTATCTGAGCCTCCAGGGAAGCCCCAGGAAGTCTTTATAGTATGCCTCAATATTTGATGTGCTAGCAAGTTTGAGATTAGTGAGTTATTTGAAAGATAGGGGAAAATACTAGTGGCCTCTAGATTGTAGTTTACCATAGCAGATCCTGGTTACGTAGATCAATAGAACATAAGTCAAATAAGTTTGGCTAGTCAGTGAGGTAATGTAGAAATATGTGAGTCACTGCTGGGAATTAAAAACCCCATTAGATGTGGTGATGGGAGCTGGCTTCAGAAGCTAAAGAATCCTCTGAGGCTGTAGAATAGAAAAGCAAGAGAGTAAGAAAGAGATGGAAAGGCCTATCAAAGACAAATTGTGCTTAGTTCACTCCAGCCCCAATGTTAACAATATCCATAAAAGAACAATGATTCCATTTACCCAGTCCCTATTAATTAATTAATATAAGTACTTTAAGTGTCAAGCATTGTGAAACTGATGGGAATTTTGGACCAGGTGGGAGAGGACTAGGATCATTGCAGGGCAATGAGCTGCTTTGAAGCTTGCGGTGCCATTTAAATTGCATTCTGTAAGGGTTGCCTAGTCATTTAACCTCTGGGCTTCAGTTACTTCATCTGTAAAATGAATGACTTGAACTATATGACCTCTGGGGAACTTTGCAGCATTAAAATGTTATGATTCTCTTTGGGTTATTTTGAAGGAAAATATATGATCCTCTTTGGTAATAAAGAATTAAAAAAGGAAGCTCACATCTCACAAGGGTGCATGCAAATGGATAAATGCAAACCCCAAATCATGCATGAATATATATTATTATGAGGATTATCATGAAAAATACTAATAAAACTGGAGTGACATAAGCTTGAAGAGATATCTAACATAAAATATTTCTGTCTTTGCAGCATGAAATAGCATAATAAATAGATACTTTTACAAGAAGAATCTTCTGGCCAAAGGTGAAGGGATGTAGCAATTCATGTGAGTGAAGCTCAAACTTTATTTACTCAAAAGTAATAACATCTTTGTTCTGTATCTTCAGGCTGTAACCAATGATTCCCTAGTTTCTCTCCCATAATTTGAAATTGCCCTTATCCCAAGGATTTTTCATTTTGATAAAAAGTTATCTCAGAAAAATTAAAGCCAAGATTCCCTAAACTGACCCTTAGCCAGTACTTTAATTTTTCAAATTATTTAGCCACTGCCAATAATAATTTTTATAACTTCTTTTCAAGAAGCTTTATAAATTTAAAGCTTTATGTATAGCTCGCAGACCTGTTCCTCTTGAGGTATGGGATCTAAGGCAGTGTGACTCCATTCTTTCTTATTAGTAGAAGTGACAAGACTTACTGGAAACTGAAAAAATGGGGTCAAGTGGTGAATAAAGAAAAAGGATAAAAGCAAGGCTTAGAAATTCTCAACCCAAACTAACTAAAACATTCATGATGTCCTATAAAGAGATGGCTGCAGTTGAGGTATCCAAGTAACAGAATGCTATTTAAGAGAAACTGCTAGTGATCATGAAAAGTTACTAGCAAAGACAGGAAAGCCAAGGAAGAGAAGAGGAGATTAAGAAATGAGGTCTTCGTCTTGTCTTGTGCAAATGAAAAGTCACAGTGCCTTTCTATATGATTTGTGTAAGCTGCTTATTGGTTATTAGTGGAATATATGAGAAATAAGTAGATCAATTTCCAAGGAACAATTTGAAATTTTTGGTTGTTCTGCAGACCCGAAAATAAAGATTCTGAAGACTAACCAAAGTTTGTCATTTCTTATGCTTTAAAATAAATTTTCATTTATCCATAATTATTTTTATGTTAATAAGCACATAATTTGAATATTCTTTATATTACAATCATTGGATTTAATACAAGAAAGGAAAAACATGATTCTTGCCCTTAACAAATTTGAAATCTATTTGGAAATAATGTATGATTTTGTTTTGATTAATTCCCCATAATTTCTCTAATAAACTAACTTGTAAGAGACCTTGAAAAATCAAGTAAAAAAAGTTTTCTTCTAAAATTCTTAAGAGGGGAGGTTAATATATAATAATATTTCATTTATGTAAAAACTGACTAAAAGATAATGCAGTCTGTTTTATTAGGCTTTTAGAGTGGTATTTATTCATCTTTAATATGTTGTAATTTTATTCAGGCCCTATTTTTATTCTGCTAGATATTTTGATCCTAAAATTCACATGACCTAAGGGAAAACGTCCTGTAATGTATCATCTGTTCCACTCAGTAGTTAGACTGCTGAGTTCCAACAGCTGGAATTTATGCCTCTTTGCATGATCTCCCTTTATCCCCATGGAGCTCTTAAGACCTGTTTTTACTCCCCCATTGTTGTTAGGGGAAAACTCCTAGCATCTGGTAGCTGGGACTCTACATAAGTTAGATATGGATGCCTTTTATCTATTTGTTGTTTAAGGTAGATATTCCAGTTTTTTAGTTCAGTCTGAGTATGTAAAGCATGATGGTGGAGGGCATATATTATTCAGGCAAATGAGAGTGCTGGTAAAAGTGAATAAAGTAGTATTAAACTAGGAACTAAATCCTTTGATAAAGATCCTAAATTTTTTCTTGGCTTCCCTGGTGGTTCAGATGGTAAGGGATCCACCTGCATTGCAGGAAACCTGGGTTTGATCCCTGGGTTTGGAAGATTCCCTGAAGGAGGGCATGACAACCCACTCCAGTATTCTTGCATGGAGAAGCCCATGGACAGAGGAGCCTGGCGGACTGCAGTCCATGGGGTCACAAAGTGTCAGACATGACTGAGTGACTAAGCGAAAACAGCCCAAATTTGTTTCTACTGGAGAGGAGAAAATTCTAGGGAAAATAAATAGCTGTCTTCAAATACCTGAAAGTTTGACATGTGAGGACAAAAAATTACAGTGGCTCATGTAATTGCAGTAACTTCTAGGGAACGAAAAGTAGTGGGAACAGCTTTTGACTCAATCTCAAAAGCAGAAGCTAAATGATTACCTGTGGTTTTGTAGAGGTGAAGTAAAAAGGATTAGAAGAGGTGGGACTTGTTTGGGACTTGAGATAGGGATAGTGAATGAGTTTAATTCCTGTGTCAACTGTGATCAACTGGTAAGGGCTGGCTGGAGCACTGTGGTCCTTTGACACTGTTGCAGCTCATGAGGAAGAAATGCTATGATTGATTAGAATATATATGCATGCCTTGCATTTTCTTTCTCTGGGATGATCCTTCATTATTCTCTCCACTCCTTAGATTCTATGATGCTAGGTCATCCCAGTTGGTCTACTACCAGCCCAGCATACCTACTCAGCTCTCCAGATTCTATAGACAACTTTGGATCCACATTACTTTCTATTCTCTACCACTTATATTTTGTTACCCTTGAGTGGGTAAGTGTGTAATTGGATTGACCTGATTTGATTGAAGATAGAACTTTCGCTTCCTGTTGTGATAAAAACAAATAGGCATAGTGACATACTAGAAATATAATTTGGCTTCCACTCTTACTGTTCCACTGAGATTGCATCTACCAGTGATACCATGAATGGTGCTTCTGTTACAAAAGCCAATGGATGTTCCCCAGCTTCATGGAACATTTTTGTCTCTTGGCTCTTACCATGCAATTTCATCTTGTTTTTCTCCTTCCTCGCTGAGTCCTTCTTCTTGGTAGCTTTACCTTGATCGAAGGGCCAGTATAGTGCTTCCCTGATGTCTCAGTGGTAAAGAATCCTCCTGCCAATGCAGGAGATGAAGGTTCTATCCCTGGATGAGAAGATGCCCTGAAGGAAATCGCAATCTACTCCAGTATTTTTGCCTAGAAATTTCACAAAGGAGCCAAATGGGCTGCAGTCCTTGGGGTGCAAAGAGTCAGATACAACTTAGCGACTGAACAACAACAAAGGACCAGAGCAAAAGCCTCTTGAGGAGATGATTAGAATATATCTATTCTTCTCACCTTTCTATTCCTATAGGTTTAAATTCTTTTCTTATATCAATATTTCCAAACTCTGTAAACATAGCCAAGAGCTTTAATTTTGACTCTTTTTATAACTACTTTCTTGTAATTACCTTTTGGGTGGCTCACAGGCATTTCAAACTTACCATTTAATACAGACTCTTGATCCACTTCTCTAATCTGTTTTTCTCACCTCTTCGCCATTTCATAACATATTATGCTGCATGTATGCTCAATCGTCTGACTCTTTGCAACTCTGTGGACTGTAGCCCTCCAGACTTCCTCTGTCCAGGCAAGAATACTGGAGTGGGTTGCCATTTCCTCCCCTAGGGCATGTTCCCAATTCAGGGATTGAACCTGCCTCTCCTGCCTTGCAGGTGGATTCTTTACCACTGTGCCACCTTATAATTAGCCAATCCAGGAAATCTAAGGATTATTCTTGATTCTTCCCCTTTAACCAAATCATATCCCTTCATCCAATCATTGTAAATATTTCCAAACTATGTTTTAAGTGTGTCAGTTCTTTCCATCACCACTGCTACCACACTATACCAGTATTTCCCACTTGGTCCATTGCAGCAAGCTCCCAAATACTTGTCCTGCTGAAATTAAGCATTCACATAGTAATAACAGTAACAGTAATCATTCATTCATTCAACATTAATTCAGCATTTGACTCACTACATGGAGAGCTTATCATAGGTTAGACTGTGAAAGCCTGAGGGATCATCAGAGAAAAAAAATAATGTTTCTGCCTTTAAGAAGCTTATATTCTGGTGGGAGAAGATACACAATAAACAATAAACATAAAATAAGTAAATTATACAATAACTAGATGATGTAAATAATGTGAAAAGAGGAAATTAATAAAAGTAAGGGGACAGGGGGTTCTGGGAAAATTATGGTCCAGATTATATAGAAAAGAAAGAAAGAAAGAAAGTTTAGTTGCTCAGTCATATCCGACTCTTTGCAACCCCATGGACTGTAGCCTACCAGGATCCTCTATCCATGGGATTTGCCAGGCAGTAGTACTGCAGTGGGTTGCCATTTCCTTCTCCAGAGGATCTTCCCAACCCAGAGATCAAACCCAGGTCTCCACATTGTAGGCAGATGCTTTACCATCTGAGCCACCAGGGAAGTATATAAAAGGAGGTCAAAGTAAGTCTCATTGAGAAGTTGATTTTTTCAGGACAGACTTAGCCAAAGGAATATCAGGGAGAAGAATGTTTCAGAAAAAAAGAACATCTAGAGTAAATGTTCTTCAAATGAGAATGCACCTGATTGTGTTTTTGAGGCAGCAAGAAAACCTGTGTGACTGTAACAGGGTGAATGAGTGAGGAGGAGCGCAGAGGGAGAGGAAGTCAGTAAACATGTGAGAAGATGTAGAGCCTTGTGGGACATTATAAGAACTTCAGCTTTTACTCTGAATGAAAAGAGGAACCACCGGACAGTTTTGAGCAAAGTGGTGACACAATCCATTTTAAAAGGATTATTTGACTACTATTTAATAAATACTGGAGATAAGAGTACAATGGAGAGATCAATTAGAAGGCTATTGCAATAATCTAGATGAGAGATGTTGGCAATTTAAACTAATGTGGTAATTGAAGAGGTGGTGCAAAGTGGTTAGATTTTTAATATATTTTGAAGGTAGATCCAACAAAAGCTCCTGATGAATTTGATGTAGGATTTGGAGAGAGGTGTTAAGGATGACTACAAGATTTTATGACTGAGAAACTAATAAAAATGGAGTTGTATCATAAAATGAGATATCATAGTGGAGATGTTACATAAGCAACTTCAGGCCTGAAGTTCTGGAATAGCACTGAGCTGGAAGCTGTCAGCATATATGGTGGTGCTGCTGTTTAGTCATAAAGTCTTGTCCAACTCTTTTGTGACCCCATAGACTGTAGCCCACCGGGCCCCTCTGTCCATGGGATTTCCCAGGCAAGAATACTGGTGTGGGTTGCCATTTCCTTCTCCAGAGGGTCTTTGCAACCTAGGGATCGAACCTGTTTCTCCTGCCTTAGCAAGTGGATTCTTTACCATCTGAGCCACCTAGGAAGCCAGTCAGAATATATAGATGGCATTTAAAGCCAGGAGTCTGGATGATCTCATCAAGGGAGTGAATGTAAAACAAAGGCTGATAGGCTGAATAAGATGAGAACTGGGTTTAGCAGTAGAGATCCAAGTTCAATTCCTGGGTTGGGAAGATCCCCTGGAGAAGGAAATGGCAACCCACTCCAGTACTCTTGCCTGGAGAATCGCATGGACAGAGGAGCCTGGCGGGCTACAGTCCACGGGGAGTTCACAAAGAGTTGGACATGACTGAGCGACTTCACTCACTAAGGAATTAAAGGAACCTGGACAGAGAGCAGTTTTGTTTGAGGGCTCAAAGAAAAGACTGGTGTGGGATTGAGAGAGAAAAGAACATCTCCTAAGAGGTATTCTTGTCAAAATTAATCAGAATCAGATCTGACTTCTGGACCTACTATATTTTAGGAAATGCATGTAAGAGAGGAACAATATGGGCAAAATTCAGACTCTGGGAAATTATACAGAATAAAGGGACTTCAATAAATACATTGCCATTGGATGAAAGGGAACAAGGGGGGAGGAATAGAAAGTGGAATCATATAGATTAAAAGAGATTTAAGAACATGGTGACTACACATTTCAGTTTGCCTGTGATCATCCTGATTTATGCTTATTTTCTGGCATAATTATTATTAGTGTCCTTTTCACTCACAAATATGTTGCAGTTTGGACAATTAAATATAAAGTGATCCTATTTAGGATACATAATAAGCAAGTGAAAACATATACTTCATTTTAACCAAGCAACACACTGTAAAAGAAATATTTTTGAGATAATTTGGAAAGTTGGAACACTGATGATCTATTTCATCATATTAGGGTATTGCAGTTAATGTTTTGAGGTGAAATTATGTTGTGATTATGATGGCTCAGGGGTAAACAATCCTTCTGCCAATGCAGGAGATGAAGGTTCTATCCCTGAGTTGAGAAGATCCCTTGGAGTAGGAAATGGCAACCCACTCCAGTGTTCTTGCCTGGGAAGTCCCATGAATAGAGGAGCCTGGTGGGCTACAGTCCACATGTTTGCAAAAGAATCAAGACACAACTTAGTAACTGGAAAACAACAAGTGTTTTTTAAAAGAGGCCTTATTTTTAGATATTTACAGATGAAATCTATGACATAGAAGGTTAGGCTTAGGGTTAGGGTTGGATGGTTGGGAAGTGGTTAGCAGCATAGATGAAACTAGCATTATATTGAAGTTTATAACTGTTGAAATTGAATAATGAATCTATGGGGATTTATTATGCTATTCTTCTTTGATTTTATTTGACATCTTTTATAATGAAAAGTTTAAAAAAAATAAGGAGAATGGGAAGATGAAATTAGAAATGATGACTAGACACTTTTGATGGAGTCTTTTACTAAATCATAAACACAGTATTTCTTTCTTTTATTTAGCTCTTCTTTAGTTTCTCTCAGCAGTGTTTGTGGTTTCAGTCTAAACATCTTGCATATATTCTGCTAGTATAATCCTTAAGAGTATTTTATACTGTATATTATATACTGTTGTGAATGGTGTTGAAGCAGTTTTAGGATTCACCTAATTGGTTTTCCATTTCTCAGAGATCACTATCTCTTATTGTCTGATGACTGCTGTCTTGAAAACTATGGTTTCATATATTTTCTCCTATTTTGTTTCTGATAGGGGACCAAATGTGATTTCTTTTACTTGTTGACTGAAAGTTGGACCACTTGTCTAACATTAGATCAGAATTTTTTCTTGTATGTTTGGTGCTGCTGAAAACAGATTTGTTCCATCCCATTTTTCTTTTGTTTAGTTTTGTTGATTACATTAGTTTGGGGCAGGGATATTTTGTGATTCACATAGCCATCACATAGCCATGTGTTTATTAAACATTTTACATTTTCTTTTCTATTATTCATGATTATCATTCTTTTTTCCTATTTTTCAATTGACATCTAAAAGAATTTCTTACAAGTTTCTCTGAGGTATTAAGTATCTACTTTACTGTACATAGGGACTTCCCTGGTGGCTCAGCTGGTAAAGAATCTGCTTGCAGTGCAGGAGATACAGGTTTGATCCCTGCGTCAGGAAGATCCCCTGGAGAAGGAAATGATGACCCACTCCAGTATTCTTGCTTGGGAAATCCTATGGACAGAGGAGCCCGGTGGGCTATAAGCCATGGGGTCGCAAGAATCAGACATGACTTAGTGACTAAACCAGCATCACCACTACTATACATGTTCTTTATATGCCATATTTATATTCAACAAGGGTCCCGGTTTATTGTTTACATTTAATTTTGCTGATGTTATCTTTTGAAGTATAACAAACAACCTTTTATTTACTGTAGCTAAATCTATATTGTCTTTTTTACAATGTTCCTTCACAATCAGAGAATGATATTTACCTGTATTGTTCTATGTTTTTGTTGCTTGGCTGTTTTTAACACTTCTAGATTTTTAAGAGATGTATTTCTTTACATGGAGTATATATAAATTTATTTTTTTCCAAAGTGTTCTCTTGGTGCTATTTATAATGTATCCCTCCTTTTATGTATATTTATAGCACTACTTTTACCACAGTAAGAATTCTGTCTATTCTTTTCCATTTATATATCCACTCATATGCTATTTAATTATTATATCATATTTTATATTTTGTAGTATAAGAACCCCTTTTAAAGTTTTCATATGAAGTAAAATTTTTATTATGTAAAATTAATATATGCTCATCACATAAGAATTGAATAATGAATGCTAGTGCAAAGAACACAAAACATCCATGACCCAATCTAAATTTCAAACTAAGTTTATAGTATTCCAGATCTTTTGTTATTTATATACTTTTAAACTTTTTATAAAATAAGGGCATACATTATTTCATAATTTACTTATATTTTCATATCAATAACATACTGTAATATTTTTAATTGTTGAAGAATATTTCATTGCATGGATAAATGATGATTTAAACAACCTCCTGTCCCCTCTTGGTAAATAATTTGTTGAAGAAGGACATATATATAAAAAAAGTTTATAAATAATACATGTACAGCTTATGGTTTCACAAAATAATTGTACTCATGTAACTAGTCCCCAGAACAAGAAGCAAAACATTATCAACATTCCAAAAGTTTTCTTATAAATCCACCCTGTGCGCAAATAACTACCTCATTCTCCAGGGCAGTAACTGTTCTGACACCATAGATTAGTCTTGGCTATTTTATAAATTTATATAAATGAAATCATACAATATATACTTATTTGTATTTGGCTTCTCCCTTAACAGTGTGAGATTTATCCAGTTTGTTGTGTGTAGTTCTGTAATAGTCCATTCATTTTCAGTGTACTCTAGATTTTATTGTCATTGTAAGTACATGTTTATCTTTATAAAAAACTATTTTCCAAAATGACATTGTATCAGTATTTTGTATTGTATAGTATTTTGCATTCCTGCTTTCAATGAATGAGAGATTCTTATTGATCAGCATCCTCATCAGCAGTTGTTATTTTTTGGTCTCTTTGGTTTTGTTTTGAAATTGAAACAATATTTATAAGTGCATGTTGGTATTTCTTTGTTATTTTAACTTGTATTTCCCTAACTAATAATGTTGAGCATCTTTTCATATATTCATTTGCCATCCATATTTCTTCTCTGATGAAGTGACTGTACAGTTCTTTTACACCTTATTTTTTCTCATGTTGTTTTCTTATTATTTAGTTGAGTTCTTTATCTGACCTGGAGATACCTTGATCAGATATATGATTTGTAAATATTTTTTTCTGGCCTGTGGCTTGGCTTTTCACTCTCTTCATGATGTCTTTCACAGAGAAAAAGTCTTTAATTTGGATAGAGTACAACTTGTTAATTTTTTTCTTTGCAGAGTAGGCTTTTAGTGTTGTGTCCAAAAATTTGTCATGTAACCTAAGGTCAGAGATTTTCTCTTGTGTTTTCTTTTAGAACTTTTATAGCTTTATTCTTACATTTGGAACTATGAATCAAAGAACATGCATATTTTAATGTGTAGTGAGATGTACTGAAAAAAGGCTTTATGAATGATTTTACTAACGTATACTCCCACTAGCCATATATGACAGTTTCCACATCTACCACCACACTGAATGTTATCCTTTGTCTTTAAATTTTTGTATCTTCACCTTTTAATACTGGCAGCTTGTTTAAATTTATTATTATTATTAGTGATTTTCAACACTTTTTTTTTTACTTTTATAGTTTTAAAACTATATTTTGTGTGTTCAGTTCACTTTCCCTAGTAGAGCATTTATCTTTTATTTATCATTTTACATACACATAACAGAAACCAACTACTGTACCTTAATCAAATGAGAGTATTTTTCCTCACATGGCAAGTTCAGCAAAGTTATTTCAGGATTGGTGCAGGCACTCAAGGAATTAGACTTCTCTCTTGATTCTTTACTCACACTGGCATGTGACTTTTATTTTCTCATGGTCAAAAAATAGTTTTTTTACTTCTAGGCATCAGATTCATATTTCAGGAGGGAAGAGGGGAGAATGGATAGCAAAATTATCCATTCTGAGACTCTTTAATAAGGAAAGTATATTTTTCCTAGAAACCCCATCCAGGAAATTTTACTTAAATTTCATTGGCCAGACTTGGTTAATGGCTAACTCTAACTGTTAAAGTAAAGAAAATAGTTGGACACATTGTTGCCCCCAACACAACATGGGTTAGTTCTTGAAGCAAAGAAGCATAAAATAGATATAGAGTAGGCATTACTGACTGAAACTGACTGAGTGATTTCACTTTCATGCATTGGAGAAGGAAATGGCAATCCACTCCAGTGTTCTTGCCCGGAGAATCCTGGGGCGGGGGAGCCTGGTGGGCTTCCGTCTATGGGGTCGCACAGAGCCGGATACAACTGAAGTGACTTAGCAGCAGCAGCAGCAGGCATTACCAAAGTCTTCCATAGAGATATGTTGTTCTTAGTCATAAGTGTTGACAATCTTTTTTTGCCATTTACTTTTTGCCATTATATGTGTATGTAACTTTGATATAGAAATTTTACATTTTTATCTTTTGTAGCTTTTGTTTTTCATGATTGTGTTCAGAGGGTCTTTTATAAGCCAAAATTTGCCCAATTTTAATTTTATATTCTTATTGACTTATTTGAGTTATATCTTCAATATTGAACTTGACAGAATTATATTAAACCAACATATATTCAACTATACTAAACCTGAAGAATTGATATCTCCATGTAATATCTATAATGGACAATAATATATAAATTTATAACATAGAAACAAGATATATTTAGCCCTCTTGTCCAAGTATGTTTTGCCATTTTCTTCATATAGAGCATATATATCATATGAAGGTTGCTCCTAGATATTGTATATTATATGGTTTTGTTTTGCTTTACTATTATGTGAAGAAGTTTGTTTTTATTATATTTCATAACTGAATATTGCTGATTTGTTTTAAACCTACATATATTATATAGTTGGAGAAGGAAATGGCAACCCACTAAAGTACTCTTGCCTGGAGAATCCCATGACCAGAGGAGCCTGGTAGGCTATAGTCAATGGGGTAGCGAAGTTGGACATAACTTAGCAACTAAACCAACCATATTATATAGTGTATCTATATAGGTACATATATACATGCAAATATATATGTGTATATAGAGCTATTCACAGCTATGTTTCAAAACTCTCTGATTAATTATAAATTTTTTGATGATTTCCTGTAATTTCTGGATGTATAATTGTATTTTATTCATGAATTAAACTCAGTATTTTCTTTCAATTTCTTTTTAAAATTAATATATTTATTTTAATTGGAGGCTAATTACTTTACAATATTGTGGTGGTTATTGCCATACATAGACATGAATCACCACGGGTGTACATGTGTCCAGCCATCCTGAACCCACCTCTCTCCCTACCACTTCCCTCTGGGTTGGTCCAGAGCACCAGTTTTGAATGCCCTGCTTCATTCATCAAACTTGCACTGGTCATCTATTTTACATATGGTAATATGCATGTTTCAATGCTATTCTCTCAAATCATCCCACCCTCAACTTCTCTGTCAACTACTTCAACTCCCTCAAACTACCACACAATTGCACTCATCTGACATGCTAGTAAAGTGATGCTTAAAATTCTCCAAGCTAGGTTTCAGCAATACATGAACCGTGAACTTCCAGATGTTCAGGCTGGTTTTAGAAAAGGCAGAGGAACCAGAGATCAAATTGCCAACATCCGCTGGATCATCAAAAAAGCAAGAGAGTTCCAGAAAAACATCTATATCTGCTTTATTGACTATGCCAAAGCCTTTGACTGTGTGGATCACAATAAACTGTGGAAAATTCTGGAAGAGATGGCAATACCAGATCACCTGACCTGCCTCTTGAGCAACCTATATGCAGGTCAGGAAGCAACAGTTAGAACTGGACATGGAACAACAGACTGGTTCCAAATAGGAAAAGGAGTACATCAAGGCTGTATATTGTCACCCTGCTTATTTAACTTCTATGCAGAGTACATCATGAGAAATACTGGGCTGAAGGAAGCACCAGCTGGAATCAAGATTGCTGGGAAAATATCAATCACCTCAGATATGCAGATGACACCACCCTTATGGCAGAAAGTGAAGAGGAACAAAAAAGCCTCTTGATGAAAGTGAAAGAGGAGAGTGAAAAAGTTGGCTTAAAGCTCAACATTCAGAAAATGAAGATCATGGCATGTGGTCCCATCACTTCATGGCAAATAGATGGGGAAACAGTGGAAACAGTGTCAGACTTTATTTTGGGGGGCTCCAAAATCACTGCAGATGGTGACTGCAGCCATGACTCATTGGAAAAGACTCTGATGCTGGGAGGGATTGTGGGCAGGAGGAAAAGGGGACGACAGAGGATGAGATGGCTGGATGGCATCACCGACTCGATGGATATGAGTTTGAGTGAACTCCAGGAGTTGGTGATGGACAGGGAGGCCTGGCGTGCTGCGATTCATGGGGTCACAAAGAGTCAGACATGACTGAGCAACTGAACTGAACTGAACAAGTTTTCCCAGCTCCATTTGTTAAAGAGATAGTCTTTTCTCCATTGTATATTTTTACTTCCTTTGTCAAAGACAAGGTGTCCATAGGTTCATGGATTTATCTCTGGGCTATTTTATTCCATCGATCTATATTTCTGTCTTTGTGCCATTACCATACTGTCTTGATGACTGTGGCTTTGTAGTATAGTCTGAAGTCAGGAAGGTTGATTCCTCCAGTTCCATTCTTCTTTCTCAAGATTGCTTTGGCTATTTGAGGTTTTTTGTGTTTTCATACAAATTATGAAATTATTTTTTCTAGTTCTCAGAAAAATATCATTGGTAGCTTGATAGGGATTACATTGAATCTGTAGCTTTCTTTGGGTAATATACTCATTTTCAGTATATTAATTCTTCTAATCCACGAACATGGTATATTTCTCTATCTATTTGTGTCATCTTTGATTTTTTTCATCAGTGTTTTATAGTTTTCTATATATAGGTCTTTTGTTTCTTTAGGTAAATTTATTCCTAAGTATTTTATTCTTTTCATTGCAATGGTGAATGGGATTGTTTCCTTAATTTCTGTGTTGTTTTTTTTTTTCATTGATAGTGTATAGGTATGCAAGGGATTTCTGTGTATTAATTTTACATCCTGCAGCTTTACTATATTCATTGATTAGCGCTAGTAATTTTCTGGTGATGTCTTTAGGGTTTTCTATGTAGAGGATCATGTCATCTGCAAACAGTGAGAGTTTTACTTCTTTTCCAATCTGGATTCCTTTTATTTCTTTTTCTTTTCTGATTGCTGTGGCTAAAACTTCCAAAACTATGTTGAATCCTACTGGTGAGAGTGGCCACCCTTTTCTTGTTCCTGATTTTTGATAAAACTTTCAATTTTTTCACCATTGAGGATAATGTTTGCTGTTGGTTTGTTGTTGATGGCTTTTGCTATGTTGAGGTATGTTTCTTCTATGACTGCTTACTAGAGAGTTTTTTTTTTTTTAATCATAAATGAGTATTGAATTTTGTCAAAGGCTTTCTCTGCATCTATTGAGATAATCATATGATTTTAATCTTTCACTTTGTTAATATAGTGTATCACATTGATTGATTTGCAAATATTGAAGAATCCTTGCATCCCTGAGATAAAGCCCACTTGGTGTCATGTATGATCTTTTTAATATGTTATTGTATTCTGTTTGCTAGCATTTTGGTAGAGGATTTTTGCATCTATGTTCATCAGTGATAATGGCCTGTAGTTTTCGTTTTTTGTGTGGCATCTTTTTTTGGTTTTGGTATTAGGATATGGTGGCCTCCTGGAATGAATTTGGGAGTTTATCTTCCTCTGAAATTTTCTGGAAGAGTTTGAGTAGGATAGGTGTTAGCTCTTCTCTAAATTTTTGGTATAATTCACCTGTGAAGCCATCTGGTCCTGAGTTTTTGTTTGTTGGAAGATTTTGGATTACAGTTTTGATTTCCATGCTTGTGATGGGTCTGTTAAAGTTTTCTATTTCTCCCTGGTTCAGTTTTGAAATGTTATACTTTTTTAAGAATTTTTCCATTTCTTCCAAGTTGTCCATTTTATTGGTGTATAATTGCTCATAGTAGTCTTTTATGATCTTTTGTATTTCTGTGTTGTCTGTTGAGATTTCTCCATTTTCATTTCTAATTTTATTGATTTGATTCTTCTCCCTTCTTTCCTTGATGAGTCTGGCTAATGGTTTGTTTATTTTATTTATCTTCTCAAAGAACCAGATTTTAGTTTTGTTGATTTTTGCTATAGCCTCCTTCATTTCTTTTTCACTCATTTCTGCTCTGATTTTTGTGATTTCTTTCCTTCTATAACGTTGGGGTTCTTATTTTCTTCTTTTTCTAGTTGCTCCATGTGTAAAATTAGGTTGTTTATTTGATGTTTCTCTTGTTTCTTGAGGTAAGCTTGCATTGCTGTGAACCTCCCTGTTAGCACTGCTTTTATTGAATCCCATAGGTTTTGGGTTGTCATGTTTTCATTTTTATTTGTCTATTATGCATATTTTGATTTCCTTTTTGATTTCTTCTGTGATCTGTTGGTTATTCAGAAGAGTGTTGTTTAGCCTCCATATGTATATATTTTTAATAGTCTTTCTACCTATAGTTGACATCTAATCTTACCACATTTTGATCAGAAAAGATGCTTGAAATGGCTTCTTTTTCTTCTTCTTTTTTTTTTTTTGTTTAATTTACCAAGGCTAGATTTTTAGCCCAGTATGTGATCTATCTTGGAAAATGTTCTGTGTGCACTTCTCACTCCATGAGAAAAAGGTAAAATCCATTATTTTGGGGTGAAATGCCCTACAGATATCAATTAGGTCTAACTTGTCCATATTATCATTTAAAGCTTGTATTTCCTTGCTAATTTTCTATTTGGTTGATCTTATAGGTGTGAATGGGGTATTAAAGTCCCCCATGCTTATTATGTTACTGTTAATTTCTCCTTTCATACTTGATTTGAAATTTACCTTACATATTGAGGTGCTCCTATGTTGGGTGCATGTATATTTATAATTGTTATGTCTTCTTCTTGGATTGATCTTTTGATCATTATGTAGCATCCTTCTTTGTCTCTTATCATGGTCTTTATTTCAAAATCTATTTTATCTGATATGAGTATTGCTATTCCTGCTTTCTTTTGATCTCCATTTGCATGAAATATCTTTTTCCAGCCCCTCATTTTCAGTTTGTATGTGTCCCTAGGTTTGAGGTGGGGGCTTTTGTAGACAGCATATATAGGAGTCTTATTTTTGTATCCATTTGACCAGTCTTTGTCTTTTCATTGGATCATTTAACCCATTTACATTTAAGGGTAATTATTGATAAGTAGGATCCCATTACCATTTACTTTGTTATTTTGGGTTCATTTTTATAAACCTTTTCCGTGTTTCCTGTCTAGAGAAGATCCTTTAGCATTTGTTGAGAGCTGGTTTGGTGGTGCTGAATTCTCTGAGGTTTTGCTTGTCTGTAAATCTTTTGATTTCTCCTTCATATCTGAATGAAATCCTTCTTGGTAGGGTAATCTTGGTTGTAGGTTTTTCTCTTTCATCATTCTAAGTATGCCCTGCCATTCCCTTCTGGCTTGAAGAGTTTCTATTGAAAGATCAGCTGTTATCCTTATGGTGATCCCATTGTGTCTTATTTGTTGCTTTTTCCTTGCTGCTTTTAATATTTGATTTTTGTGTTTGATCTTTGTTAGTTTGATTAATATGTGTCATAGGATGTTTCTCCTTGGGTTAATCCTTTTTGAGACTGTCTAGATTTCTTGGACTTGGTTTGCTCTTTCCTTCCCCATTTTAGGGAAGTTTTTTACTATTATCTCCTCAAGTATTTTCTTATGCCCTTTCTTTTGGTCTTCTTATTCTGGGACACCTATGAGTTGAATGTTGGGGCATTTAACATTGTCCCAGAGATCTCTGAGGTTTATGTCCTCAGAATGAGGTCTCTGTCCTCATTTCTGTTAATTCTTTTTTCCTCTTTTCCTCTCTGCTTCATTTATTTCCACCATTCTATCTTCCACTGCACTTATCCTCTCTTCTGCCTCAGTTATTCTACTGTTGGTTCCCTCCAGAGTGTTTTTAATCTCAGTTATTGCATCATTCATTAGTGATTGACTCTTCTTTATTTTTTATAGGCCCTTGTTAAACATTTCTTGCATCGTCTCAATTCTTGTCTCTAGTCTATTTATCTGTAAGTCCATTTTGTTTTCAAGATTTTGGATCATCTTTATTATCATTATTCTGAATTCTTTTTCAGGTAGACTCCCTATCTCCTCCTCTTTTGCTTGGTTTGGTGGGGTTTTGTCATGTTCTTTCACCTGCTGAAGGAACATGACAAAATTTCTCTGCCTTTTCACTTTGCTGTCTTTGGCTTTCTACAGGCTGAAAGTTTGTTGTTCCTCTTAATTGTGGAGTCTGCTCCCTTTGGGGGGTGGGGGAGTTGGACCCAGGGTTTCCTGGTTGCAGGAGCTTGTGTCTGTGTTCTGGCGGGTGAACTGGATCTCTGCTCTCTGGAGTGCAATGAAGTGTCCAGTAGTGAGTATTGAGGTGTCTGTGGGTTTGGCATGGCTTTGGGCAGCCTGTCTTTTAATGTTCAGGGTTGTGTTCCTGTTTTGCTGAAGAATTAGCGTGATGTGACTTGCACTGGAACTTATTGGCTCTTGGGTGTAGCTTGGTTTCAGTGTAGGTATGTAGACTTTTGGGTGAGCTCTTGCCTATTAATGTTCCCTGGAGTCAGGAGTTCGTTGATGTTCTAAAGTTCTGAAGTTAAGCCTTCTGCTTCTGGCTTTTTGTCCTTCTCTTACAGTAGCCTCAAGACTTCTCCACAGAACAAAAGATAAAACCCCTAGGTTAATGGTGAAATAATTCTCCACAGCCAGGAACACCCAGAGAGATACACTGAGTTATATAGAAAAGGGAATAGGGAGGAGCGAGATAGAGGTGACCAGGGGGAGAAAAAGGGGAGTCAAAAGGGAAGAGAATAGTCTAGCCAGTAATCAAATCCCTAAGTGTGCCACAGCCCAGAACACCCAGAGAAATTCAGAGCTATGCAGAGAAGAGAAGAGGGATGAAGGAGATAGAGGTGACCTGGAGGAGAAAAGGGAGAGTCAAAAGGGGAGAGAGCAATCAAGCCAGCAATCAAATCCCTCCTTTTGAAGAGGTTGGGCTGCCTTTCTGGGTGCCTGGTGTCCTCTGCCAGCGTTCAGAAGTGGTTTTGTGGACTTTGTTCAAGATTCAAATGATCTTTTGATGAATTTGTGGGGGATAAAGTGGATTCCCCATCTTATTCCTCTGCCATCGTGAGATTGCCCCATCAATTTCTTTTTTTTATTGAAGTACAGTTTACTTTTTCTTTTTTTTTTTTTATTGTGACAAGCTAAAGAGTAACACTACAAATCAGAAAGCTAGATCAGAAAGCTCACTTGGCTGAGATACAGCTAATAACAAAAGCTAACACTGGTACATAATTAACGGCAATTTTTATGATTGATTGCCAATAACTTTTTGTTATTGTACCTACATAAAATAAAGGAGGAGAATGTGGGATTGAAGGACAGGATTTTCTTTTTAAATTCTCCATCAGGTATCTCTTTTCTTGCTCTGTTTATTAGGAACTTAGATTTTAGTCATTTGCATAATTTTTAGTCAGACTTTAAAAGACTTGGGATGCTAACAAAACCTGACAGCTCTGATTTCAACAACAATTTTCAGTAGCTTTTGTTTGTTCAGTAAGGCAGACACTGTGGGGAGACACACCTTCTCAGTAGTTCCTAGGGTTGCTTCCTTGGGAGGAATAGTAAGGGCATGACTGACTCAGTATTGAAGAATGACAAAGAATTAATCTTCAAAGTATACAAGCAGCTCATGCATCTCAATACCAGAAAAATAAATGGTCCAATCAAAAAGTGGGCCAAAGAACTAAACAGACATTTCTCCAAAGAAGACACACAGATGGCTAACAAACACATGAAAAGATGCTCAACATCACTCATTATTAGAGAAATGCAAATCAAAACCACAATGAGGCACTATCTCATGATGGTCAGAATGGCTGCTATCCAAAAGTCTACAAGCAATAAATGCTAGAGAGGGTGTGGAGAAAAGGGAACCCTCTTATACTGTTGGTGGGAATGCAAACTAGTACAGCCACTATGGAGAACAGTGTGGAGATGCCTTAAAAAACTGGAAATAGAACTGCATATGACCCAGCAATCCCACTGCTGGGCATACACACCAAGGAAACCAGAATGGAAAGAGAAACGTGTACCCCAGTGTTCATCACAGCACTGTTTATAATAGCCAGGACATGGAAGCAACCTAGATGTCCATTAGCAGAGGAAAGGATAAGAAAGCTGTGGTACATATACACAATGGCATATTACTCAGCCATTAAAAAGAATACACTTGAATCAGTTCTACTGAGGTGGATGAAACTGGAGCCTATTATACAGAGTGAGGTAAGCCAGAAAGAAAAACACCAATACAGTATACTAACGCACATATATGGAATTTAGAAAGGTGGTAACGATAACCCTGTATGTGAGACAGCAAAAGAGACACAGATGTGTTGAACAGTCTTTTGGACTCTGTGGGAGAGGGAGAGGGAGAGGGAGAGGGTGGGATGATTTGGGAGAACGGCATTGAAACATGTATAATATCATATATGAAACGAATCACCAGTCCAGGTTCGATGCATGATACTGGATGCTTGGGGCTGGTGCACTGGGATGACCCAGAGGAATGGTACGGGGAGGGAGGAGAAAGGGGGGTTCAGGATGGGGAAAACGTGTATACCTGTGGTGGATTCATGTTGATGTATGGCAAAACCACTACAATATTGTAAAGTAATTAACCTCCAATTAAAATAAATAAATTTTTTAAAATAGAGAAAAAAAAACCCCAAACAACATTTCTTCATTCTTTTTATGGCTGGGTAATATTCCACCAGGGCTTCCCTAATAGCTCAGTTGGTAAAGAATCCACCTGCAATGCAAGAGATCCTGGTTTGATTCCTGGGTCGGAAAGATCCACTGGAGAAGGGATAGGCTACCTACTCCAATGTTCTTGGGCTTCACTTGTGGCTCAGGTGGTAAAGAATCCACCTGCAATGTGGGAGAGCCTGGTTAAATCCCTGACTTGGAAAGATCCCTGGAGAAGGGAAAGGCTACCTACTCCAGTATTCTGGCCTGGAGAATCCCATGGACTATACAGTGTCACAGAGAATTACAAAGAGTCGGACACGAATGAACAACGTTCACAATATTCCACCATATATTTATTATATAACACATCTTCTTTTTTTGAATTAGAAATAACTTTTTATTTATTTCTCTAATTTTTATTGGAGTATGGTTTATTTAAAATGTGTTAGTTTCAGGTGTACCGCAAAGTGAATCAGTTCTACATATGCATATATCCACTTCTTTAGATTCTTTTCCCAATTGGCCATTATAGAGTATTGAGTACAGTTCTTTGTGCTATACAGTAGGTATATATCTATAACTATCTATATATGTTATTAATATATATATCTATTACTTATCTATTTTATATAGTGTGTATATGTCAATCTGAATCTCCCAATTTATCCCTCTCCCCTACCCCTGGTAACTATAAGTTTTTCTACATTTGTAACTCTATTTCTGTTTTGTAAATAAGTTAATTTTCTAGATTACACATATAAGCAGTATTACATGGCATTTGTCTTTCTCTGTCTGACTTGGTTCATTCAATATGACAATCTCTAAGTCTAACCTTGTTGTTGCAAATGGCATTATTTCATTCTTTTTTTGTGGCCTAGTAATATTCCATTGTATATATGTACTACATCTTCTTTATCTATTCATCTTTTGGTGGACATTTAGGTTGCTTCCATGTCTTGGCTATAAAATACTGCTACTTGAAAACTGGGATGCATGTATCTTTTAGAATTAGAGTTTTATCCAATTATATGCCCAGGTGTGGGATTGCTGGATCATATGGTCATGCTATTTTTAGTTTTATAAGGAGCTTCCATACTGTTTTTCATGCTGGCTATGCCAAATATACATTCCCACCAACAGTGTAGGAGAGTTCCCTTTTTACCCTCTTCCAGCACTTAATATTTGTAGACTTTGATGGTGGTCATTCTGACCTCTGTGGCATGCTGCCTCATTGGCTTTGATTTGCATTTCTCTAATTATTAGCAATGTTGAGCATCTTTTCATGTGCCTATTGGCCATCTGGATGTCTTCTTCAGAGAAATGTCTATTTAAATCTTCTGCCCATTTTTTGATTTCTTTTTTTAGTTGTATGAGCTGTTTGTATATTTTTCTTCCAACTTCTTAATGTGCTTCTCAAATTTGCCAGAACCTCTTTATTTATTCTGAACTTTAATGAGACTGACATTAATATTTCAACATTGTAATTTTGGCTGCTGAGAAGAGATAGCGTTACAATATTAGGAAGGATATTACTAGTGATAGTTTTTGCATATGGATTTTGTTTTAATTCATTGTATAGAACACTATCAACTGACTGCAGAATAAATATTTTTTTCCTTAAAATAGGTCTCAGGCTTTAACCTAGTTTTGCCCCTAAGTCTTTTATGGGTCTTCAAGTTGGTTTTAAAGTTTTTGAGCTTAGGGTATATATTTCCAGATGGGCAAAGAAATAACTGAAAGCCAAGGGTTGGCTCTGCTAGCTGTTCACCTAGAAGAACTTACTGATTTCAAGGCAACTTACGATTGTAGGTGAAAGTTGTTTTCACCACAAACTGAGGTCCTTCCAGTTGAAATCTGCATGTCAATCTAGTCATAAATATACATTTTATGGTGTTTCATTCACTTAAAAGTGTCATTTAGTGACAGATTCTAAATACTATTACATCTGAATAAATACCCTTCTACTATGTTTTACCCATGAAAAAGTTCAGGATTGCATATATCAGAATATCCATGGGTAGGGCAGCTTTTAGTAAAGGATAAATAAAATTGCAAGTCACTGACACAGATTTTTACTGTGTGTATCCATATAATGGATATTGAACAACCTGTACTTTCCTTACTTATTGTTTTAATCAGTTCATTTAGATGTTTTCTCCTCTGAAATTTTTTCTTCCCTGTCTAAGTCACAGAGCTTATTATGTTAATTATTTCAAAGGAGTTTCAAAACAAAAGCTTTTGATGGCATCCTAAAAATATTCCAGAACATTTGTACATTTACTAGAGGAAATATTTTTCCATTCTTTGTCTTAAATTATTAAAGTTGTACCAATACAGTATCTACTTTTATTGTTGTCTGTTTCATCCATTCATCAAAATTATTGATTTATTTAGTATGTATTATTACCAGGTACTATCTTTGAGAGAAAGAATATAAAGATTAATATGTCAAGTTCCATGCCCTCAAGGTACTGATTGTCTGAAAAGAAAAATATCTAAACAAAATAATTCAGATCAATGTGGTAAATACTAGGACCATTTATTTTGAGAATATGGAGAATGGTCATCTAAATCAGAGTGAAGTTCAAGGAAATTCACTGACAGTGACAGTGAATATTTGCCCTCCTCTCCTTCAATTATGATGGAATTTTTAGTTATATACATAAATATTCAGCTATAGCCTACATTTCAGCTAACTGTAGCCATGTCAATAAGTTCTAGTCAAAAGAATGTGAAGGGAAGTGATGTATGTCCCTTCGAGGTCACACCTCATTCCTTCTCTTTCTCCATATGGTTTCCTAGGATGTGAATACTGTGAGAAGCCATCAGGAACCATACAGAAGAGAGCAATATCCTAGGAGCAATAAAGAGATTGGATTCCTAACAACCTTATAAAGCAGGATCATTGTCCTCTAGATTACTAATATAAGAGGAAAAAAATGCCTTTGTATAAACCATTTAGCTGCATCTAGATCCAAGTTAATACAGTGACCTTTCCTCAGTCTTCACCCTTTCAGTTTATTTTGATTGTATTCACCACTTCTCATATTTACAAGTTTCTTTATTGATGTCTTTGTTTTGGTTCCTTTAATGCCTCTCAAAAGTTTCATCAGCCTCTTTTAAGACCCTTTATCCTATTTCTGCTGCTAATGTGGAACTTCCTTAGGCTTTTTCCATGACCCTCTTCTATCTTTTCTCTTTTTTTAACCTTAGAATTTCATGGCTTTAATATCCTTCCTTTGAAACTGATTTCCAATGCTCTATTGATCTCCTAAAGTCCTGTCCTGTCCTGTGGGCTTCAGGTCTAGGTGTTCAATTGACTTCATTAAATTTTCACTTGGGTGTCCCGCTGCCATTTCACATTCAGCTGGTTTAAATTTAAACTCATGTTCCTCTCCAAACCAAACTTCCTCCTGGAGTTTGCTATTTATGCTAATAACATCATTATTCTCCCAGTCATTTATGTTTAAACTTTGGCATTGTCTTAAGTTTCTCCTCTCTTACCTGTCAACTTAAGTTTAAAATGGTAGACTGCCTGAATCCCTTCCTTTTATTGTCCTGGCCTCCAATAATCTTCTTCATAGAGATGGACATGATAATTTCAGTATCCAGTACACTTTAATTCCAACTTGCCAAAACCTCATCAAGTAGCTGGTTTTGGGTCACCTTTGTGGGGAACCATAATCTAGGTAACTCAGAAAGAATTTTGCTGGCAACTCAATTAGATTCCTTTGTAGAAATTATGAACCCATAGCTCTGATTCTTCTTTTCCCTTATTACTACTAATTCCTTGTTCTTTCATCTTCTTTCACATAATTCCTGGCTATAAAACTCACCTGCACATACTCTCTTAACTATTCGCCCATTTTTCATTTAGTGATTATTATTTACCCCCTTTTATTTGTCTGTAAGCATACCATCACTTTTGCTCTGAGTTACTGCCTTCAAATATAATTATAACAAAATGATTGGATATCACTACTGTGAATAATTCAAGGGCTTGGTATTGGATAATTTGTTTTTAGGTCACTGAACTTGGAATTTTTGAAACATTATGTTTCAAGTGCATAAATTTGAATTCAACTTTTGAGTCAGAGCTTGTAGCTAACCACATATTAGCTTTCCTACCCCCTCCTTGTGTTCCCAACACTGATGTCTTCTCTCTACTGCCATATTTCATTATATAACACTAAGCTCCAGTAAATCTTATGTCAAAATGATCTCTACCTATAGCTCTTTCTAGTTAGCCTAATTGTTATCATTTTGGTTTTGGCTTTCATTACCTCATGCCCTAACTCTTTGCCTTGTTCTTTGGACTTCATGCTTCACCTTCCATCCTCTGTCCAGCACTCCTGCAAGGAAGGAGGTGACTGGCATGTGAGCAAGTGAAGCTTCATCTGTATTTACAGCTGCTCTCCAGTGTGCTTGAATTATCCTGAAATTATTATCCCTGCTCCAAGTCTGTGGAAAAATTGTCTTCCATGAAACTGGTCTCTGGTGCCAAAAGGGTTAGGGCTGCTTGTCTAAAATATTTGAAACCTGAATAGTTGAATGGTATTATCCCAACACTCTGGGGAAATAATTTCATGGAATGAAGATTTGGTATCATGTATACAGTCTATTTTATAGATGGCTACTTGACTGACAAACATATACACTGATTTACCCGGTGTTTCTCACTTATATGCCACAAATTCTCCCTTAACATTAGTGCCAAGTGAAATTTTATCTCAGAAAAAATGACTGGTATGATTTCTATCAAACAATAAGAAAATTGGAAAGAAATGAACATTTCTAATAGTGCCATTTCAGAGCTTTTCTTTTTTTGTTTTAGTTGCCAGGAAATCCAGAGTAAATATAGTGCTCCCAATTTCGCTAACTCCTCTCAAGTTGGTATAGTAACATCCATCACTTTCCTTTTAGCAACTTGTTTGGCTCCTAATTGCATATTTATAACTTTTCTCAAGTACTTGTTTTAGAATAAGGAGAATATAAATCTTGCATACATGTATAAATGACAAAAACTATTGCTTTTTCAGTCGAAATTGTTTAGTTCTTTATACTGCTTCAAGAGTTTACTGATGAATTCTGAAGTTCTCAGTAGGTCTTCCTTCCACGCTGTTCTTTTGAACTCTGTAGTCAGCAAAACCTGGATTTGGTAATTTTAATTATCAAATGAATTAGGTTGCAGCCTCACAAAGCACAGCAGCTGCTCAAGTTATAGCTTCAGAGTGGGGATAGATTGTGCTGATGCTAAAAACCAGCACCACTTGTTCACTAAAGCATTTGGATCTGGATTTGTCTTTGTCCCTTGCTTAACATCTAAGTGTTGAGAAAAGGGAATGAGCCAAAATGTTTCCATGTTCTTAAATTGCATGTGGTCTTTAAACTGTTTTTTCTTGATAGTTTGTGCTTTTGCTGACAAAGAAATCAACAGATGCAACACTAGGCAATTTTGCACACAATTTATCTATCTATAATAGATATTGAGGTGTGAAGTTGAAAAACTGAACTGTAGTATCTTGAGACCAGCTGTAGAATGCACAGGTCTTCAGAATGAACCTCAAAACTCCTTTACTGCTTAGGTTGACATTCCTCTTTTATGATAATCAGTGCCAATTATGTCATGTTGCATTAGCATTAAATGAACAAATAACACAAATAAGGACAAAATAATCATAATAATATCTGCATACTGAGTACTACCTTTTCCTTTTTCTAGAAAAAGAAATTACACATGAATAAGTTTATACATAATTTGAAATTACACATCAATTAGTTTTCTACATTTAAAAGCTGACATACTACAGGCAAGGCAAACTTTTTCTTTTTTTTTACCACTTGTATTAGTTTCCTTTCTATCATAACGAATTACTACAAATTTAGTGGCTTAAACATTACAAACGCATTTTGTAATTCTGGAAGTCAGAAGCCTGAAATGGGTCTCATTAGAGTAAAACCAAGGTGTTGGCAGGACTGTGTTTCTTTCAGAGGCCTTAGGGGAGAATTCATTTCCTTGCCTTTTCCAGCTCCTAGAACCATCCACGTTTCTTGGCCTGTAGCCCCTTCCTCCGTCTTCCAAGCCAGCAACCTCAAGCCAAATCCTTCTCATGTTGCTATCTCTCTGGTTCTCTCTCTTCTACCTCCCTTTTCCACCTTTGTAATTACATTTGGTTCCCTGGATAATCCAGAATAATATCCATATTTTAAGATCATTGATTAGTAACCTTCATTCAATATGTAATCTTAATCTCTCTAGCTATGTAATCTAACATATTCACAGGTTCCAAGAATTAGGACATGGACATTTTTGGGGCCTGTTATTTTGCCTACCTCACTAGTACCTGTAAATCATTATTCAGTACCCTCTCCCCAAGAAATAAACTCTATTATCCCTTTGATGTATTCCTTCCAGATGCATAAAGACATGTAGTTTTGTTTTTTGGTGTTTATCTACAACTTGCTTTGATTTCACAATATGTCTTAGAAAAGATATATTTGAATTCATATTACTAATATATTTTAATTTTAACTGGAGAAAAATGAGTAATAATACTTCTTGAAATTTCACAATGTTCTGGTAAGAATCAGTGGGATAACTGATTTATAATCATGTAATTAAAAAATATGTGAAAGTATTTCGTGACCTACATTCTGTTCGGCATACAGACATGATTACTGTATCTCATGCACAAAAGTAAAGAAACTTCTCAATTTTGTTCTTCTCTAATGGTCCTAGATGAATGATTCTACTTCTTTTCAGCGTTTTCTTACATGTCATGTTTGCTAACTTTGAAATAATTGTTTTCTTCTGGGGCCTCTAGTGTTTATCATGGTTTTACTATTCCTTTAGGAAAACATTTTCAGCCCTTTTCTGGCTCAAGTATCTTTTAAATGCACAGCAGTCAGGAAACTATAGTTAGTTAATAGACCTTTCCTTATTGGAATTTGTGAAGTCTAAAGGACTTCATGACTTATAAATGCTCTATTTTACCCCTAAATAAACTAATTTAATAAATGGGATGAATAAAAGCCTCTTTAAGGTTACTTAAGACTTCATAGCTGGAGAAGGCAATGGCACCCCACTCCAGTACTCTTGCCTGGAAAATCCCATGGATGGAGGAGCCTGGTAGACTGCCGTCCATGGGGTCGCTAAGAGTCGGACACGACTGAGCGACTTCACTTTCACTTATTATATATATTATAAATATGTACTCCTCTTTTTTATTTTAAGCTATCCTTAAAAATACAGATATTTTTTAACTGTAGGACTTACTTTCTTGTGTTATGCTGAAGAAGATCACCCATTACCTCAAAATCATAATCATATTTACTTGCAAATTTCTGGTCATATTTTTATACTGAGGGTAATATTCTGAAGTTTGGAATGAACATGATTGAAGTTATCACATTTATCATATTTTATGTCCCCTTATTTACATACATGATTCAGTTTAAGGATGCTCTGTTGTGTTTCATTGATCTCTTTGTTCCTGCACCTAGATCATATTATTTTAATTACTTTGATTTTAGAATTTGTCTTGATTTCTAGCTGATGTAGATAGATATCTCTTTTATTTGCATTAAAAATGATTATAGCTTGTTTTTTTCACTGTATCTTAAGAAAAGTCTGTCAAAAACTTGATGAAAGCTTTTATGGTATTTTGATTACACTGCATTGAATTTATAAGCTAATCCTGGGAGTATTGATATCTTTTCAATAAGCAACCTTCCTGCCTAAAAATATGTTATATTTACACCTAGCAAACTCATATTTTTCAGAAGAGCTTTTTAGTTTTTTTCCACAAATATCTTGCATTTCCTATTAGATCTCTTCCTAAGTACTTTGTGGTTTCTGTTGCTATTGTGAGTAAGCTTGTCCTTCAGTTCCCTTGTATTTCCTAGATTGACTGTTGTATTGTCCTCACAAATGGACAGCTTTGTCTTTACTTTCCAATCCTTCCTTATGCTTCTTCATCTATTATTCATCATTCCTGCTCCAGATCGTATTGTATCACCTGGAGCTTATATTACAATGTTGAACAGGCTGTGTCATCCTGATCTTATTTCCAGCTTTAATGGGATACCTTCAGAATTTCACTATTACTTCTTCTGCTCAATTATACTTTTTCTCTCTTCAGTTCTCATTTGGGCTTCCCAGGTGGGGCTAGTGGTAAAGAATCCACCTGCCAATGCAGGAGACATGGGTTCGATCCCTGAGTTGGAAAGATCCTCTGGAGTAGGAAGTGGCACCCACTCCAGTACTCTTGACTGAAAAATTCCATAGGATAAGCACAGGACCCTTGCAGGCTACAGTCCATGGGGCCACAAAGAGTTTGACATGACTGAATGACTAAGCATACACACAGTTCACAATTGATACAAATAATGGAATGGAAAATTGAGTCTTTACAAAATTAAAATGAAAAATAAAATAGAGAAAATTTAGGTAAACCTGATCACAAAATTTATAAAGGTCATAAGTAAACAACATTAAGAATTAAAACGGGACAAAATTACAGACAGATATAGTCAACTTTATGCTAATACATTTTACACAGTAGATGAAATTCAGTGTTTACTCTATCTGCTCCCCTCCCTTGCAAAACAAACAGACAAAAAAATGAAAAGACTAAAACTGGCAGAACAAGAAAGAGCCAGTTTAGGATGATGAAAATGAAGTGATAAACATGAAAGTAGCTGATCGACTCCCAAAACGAAGTATCAGGCCTCGAGGGGGTGAATTCTAACTAACCTTAAAAAAAGACAAGCTGTTTTGACACATAGAAAAAGATTATATGGTCCCCAGTTCATTTCTGAGGCAAGAATAATAATTCTACTAACAAAACCTTGGCCAACTGGCCAATCTGTCCAGAGCTCTGATATGGGAACTTCCCATCAGAGTTGGTCTTCACTGGGTAAAATGGGTCTTTATACCCCACTTTCCTCAGTCATTAGATGTAGGCTACTCTGGGAAAATGTGGCCTCAGACCAGGGGGCTCTTCGTACCTGAGGGGGACCTTGAAGAAGCTGGCAGGCTGCCTTCTGACCACACTTCCTTTCTGACCCTGAACAGAAAATCTTTCCTTGAAGAGGGATCTGGTGGAGAATCTCTATGTCTAACATTTTATTTATTTTGTGCATTTTTTCATGTTTATTAAATCTAAAGCTTATGTTGTTTACTTTCAGTTCTTCTTGATTAATAATAAGTGTATTTGGCTTATAAATGTCCCTCTGAATGTTACTTTGGTTACATTCCACAAATTTCAATATGCTGAGATATAATTGCTCATTCTACACAGTTCATAATTTTCATTTATATTTGCTCTTGAATTAAAAAATTAGTATTATGTTATAAATTTCTAAAGTATAGTTATAAGAATTCATGATTGTAGAAATTTTCAGATTCGGTCTGATAATGCCATATAAGTTTGTAGTATGCTAATGGATGCATATTGCTTCTTGGTTTACCACTGTTAATATGGCTCTTTTGTGGAGGTACTGTATGTGTGTGTGTATATATATATACACACACATGTATCCATACATACTTACATTTAGTAACATTATGTATAAATTTGTGTGTGTATATATATATATAATTTTCTCTTTCTCCTATTCATACTCTTTCTCCCCTGCCTAGTCTTCACCCTCCTCTTCCTCTTCCTGAAAATAAGTATGCGATGTGTATATAACACAATGAAATATTACTCAGCCATAAAAATGAAATAATATCATTTGCAGCAACATGGATGGACCTAGAGATTATCATACTAATGAAGTACGTCAGATAGAGACAGACAATATCGTATGATGTAATATATATGTGGACTATAAAAAAATGAGACAAATGAACTTATTTACAAAATAGAAGTAGACCCATAGACTTAGAAAACAAACTTATGGCTACCAAAGTGAAAATCACTGATCTGGCATGCCTGGCGTCCTTCAGATAAACTAGAAGTTTAGGATTACCAGACACACTCTACTATGTATAAAATAGATAAACAACAATAAGGATTTATTATATAGAACTGGGGCCTATATTCAATATCTTGTAATAAACTATAATGGAAGAGAATCTGATAAAGAAATATATATATATCAGTTCAGTTCAGTCGTGTCCAACTCTTTGCGACCCTATGGAGTACAGGCTTCCCTGTCCATCACCAACTCCCAAAGCTTGCTCAACTCATGTCCATCAAGTTCATGATGCCATCCAACCGTCTCATCCTCTGTTGTCCCCTTCTTCTCGTGCCTTCAATCTTTCCCAGCATCAGGGTCTTTTCCAAGGAGTCAGTTCTTCACATCAGGTGGCCAAAATGTTGGAGTTTCAGCTTCAACATTAGTCCTTCCAATGAATATTCAGGACTGATTTCCTTTAGGATTGACTGTTTGGATCTCCTTGCAGTCCAAGGGACCCTCAAGAGTCTTCTCCAACACCAGAGTTCAAAAGCATCAGTTTTTTGGCACTCAGCTTTGTTTATAATAGTCCAACTCTCACTTCCATACATGACTAGTGGAAAAACCATAGCTTTGACTAAATGGACATTTGTTGGCAAAGTAGTGTCTCTGCTTTTTAATATGCTGTTTAGGTTGGTCATAGCTTTTCTTCCAAGGAGCAAGCGTCTTTTAATTTCATGGTCACCATCTGCAGTGACTTTGGAGTACCCTCCCCAAAAAACACTAAAGTCTGTCACTGTTTCCATTATTTCCCCATCTATTTGCCATGAAGTGATGGGACTGGATGCCATGATCTTCATTTTTTGAATGCTGAGTTTTAAGCCAGCTTTTTTCACTCTCCTCTTTCACTTTCATCAAGAGGCTCCTCAGTTCCTCTTCATTTTCTGCCATAAGAGTTGTGTCATCTGCATATCTGAGGTTACTGATATTTCTCTTGGCAATCTTGATTCCAGCTTGTGCTTCCTCCAGCCCAGTGTTTCTCATATACTCTGCATATGTACTCTGCATATAAGTTAAATAAGCAGGGTGACAATATACAGTCTTGACGTACTCTTTTTCCTATTTGAAACCAGTCTGTTGTTCCATGTCCAGTTCTAACTGTTGCTTCTTGACCTGCATATAGATTTCTCAGGAGGCAGGCAAGGTAGTCTGGTATCCCCATCTCTAAGAATTTACCACAGTTTGTTGTGATCCACATAGTCAAAGGCTTTGGTGTAGTCAATAAAGCAGAAATAGATGTTTTTCTGGAACTCTTGCTTTTTTGATGATCCAACAGATGTTGGCAATTTGATCTCTGGTTCCTCTGGCTGTTCTAAATCCAGCTTGAACATCTGGAAGTTCACAGTTCATGTACTGTTGAAGTCTGGCTTGGAGAATTTTGAGCATTACTTTGCTAGCATATGAGATGAGTGCAATTGTGCAGTAGTTTGAACATTCTTTGGTTTTGGAATGAAAACTGACCTCTTCCAGTTCTGTGACCACTGCTGAGCTTTTCAAATTTGCTGGAATACTGAGTGTAGAACTTTCACAGCATCACCTTCTAGGATTTGAAATAGCTTAACTGGAATTTCATCACCTCCATTAACTTTGTTCATGTAATGCTTCCTAAGGGCTACTTGACTTCACAAACCAAGATGTCTAGCTCTAGATGAGTGAACACACCATCATGGTTATCCAGGTCATTAAGATCTTTATTGCATAGTTCTGTGTATTCTTGTCACCTCTTCTTAGTATCTTCTGCTTCTGTTAGGTCCTTATTGTTTCTGTCCTTTATCCTGCCCATTCTTGCATGAAATGTTCCCTTGACTTCTCCAATTTTCTTGAAGAGATTTCTAGTCCCTCCCATTATATTGTTCACCTCTATTTCTTTGCACTGTTCATTTAAGAAGTCCTTCTTATCTCTCCTTGCTATTCTCTGGAATTCTGCTTTCAGTTGGGTATTTCTTTCCCTTTCTCCCTTTCCTTTGCTTCTCTTCTTTCCACAGGTATTTGTAAGGCCTCCTCAGACAACCATTTTGCCTTCTTGTGTTTCTTTTTCTTTGGGATGTTTTTTTAGTCACTGACTCCTTTACAGTGTTACAAACCTCCATCCATAGTTCCTCAGGCATTCAGTCTACTAGATCTAGTCACTTGAATCTCTTCATCACCTCCACTGTCTAATCAGTAGGGATTTGATTTAGATCATTCCTAAATGGTCTAAGTTTCTCTTTCTTCAATTTAATTGCAATGTATTTTTTTTTTGCAATAAGGAACTGAATTTTCCAATAAGGAACTCATTATCTGAGCCACAATCAGCTCCAGGTCTTGTTTTTGCTGACTGTGTAGAGCTTCTCCATCTTTGGCTGAAAAGAATATAATCAATCTGATTTCAGTATTGACCATCCAGTGAAATCCATGTGTAGAGTCATTTCTTGGATTGTTGGAAAAGGATGTTTTGCTATGACCAATGTGTTCTCTTTACATTTTTTAATTTTTATTTTAAATTTTTTTCATTGTATAACTTCCTTTAAAATTACATTTATACAAATTAATCTATTCCTCTTCCTTCAAAATAGATACTTATCTATTCAATTGGAAAATTAGCTAAAGAAATCTTCCAATTAAAAGTATCTAATTTATATATTATAATAGATATTTCTGCCATTTTCACATTCTTTAGCTTTAAATTAACTTAAAATTTTGATTTTTTAATAGTTTAAATTTCCTAAGTAAAGGGCCTTTCCAATTTGTAGTTGTAAATCTCTTAAACATCATACTTTATTACAGATGGTAGGAAGACTGGCCAGGACTTCTTTTATTTAGAAGCCATAGATTCCATAGCTCAAACCTAGACTGCAAAACCATATTCAAAGAATTTTTTCCCAGAATTTCAACCTTGAAGAATAATTCTTGGATAACCATTATTAAACATATAATGTCATTGCATTTCTGTGCTACAGGAAGTTTTTCTACCTTTACCTATTTTTGTGCTGCTATTTCATGAGTCACATTTCTAAAAACCAACTTAAGCCAAACACACAAAAAATAGTAATTTAGAAATGAGTCAATTAATAACAAGAGATCAGTAGATCAGTTGTTTCAAGATCACTTCAGTTCATTTTTTTCTTTTCTGTTACTAATAACAGTTGATTGTATGTGGCCTTAAAAAGCAAATGAAACTGTTGGTTAAATCACTGCCAAAATAATAGTGAAATATTAACCATGTTCAAAGCAAAGATTACTGATTTCATCATTCCTTGTTCAAATGTGTCATTGTACACAGGGCTGGTATTCAACTAGGGGATGATAGAACAGGCCATGTTGGTTGACAAAGGTCCATCTAGAAAATTTAAAAAAGAATACATAGCTTTAAAAATTCTTATAAACATAGCCCAAATTCTAATCTTTCTACCTGGTTTGTTTAATAAAGAAGTTTCAGAAATACCTCACTATATTTTAACTAAAAGAAAAGTTTCAAAGCAGTGAAACTCGGAAGATTAATTGGACCCAGTTGGCTCTCTTTAGGACATTTACACAGTCTCAAATGCTACTTTGTTATCTGCAGGGAGAGAGATTTAAGCCATGCACATTAAAAAAAAAAAGTTTCTTAAGGCATAAGATTTTGTCTTTTTTATGAAAATTTATTTTTCATATTATCTACCAATTTACTTTCAATTGGTGGATAATATGGGATTCCCTGGTAGCTCAGCTGGTAAAGAATCCACCTGTATTGCAGGAGATTCCAGTTTGATTCCTGGGTCAGGAAGTTCTGCTGGAGAAGGGATAGGCTACCCACTCTAGTATTTTTGGGCTTCCCTGGGGGCTCAGCTGATAAAGAATCCACCTGCAATGCAGGAGACCTGGGTTCAATCCCTGGGTTGGGAAGGTGCCCCGGAGAAGGGAATGGCTACCCACTCCAGTATTCTGGCCTGGAGAATTCTGTGGACTATATATATAGTCCATGGGGTCACAAAGAGTCAGACATGACTGAGCGACTTTTACTTCACTTACTTTACAGTATTGTGTTGGTTTGTGCCATATGTCAACATGCTAGCATTGCACTTCAAGTTTCAAAACTTTTACTTTAAAACACTTTACTGAAACTAATGTTTTTTTTTAGGTTGTTCCTTCTTAGAGGATCAATAAAAGCCCAGCATTTCCCCACTCTCACCTCTTAAAACAGTTGGCATTCATCCACTTTCCCTTGTCTTTTTAGCCTTTTATTGCTACAATTCTCAGATTCCTTCTGTATTCTTGTACGTAGACAGGTTAACTGTCAAAGATGTAGGCTATCTTATGCGGTGTCTCACCTTCTTTAGCCACTCTCTTATCTTCGATGTCCTTGATTAGGACAGTCCAGTGATTCATATGCTAGTCCTCAATCAAATGCTAGAGATTCTGATTATCATCTTTGATTCATCATCCTGGGATCAATCCTGGGAACAATACCCAGAGAGACAGCCTTGACATAGAGACAGAGGTAGATATTTTCCAGTGGCCATAGTTTGCATGCTATGGTTTGCAACCACTTTCTTTTTTGGGTACCAGGAAGAAAGGGGCAAAGTCTTCCCCTGTTTTGTCCTTGAAGGTCTCTCCTTGTGACATGGCATGACTACTACTTCCCCTGGGTCAACTGCTACTTTGCACTTCAGTACTCAAATGGCCTGGGCAGAGTTTGCTGTACTGATCTGCTAGAGTGTACAAGCTTTCTTCTCTTCCTGGTCCTTTTTGATTCACTCATCACCTTCTTGTTGTAGCCCTTGGGCAGCTTTCCCCTTTCCTCCACTTCCAGAGATGATTCCAGTTCTATGTATTTATGCATCTCTCCCCAGATTCTTTCAGAGTCATGAAAGTTTCTGTCCATTTCTGAACCTGTTGCTGTAATAAATCAAACATTTATTAGTGTAAATAAATGTTGCATTTCTTTTTGACACCACATTGTGGAGATTGGATTGGTCTGTTTCTTCATTTTTCATGCCAAACACTATTCTAGTCTCACTGAAATTCTCTCAGTGCAGGTCAAGTTGTGTTACCAATGTCTCTGCAGAAACAAGAAAAACCCTGCCCAATGTAGCAGACTCCTTGAGAAATCTTTGTGAACTGACATAACCTTTCCAATTCCTAACCTAAGTCACTGGGAAATGGACTTCTGCAACTTTCCAGTCAAGCTAAAGAAAGAAATAATGTGTGTAAAATGCTTAAAGTCAAAATCTAGCTTGAAGTTTTTTTCCAGGCAATAAGGCTGATGAGTAGAATAGATGAGACAGCATAGGTTGGAAGAAATACTTGACATTATCCACATCAACAAAGCACACGGAAGAGTGATAGGATGCACTGTTTCCAGAAAATATCTTGGGCTTGTGGACTGAAAAGAGTTATATCATAATAGTTGTTGTTCAGTTACTAAGTCACATCCAACTTTTTGTGACCCCATGAACTGTAGCATACCAGGCTTCCCTGTCCTTTACCACCTTTCAAAGTTTGTTCAAACTCATGTCCATTGAGTTGGTGATGCCATCCAACCATCTCATCCTCCTTCACCCCCTTCTCCTCCTTCCCTCACGCTTTTCCAGCATCAGGGTCTTTTCCAATGAGTCAGCACTTCGTCAGGTAGCCAAAGTATTGTAGCTTCAGCTTCAGTATCAGTCCTTCCAGTGAATATTCAGGGTTGATTTCCTTTAGGATTGACAAGTTTGATCTCCTTGCTGCCCAAGGGACTCTCAAGAGTCTTCTCCAGCACCACAGTTCAAAAGCATCAATTCTTTGGTGCTCAGCGTTATTCATGTTCCAACCTTCATATCTGTACATGACTCATGATTCATATCATATGATCTAAAATTCATCCTTCAGGATCTAATTGTATTTTGGGGGAAATGGAGACATTAATTCTTCCAAACCTCTCTCCAGACCTTTGCAAAAAGATGAGGATAACCAGACTATGTATAGGTATACATACCTTATAGCTATGCATACCTTTCATTATGAATTTGTTAGTGTGTGGTTTTCTCCCATCCTAATATCTGTGGCATGGCACAGATGTCTGTTAATAAGAAAATTGACTGTGAACCTTGAGAATTTCAACCCCAGGTGCTCCATGGCATATAACAGTGTTCTTGCTGCTGCTGCTGCTGCTAAGTCACTTCAGTCTTGTCCTACTCTATGCAACCCCATAGATGGCAGCCCCCCAGGCTCCCCCGTCCCTGGGATTCTCCAGGCAAGAACACTGGAGTGGGTTGCCATTGCCTTCTCCAATGCATGAAAGTGAAAAGTGAAAGTGAAATCGCTCAGTCGTGCCCAACTCTATGCGACCCGGTGGACTGCAGCCCACCAGGCTCCTCCGTCCATGGGATTTTCCAGGCAAGAGTACTGGAGTGGGGTGCCATTGCCTTCTCCAACAGTGTTCTTAGGATACCTTAGTTTTCTGGTCATATATTTGTAAATATTCTTCAGCTTCTCCCTCTTTTTTTAGTTTTTATTTTTAATATGTTCCTCTGCAAGTTCTTTCTGACCTATCCATGTTCCTCTAAATTCACTGACTTCATACATTCCATTTCTGATACTTTCACTCTTCCAATCTAACAGACTTTTTCCCCTCTCAGTCTTTCTGATCAGTGTTGCCCATTTGACATAATTGATGAAAATAAGTTATATCTACATTTCATTGAATTGTAAGGGAATTGCTATCTAGAATCAGAAGGAGGAATTATTGATTTCACAAGCAGAGAGGACTCCTGAAAGTTTTCCTAGAGGAGTTAGAATCTTGGGACATATGAAAAATGCCCAAAATAGAAGGTTGGGAAGGGCATTTAGACAGTGGAATACAGCTTGCACAAAGAGAATAGTGTAGTGTAGTTGAAAAGCAGGACAAATTGGAGGATGGAGGCCTGAAAAGACAGTGAAGGGCCTTGAATTCATGCTAAAGACCATGAACTTCATTGTATGGGATCAGGCAAGCAAGTAGAATATTTAAATGTTATACTTTAACTGGTAAAATATGTGTATTAGAAACAGTATTTCCTGGCAGAAAGAAGGAAGAATAGGTAGGAAAAAGAAGAGAGACTGGAGGCATGGAGACTACTCAGGAGATAAGTCATCAGTTCTCCTCCTCCTTCAGGCAGTGAGTGTGCTCTCTGTCCCCCTTGCCTGCTCACTCCAGCTATTCTGAAGCAGTTCTGATTTCCAGAGCAGAGTAGTGAGAAGAAGGATGGACATAGTTCCCAGTACGTACCTTGAGTAAGCATCTGGTACTAGAGTGCCTTCCACAGTGGGCACTTACAGTTATAACCCTGTTTGGAGTACAGTATTTTACATATCAGGTGCTCAAAAATATTTGTTGACTGAATGAGTAAATGAAAAAAAACCCCTTCATTGACATCATCCTACCCATAAAGTCAGAAGTCCTCTTTAACACACTCCTGTGGAAAATTCTGATTCTTCTCAAATCTAGTTCCAGTATTATTTCCCACCCGACCCCCCATAGTTACATTTCCCTGAAAATTCAATCTGCACTCTGTTGTTAGAGGCGACATGTAGGTGTTAGAAATAGCATGGTCCTCAGAGCCAGGGAAACTGGTTTAAATCTTCACTTTTAATTGTGTGAACTTGAATGACTGTAACTTCTAAACTTCCATTTCCTCATCTCTACCCTATTAATAAGAAAAAAGATTGTGGTGAGGAAAGAGATAATTTCTGTAAAACTCTTAACCCAAAATTTGATTGTAGCTCAATAAGAGGCACACAGAACTACTATATATAGGAGGTTTGAGGTTAAGGCAGAACTATAGCAAGGTTGTTTCCTCCACTTCACTGCTCCAATCTTGTACCACCCCCACTTAAGCCCTTGTCTGAGGCCAATGCATGACCTAAGTGAGAATGAGACAGAGTTCATTCCATTTAGCACGTACAGCCCTCAGCCCCAACATACAGACTTGTACAAAATATTAGCTTTATTTTTCTGTAAGATTTAAAATTTCTAACTTGAGACTCAATTTCCTTCTCAGTAACTGCCTTTATCTGGGACTGAAGATAAGTTCTAGCAGATTTTCATGAGACAAATCACTGGGAGACTACATCTGGCCCTTTAAAATATGGGTGCCCATATCAGCATTTGATGGAATGACCTCATTACTCTTTGGTCGTACTGGTTATTTGTGGGTCCTTCCTCATGCTTTACCAAGCAGCTAGTTCTCTGAGTCATTTCTCCATTGTTCTTGGGAACACAGGAAGCATTCTATATTCCTGAGACTTTTAGTGTCACCGGTGTCTAAGACACCATCTGAAGAAGACTGTCTACCTCATACAGTCATCTCACATGCACCGCAGGAGATAAACACTCTGGAGTTTTGCTGCTTTCTCAGGCCTTGCCTAGAAATTGGAGCACTGCTGCTGCTACTGCTGCTAAGTCACTTCAGTTGTGTCCAACTCTATGCGACCCCAAAGACAGTAGCCACCAGGCTCCCCCGTCCCTGGGATTCTCCAGACAAGAACACTGGAGTGGGTTGCCATTTCCTTCTCCAGAAATTGGAGCACAGACTTACCCAAACACACCTGGACTTGGTGTTTAGGCAGGCCCTTTCACCTCTGATCTCTCCAGTCCTAGGAACTCTTATTTTTAAATTTCTTAGCTTTACTAGGATTCTTATGAATTGTTTCATCATAACAATCCTTTCCTTTTGTCCTCAGATTCCAAGATTTTGAAATTCAAAAGCCTGGAATAAATTTTGTTTTTCTTTCTGTTGAGGCAATGGATGCTGTTGCTGCTGAATTTGGGGTGAGGATGTGGAGTCAAGGGATATGAATAACACAGGGGTAAATGTTAGTTAATTTAGACTTAGCTACTTCAGTTTTTACATTTTCTTTGATTAAAAATCTCACTTTATATTTTCATATTTCACATTCTTTTGCCTTTGATATTATACATTATCTATCTAGAGAAATCTTTTATTCATTGCCAATGGCATCCTTCTGAAGTTGTCTATGGGTAGTATTTTGAAAGACTGTTAAAAGGCATGCTGATACTCACTGTATAATCCTTAGATTTGAGGCATTATTAGGACAATAACTTTGGTGTCTTGTTTTAGGCCAGTTGCTAAATTATAATATCATATTTCTTTATTTAAAATGTAAGCCAAATTTGAAAAGCTAGATAAATTCAGTACTTTTCTTCCTTTTCCTAAAAGTTTCAAATTTTTGTGTCTCATCATTAAATATAGAATTTATTAACAACTTGGTTTTTCTGGTTCATTAGTTTTGCTTATAAACATTTATATAAATATATCTCACAGACATATTTGACAACTTAATTTGTTGGGGAAAAGTCAGAGAGTGATAATGTATTTTAAAATCTGACTTTCCAAAGGAATAATGTAAGTAAAACAGGAAATAAAGGAGCTTGGGAAAGGAACTAAGTCAGGCTTTTTCAGTCTTTTTATTAGACCATTATGATCAAATGGTTCCTTTACCAGAGTAGAATGTCTATGTTTGAAATAAATTTGAGTCTCCATCAGAATAGAAATGAAATATATAATCTCTTGGGATGTAAATATTAAACACTTATTTGTAGAGATAGTAAAAATTCTTAATATTGTGTTCAAATTGATTCATAAAATTACCAATGATTTGTAATCAGTTATTCCAGAAAGCAAAAGTGTTGTTGAACTTGAATTGATATTTTGGCCTGTGATTATAAAGTGAATTAAAATTTTTTCTAATATATAATTTGTATTAAAGATTTATTCCAACAGGGCTTCCTACAATACCCAGAAGCTCTAACTCTTCCAAAAGAACCTTGGCAAGACAGATTATAGAACTCTTTTATTAGATGAATAAGCTTATAAACTAGGTTATTTGTTCATAGAGATATAAATAAGTATGTGTTAGTTACTCAGTTGTGTTCCACTCTTTCTGATCCCATGGATTGTAGCCCACAAGGCTTCTCTGTCTCTGGAATTCTCCAGCCAAGAATGCTGGAGTGGGTAGCCATTCCCTTCTCCAGGGGATCTTCCTGACCTAGGGATCAAGCCCAGTTTTCCTGCATTGTAGGTGGATTTTTCACTATCTGAGCCACCAGGAAATGCAAAACTTAAAAAACCACTATGTTGATGTAATACACAGCCTTCCTGTAGCTAACCTTCAGCACTCAAAGAATCTATTAGGAGCTGAGAGAAAATATTGGAAATGGAAAACACCTTAGACATCATTTCACCTAATTCCCTTGTTTTATCAGCACAGAAATTAAGATTTTAAACTGCTTTGCCCCAGGACACACAGTGATGAGACCTGGCCAAGGTAGTTTGAGGTCCCAGGCTTCTTGACTTTTACTGTCCAACCATTGCAGAATTCTCACTTCCTGTTTGTTGAGAGATTGAGACAGATCTATAACCTAACCATGAAAAATATAGAATGAAGGACTGTGAAATAGTTTTACCTTTTAATTTTACTTTTGTTAAGGTTTTCTTTATGGTTAGAATTACCAAAAAAAAAAATTCATTTAACATTCCAGACACTTCTAAATTATAGAGCAAAAGTTCAGCTCATCATGCGTTACCCACTTTCTCAATATTTCATTTTTATAATCTTTCTGTATTAATAAAATTGTATTCTGATCATTCACTTAAATATTTATCCCGTTAGCAGTGAAGTATTTAAGATTAACTACCATGTTGAATTCAGCTATTTTATTTCTAAATCATTAGCACAATTCATGGCACAATACATTTTTGGTGAACAAATGCTAGAATATTGATTTCTTGGAAGTAGCAGCCTTGTTTAATATTTGTATCTTTTATATACATTAGGCTCTCAGTATATGAATGAATGTATGAACACATGTTCATAGAGGGTCATTTTGTAGGTTTTCTTGAGTAGAAACAGTATGATTTTTTAAAGTAGTAAGCTGTGCAGTTCTTAGTGCTCATGGTATACCTTATGAATGTATTAAAAATTTGTGTCCCTGGAAATGATACAATCAGGATTTGATTGAAGTGTGATCTAGTATTTTAAATCAGGCCTGAATATCTCAGAGTAAAATATAACAAATTAATTTCACTACAGAGGTCACTGGCCCAAGTGTTTATTACATTTGATTAATTGTGTAGTTGATTAAAGGTTTCCCAGGTGGGGCTAATGTTAAAGAACCTGCCTGCCAGTGCAGGAGACATAAGAGATGTGGGTTCGATCCTTGGGTCGGGATGATCCTGGAGAAGGAAATGGTAGCCCACTCTAGTATTTTTGCCTGGGGAATCCCATGACTGAGGAACCATGTGGGCTATGGTCCATAGGGTTGCAAAGAATTAGACATGACTGAAGCAACTTAGCATGCATATTTGCTTAGAATGTTTGGTTTTAACAGCAACACTTTCTTTCCTGGTGAATTAAAATCAACAACTAAGAGAGAAGACTAAATTGAGGTGCAACAATAAAGTTGTAAAAGATAGGAAGACAATTTTATACAAAAATAGGAGAGCCTTTTCAAGATTTACTAATCTCCGTTCCTCACAGATTTTCTTGTTCTTCTCTTGTCAAGTTTACATATATAGAGAGAAAAGAAAAAAAGGTGAATGCTTCATCTTTGAAAAAAAATGAGCTTTTTCTAGTGTGGCACTTAGAGAGCCTTCCTTTGAGAATTTATTGTGAGAGAAAGGCTCCAAAGATTGTAAGCATAGCTTTTGTTAGTTCATAGGAAACAACATGCTTGTATAGATGAGGACTTATGTTAAAAGCTTAAAATTTGAAGCCAAAAATTAGAGAATTAAAATGTATTATTGTCACTACTCTGCTAGAGGTAGTATAAGAGGATCAAAAGATTGCTGGATTGGTCCTCATTCTCTGGGGGTGAGGAATGGAAGGGGGAGATGTTTGTGCCATGTCTGCTCTTCTATTCCTTGACTGTTATTTAATCTTCACACCTTCCTCTCAAGTAGGTGTTATTGTTTTTATTTCACAGTTCAGAAAACTAAGGCTCAGTGAAGTAAAATCGTTGAAGGTCACTTTACTTCTCCAGCCTCCCCTTCTTCCGTTGTCTATCTCCCCTACTCCACTCAGTCACGGTGGTGTTTCTCTGTTCTTCCTCAAACATCTGTGCGATTTCCTCTGTTCCGAGATCTCTGGCCCTGGTTATTAATATAGTAACATCTCTCTCTTCATTCAGATCTCTGGTGACATGTCAATGCTGAAAGGTCTTCCCCGATGACTCTATATTTAAAAAAATATTATTTCATATGCCATTTTTAGTAAGATGCATCATTATTTCAGGTATCATCCAGAAAGACAAACACTGCCAATTAACCAATGATATGACAGTTTTTTAAGATGCATCCTGACTTCAGAGATGTTAAACATAGAGAAAAACATATTCTTAGGATTAATGAAACACAGTATTTCTGGACTTTCTCCCGTGTTCCTTTCCAGATTGTTTCTCTTTGTAACACTCATCACTATCTGACATGACGTATGTTTTCTTTGTTATCTTATCTCTCCACAGTAGTATTTAAGACAATTATCAGAGTTTGGATTTGTTCATTACTGGTTGCAGAGCCTTGCTAGATGTGCACCACATATATCTCTTCTTCTTAAGCATTCTGGACTATAGCCTCCTTCAGTTAGATGAAGCCTTGTGACAGACTTCTGGACAATGAGAAATAGGTAGAAGAGAGGTATTCCATCCCCGGATCTCTCCTATAAAACCATCCTTGTAATTCTAGTGATCAGAGTCCCTAGAGGGAAGAAGGCCAGGTCTCTGAATGATGGTGTAGAGTAAAGCCTGCCCACATACCACACTGACCTTCATTGGATGTGCTGTGAATGAGAAGTAAATATTCACTGATTAAAGCTACAGAAATTTGGGCCTTCTTATTGTATCAAATAGCTCACTCTGACTATTACATTTGTTATACCCACAGTGCCTGACACATGAGTGAGTGAGTAGTTGCTCAGTCGTGTTTGACTCTTTGTGACCCCACAGACTATACAGTCCATGGAATTCTCCAGGCCAGAATACTGGAGTGGGTAACCTTTCCCTTCTTCAGGGTATCTTCCCATCCCAGGGATGAAACTCAGGTTTCTCACATTGCAGGCAGATTCTTTACCAGCTGAGGCACAAGGGAAGCTCTGACACATAGTAAGCTTCTATAATTTATAAGGATAGGGGAAATTGAAAAAATAGTAGGTTTGTGTTGAAAGATGATTGATTTTGGTTTGTACGTAAAGCATCTGCATGGTAGCATGGTGGCCACCTCTTATACCTCCTCTTCACTTAAGGGGGAAGAATTTGGAGGAACTAAGGATATAGAGAAACTAAAAAACCTCTTGATGAAAGTGAAAGTGGAGAGTGAATAAGTTGACTTAAAGCTCAACATTCAGAAAACGAAGATCATGGCATCTGCTCCCATCACTTCATGGCAAATAGATGGGGAAACAGTGGAAGCAGTGTCAGACTTTATTTTGGGGGGCTCCAAAACCACTGCAGATGGTGATTGCAGCCATGAAATTAAAAGACGCTTACTCGTTGGAAGGAAAGTTATGACCAACCTAGTTAAGATATTCAAAAGCAGAGACATTAGTTTGCCACAAAGGTCCGTCTAGTCAAGGCTATGGTTTTTTCAGTGGTCATGTATGGATGCGAGAGATGGACTGTGAAGAAGGCTGAGCACTGAAGAATTAATGCTTCTGAACTGTAGTATTGGAGGACTCTTGAGAGTCCCTTGGACTGCAAGGAGATCCAACCAGTCCATTCTAAAGGAGATCGGTCCTGGGTGTTCTTTGGAAGGACTGATGATGAAGCTGAAACTCCAATACTTTGGCCACCTCATGCGAAGAGTTGACTCATTGGAAAAGACTCTGATGCTGGGAGGGATTGGGGGCAGGAGAAGAGGGGGACAACAGAGGATGAGATGGCTGGATGGCATCACTGACTCAATGGACGTGAGTTTGAGTGAACTCTGGGAGTTGGTGATGGACAGGGAGGCCTGGCGTGCTGCGATTCATGGGGTCGCAAAGAGTCAGACATTACTGAGCAACTGAACTGAACTGAACTGAAGGATATAGATGTTACATTGTTCAATTTGTATAAAAAGCTGGTTCAGTAGAATGAGTCAGTGAAGATTTGAGGATGGAAAGGTGGTCAGAGAGAAATTTTGATGTAAGGAGTATTAATTTGCAAAAACTCTGAGTGATAATGGATTTAAAGTAGTAAGCAGAGCAGTTGCAATTGAGAAGGCTGAAGTGTTTAAAGGACCATTGAATTTTAAAGTCAGCAAAATAAATTTATTATGGAATAAGCAGTAAGATGATGTATTATTTGTTGAAATAACCCAGGATATATATGATAACAGATATTTAGTTAAGAGAATGGTGAGTGAGTGAAGTTGCTCAGTCGTGTCCAACTCTTTGCAACCCCATAGACTGTAGCCTACAAGGCTCCTCTGTCCATGAAATTTTCCAAGCAAGAGTACTGGAGTGAGTTGCCATTTCCTTCTCCAGGGGATCTTCCCAACCCGGGGATCGAACCCAGGTCTCCCGTATTGCAGGCAGACGCTTTAACCTCTGAGCCACCAGGGAAGTGAATGGTAAGAGAATGGTACATTTCCCTTAACATCATCTTCTTCAGGTGCCACCTTTTATTTGTACTTTAACCTTGTTATTGATCAATCAGTAGAGCTTCTTTAGCTAAGTTCAGAGAGCTCTTTCATGGGGATGTCGGCAGAAGTGGTATCTGCAAAATTTCTGCCTGCATTTAATGATCTGAGCTTTCCCCTAAAACATTCATATTACTAATGGTCCTATGGCTAGCTACAATTGTCAGTATACTTGGCTATGGTTTTCCTGAATATGAGTTTAAGTAATTAGGGAATTACAGTGAAGCAGAAGGAATGCATCAAAATTTTAGAAGTTTAGCGAAAGAGACTCATACTAATTCTGAAAAATAAAACCTTTTCTTTCTGTAAGGTCTATAGTACTGAAATCAACCTTCATTCACATAATTCTCTACAGAGCCCAGTATTCAATTTGAATTTTCAATTCTTCCTCTTTAGATTGAAAGTTTCTGGGTATTTACTGTAAATAAAATGTGTGTGTGTGTGTGTGTGTGTGTTGTTCTCAGAATACAGAACCCCTCTATAATTAGGTATAATCTGTTCCAGAAACTTTCACCCGTCTCCCTCTATTTGTCATTGTTTCTCTCTTATTCCCATTTTTGGAAGAAGGAGAAGAAAGCGTTAATGCTGATCAGGGTGATGATGTTGGACAGAGAAAAACAATTTTATTTGTCTCTCTCATCTCCATATTAAAATGTTTGGGAAATAACGTCAAGGTTGTAGACTCTCAAGGATCTAAAAACAGAAATAATTTATTTCCTTCTCATCTTTCTGGTTTTAGCATAGATGTTATCTCCTCTGGAAAACAGTGGGAAATTGTTTCCCACTGTTGGGAATAAATGGAGTGCCATCTCCAGGGATGCTTCAAGCATTCTGTGATTTTTTCTTGACATACCATACCAAAGGGTGAGTGAATTCTAGAGGCAGAGCCTGTGTCTGCCTCATCATTGGATCTCTATGGCACAACCAAGGAATTGATAAAATATTCAATAAGTATCTCTTAATAAGGGCTAGAGGAAGCACAAGATGGAAACAATGTTGCCAGGAGAAATACCAATAACCTCAGATATGCAGATGACACCACCCTTATGGCATAAAGTGAAGAGGAACTGAAGAGCCTCCTGATGTAGGTGAAAGAGGAGAGTGAAAAAACTGGCTTAAAACTCAACATTCAAAAAACTAAGATCATGGCATCTGGTCCCATCAAATAGGGGAAACAATGGAAACAGTGACGGATTTTATTTTCTTGGGCTCCAAATTCACTGTTGACGGTGACTGCAGCCATGAAATTAAAACACATGGAGCTATTTCTTGCTCCTTGGAAGAAAAGCTATGACAAACCTAGACAGTGTATTAAAAAGCAGAGACATTATTTTTCTGACAAAGGTCCATATAATCAAGGCTATGGTTTTCCCAGTAGTCATGTATGGATGTGAGAGTTGGACCACAAAACAAGGCTGAGTGCCCAAGAATTGATGATTTCAAACCATGGTGCTGGTAAAGACTCTTGGGAGTCCCTTGGGCTGCAAGGAGATCAACCCAGTTAATCGTAATGGAAATCAACCCTGAGTATTCACTGGAAGGATTGATGCTGAAGTTGAAGCACCAGTACTTTGGCCACCTGATGTGAAGAACCGACTCATTGTAAAAAACCTGACTCATCGGAAAAGACCCTGATGCTGGGAAAAATAGAAGGCAAAAGAAGTGGACAACAGAGAATGAGATGATTGGATGACATCAATGACTCAGTGGACATGAGTTTGAGCAAACTCCTGGAGATAATGAAGGACAGGGAAGCCTGGCATATTGCAGTCCATGGGGTCGCAAAGAGTCAGACACAACTGAGCGACTGAACAAGAGTAAACAAGGTTCACATTTGCACAACAGAATCATTCAAGGTAGTGATCAATTTCATGCCCCCAAGGTTATTTCAAGGTCTGCTGATCTAGGTTTAAACACATTTTAAAAATAAAAAGAAGGGGGAAAAGACCAGATTCCTCTTGGTTGAACACTAGTTTCAAGTCAATTTTTTTTCTTAATTTTCTTCACTATTCTCAGACTACTCCATATGAGTTTATTGGAATAAGTTCCCTTCTAATTTGTAACACGCATTGAATAGACATTTGGCACAGCTTTGTAGTAATCCATTTTATCTTCTAAATTTGCAGATTTTATCTTTCTTGGCTCTTAGATTTCAATTTAGTGCCATGGGCTTTAGGCCATTATAAAAGTTTCAGTTTTAAGGTAGAAGTTTGAGTTTGTCATCCTAAGATAAAGCTGAATTGATTTGGCATTTTAAAGCTGTTAAGTTAACATATATAGTAGTCTTGAGAGAGTTGCACTCATCCTTAAATAAGAGCTTAGTTAAGCTGCAGACCTTAGGCTCTTTGATTTTCTCTGTTAGAATATTGTGAGAGGCAGGGTGACAGGGTCCTGCCTAGAACAATTGGACCCATCTGGCAAAAATCTGTTTGTGGCAGTGGATTTGGAGAGATGAATTAAAGGGGAAAGGGGAAAGGAAAAAAGAGGTGAGACTAAAATAATGGATACTAAGACCAGGTAGAATAAGGAAAAGGAAATATTAATAATAGGAATGGCAAAAAATTAACCACTGTGTTCTTAAAGATAAGACAGTCATACAAACAAATGAACAAAAAACTCCACGTATATATCTATCACCTAAACCTAGAGTATTTTCAGAGAGAGAAAGATGTTTATAACTATTATTTCAATAATGATCCAGAAAACACTAGTGAATCTGGCATGAACAATATGATAGATCAAGAAACTCAGGAAATCACAACATAATTAGATTTTGTGGGGTACAGCACAATGCCTGACATGTGTCAGCTGTTCAGAAAGTTTGGTTGATTGTTCTTGAATTTTGAATAAGGCTCAAAGTTAAGAATAAGAAGAGAACTAAGATTAGGACCAGAACCTGAAAAAAAGAAATGATTATATTTGTCTGTTATTTAAGGCTGTATCTATATCCTAGAATGAATAGAGAATAAATGAGTTAAGAATACAATTTATATTTAAATAATTATTAACATATTTTTAATTTAGTTTATAATTATGTTTGGACTGTTTTATTTTTCCTCAATTCCTTTTGGTATCCTTAAAAGTCCTTCTTAAAAAATGTCTTCAGGTATTGTTGAGAAAGAGATGATATTTGTTGGCATAAACACACAATATTAATGATCTCTTGGTGCCTCCCTAGGGAATGGCCCTGTCTGGTTAACAGGTCTGAGACTCTGTTTTCTAACAGCACTTGTTTTATTTTGAGCACTCAGCTTAGTGCTGAGTGTTATATTTAGTGACTGAACTGTTTGGTAGTCAGGTAAGTGAGCTCTCACATGTGCGTCATGTATACTCATATCCCCACTGATGATGGAATTGTGTGTGCTTCCTTAATGGCTCCGTATTGAACTTTCCTGAGGCAGAGAAAATATCTTTTTCTTCAAAATGCAATGTTGTAAGCTGCACTTTGATTATTGACTTTGTTTTTAATAGCTAAAAAAGCTATGGTTCTTTTATAGCTATAGCTATAGGGGAACAAGTAAGTCAATTATTTCCTCTGTTATAAGGATTTAATCTTTTTTAGCACTTGTCCAGCTGTCATGCAGTATTTTAAACTAAAGTTATCAGATAAACACAAACACCGCCAATTCGGTAGCATCACACCAAATATTCTTTCTCTCTGATAGTTCTGAATCAGTGGTTTTGTTTTTTTTTCTAGCATGTAACTTCTTAGGATTTGTCTGTCAACATTACTTAAGTGTATATTAAAAATGACATTCAAAGTGTTATAAAACCAAGACAAATCACAGAACAAGTGACCACAGTCACAACTTTAGTCAATTATACATAAATCAAATGATTTCTCTACCTGCTCTCCTCTGATGGTTCCACTTCTAGCTTTGTCTAGCTCTTCTGTTAAACTGAACTCCATAAAGAATTCTAATTTAAGTGGAGTTCTTTGCACTCACTGACAGTTTGTGGGCTATTCAGGAGATCTAATTAGTTTTAAATCAGATTATCTGCACATCACATTTCCATTTCTGGTTCCTTCTAACAACTAATGGATTACTACTTATTAATGGCCCTAGGCCATTTATAGAAAATTTTGCTTTTGTCTAAAAACTTGAAATGATGAATCTCTAATACTGAACGTCTTTTGTCAGTGCACCTTTTTTTTCTAATGAACCGTGATGAAATTGGAAAAAGTAAATTGCAAGAAAATTTTGACAAACTCTTTTCATTGGAAACCATAGAAACAATTGAATAAAAGTACCTGAAATGAAATGGAGAAGTGAATAAGAACAAATGGATTTAGTGGAAACAATATATATTTTTAAAACCATTAATATATTCAGAGTGTTTCTCTGTAAATTTCTACCTCCTTGCTCCTTTGAGACTCATCACTATATGCATCCACAGACTCTGAACAATTAATTTTTGTGCCTTACTCTTGACAGATAGGCAAATATTAGTATTCTACTAGAATACTAATTGTAGTATTAGTACAATACTTACTGTACAATGTACAATTGTACAGTACAATATACTGTACAACGTCGAGCTGCACAATACTTGACATGCCCCATAGTTACATAGTTGGGAAAGCTAATAATTAGGGTGTAAACTCTCAAGAATAGAGAAATTAAAGAATTGGTCCAAAATCATAATGAATGTCAGAGTAATTGTTATCTTTGTATTCACAAGTTTTTGGCTTCTATACATAAAGTTTATCTCCCCATTTTTCCCTTGGAATTGAATTCCCCTTCCCCTAATCCTTTCCCTACCATTTCTATGCTATCTAATTTTCCTCAATTTCCCACCTTTATTTGTTGACACAAATACATATAATTTTGAAGTTTAATGTATCCCCTTAAGAAAAACAGTTCTGATTAAATAAAATTAAAGAAGAGGCATAGATTTTCTTTATTAGTAGGAAGATGATACCTTAATTTTTTCCCCTTCACTGGCATACCCGTCCATTACTTCAGCCATCTTTCCATTTTTCCTTCACAAGAGCAGTTCACACACAAAGGCTTAATCCTCCACCTCTGCCCTATCTAATTCTAAAGCATCTTCACTGGTTTCCTCACTCTTGATTACAAATATGGTCCAACTCTTAACATTCTGAAAACAGCAACTAAATTCTCCCTGAATCATAGTTTCCCCTTCAGCCACTTTCTTTCTCTCCTTCCCTATCATTTTGCTGTTTAACTCATAGAAATCGGGTCTATATTTCTGTCACTTGATTGAAATTACTCACAGAAATCAAGAAAGATGTAGTAGTTGTTTACGCCAATAGCATCATTAAATTTCTCATCCTCTGTTACTTTTCCACAACATATATCAAGTTGGTCCAAAAAGTTCTTTTGGGTTTTTCCATAAGATAATACAGAAAAACCTGAATGAAATTTTTGGCCAACCCAATAACATTGTCGATCACATTCTTCTTTATTACAGCTTTCCTCCTCTAACTTCATATGTGACTGTATTTTCTCTGATTCTCTCCTTAAAGAATGAATTTCTGTCCACTTTCTTTTGTTGTTTATTTCTCCTCCATCACTTTGACTAGCATTTAACATTGCTTCAGCATAAAAGTTTCTCTCAAGTATATTATTCTTGACCCAACTTCTCTCCTGAGTTTCATCTTTATTTCTAACTGTTTAAACTGTTTATTACTCATTTCCTCTCAGTGTTCTTTAGCAATCTCCATCTTTAACATATATAAGATGAGCTTATTATCTGTTTCCTGAAGTCTTTTTCCTCATAGATTACTATCTCAGCTAGTTTTTAATCGAGCTCAAATCCAGGAGGATCCCTAGACTTAGAATCATAAGTCCTGGGGTCAAAACCTGGATCAGGATCCAGATTAGTGTTGGTCACTCAGTCGTATCAGACTCTTTGTGACCCCATGGACTGTACCCCTCCAGGCTGTCCATGGGATTCTCCAGGCAAAAATACTGGAGTGGTTAGCCATTTCTTTCTCCAGAGGATCTTCCCAAACCAGGCAATGAACCCGGGTCTCTTGCATCTGCAATCTCTTGCAATCCACTGTATTGCAGGCAGATTCTTTAGTTTCTGAGCCACCAGGAAAGCCACCAGGCATCTATAGATTAGTTTTATGATTTTGTGTTTCTTCATTTCTTCACATGCAAAATAACAATGAAAGTACTTCACCGAGTTCAAAAACAAGTAATTGAAGATTAAAGTGAAAGTATCATGCAAAATGCTTAGCATATAGCTGTCACTCGATAAATGTCAGTTTCCTTTTCTTTGTACATTGCCTTCTTTCTGTAAAAGGAAGAAACTAACTCAATAATAACTAAAAGAAGCAGATAAATTTATTGGATAGAGACTTATTAGACAGAAACTTAACTTGTTCTTTTAAAGAGCTAGGTAAAATGTCATAGTATGGATTATACTACCACCTACTATGGATTCAACCATTCTTCTGTTAGACAGTCATGTTGTCTCTGAGAGAAAAAGAATGATGCTAGCAAGACAATCTCCTTAACAAAGAAGACATTTACAAGGTATGGTGATAAATTGACAGACTGGGGAGGCATGAATTTTAGAGTTTGGAAGACTTTCAGGAGTAGAAGTGGGTTGAAGGCAGCTGTTCTTGGGTCAAACTGATTGCTTGACTCAGAAATTTATTCACAGAGGCAAGTTGTTATATTAACATTTTGATTAATGGTTTTAACTCCTGTTTGAGTAGTTACTAACAGGGCCTCAAAACACCCAGTATTGTTTTTTGAAAATGGGATCTTTGTTTCTGTTTTTCTCTTTTTTTTTCCTTTCCTTCCTGCCTTTTACCAACTTTTAATTAATCAACATTCTTTTTCATTCAACTTCCGGTATCTTTAAAACTGCTTCTGGTGTCTGTCTCCACTGCTGGTTCCCTAACTCAGGTTTTCATATCTTTCAACTGCACTTTGCTAATGGCCTCTGAATATCCTAACCCAGTCTCGCATTTCCCAGTCTATGATTCTAACCCAATCCAGTGATGCCAGAGTTAGTCATCTAAAACCAACTGATAATGTCTAATAATGTCATCATACTAATTACACATCTTCGATGATTTCACCATTTGCCACATTGTTTCTAAGTATCATTGTTTCTAGTATCGCTCAAGTATCACTTGAGTATTATAATGCAGATTCCTGGTTCACATGGGCCTGGATTCCAAGCACTCCTAGGATGTTTTTATGTGTACTGAAGCTTGAGAACTACTTGCCTGTATGCTACAGTTCATATTCCTTATCACAAGAAACCCTAATGAACTGGCTTGGCAACTTCATATTTTGTCATTCTCCATGTCCCCTGTGTTACAGTCACATGGGGCTGCTCACCACCCCTCAAACAGAAAATCTTCCTGTTTTCTTTGTACATTCTAGTTTTTCAGTTTGAAATATTGCTGTTGTTTGGTAGCTAAGTCATGTCCAACTCTCTGTGACCTCATGAACTCATGTGGCATGCCAGCTTCCTTGTCCTTCACTATCTCCTGAATTTGCTCAGACTCATGTCCATTGTGTCAGTGATGCCATCCAACCATCTCATCCTCTGACGTCCCCTTTTCCTCTCACCCTCAGTCTTTCCTAGCATCAGGGTCTTTTCCAATTAGTAGGCTCTTTGCCTCAGGTGGCCAAAGTATTGGAGTTTCAGCTTCAGCACCATTCCTCCAATGAATATCCAGGGTTGATTTCCTTTAGCATTGACTGGATTGATCTCCTTGCTGTCCAGGAAACTCTCAAGAGTCTTCACCAGCACCACAGCTTGAAAGCATCAGTTTTCTTTAGCACTCAGCCTTCTTTATGGTCCAACTCTCACAGCCTTATTTAACTACTGGAAAAGCCACTGCTTTGACTAGATGGACCTTTGTTGGCAAAGTGATGTCTCTGCTTTTTAATGCACCGTCTAGGCTTACCATAGCTTTTTGCCCAAGGAGCAAGCATTTTTTAATTTCATGGTTGCAGTCCCCATGATTCTGGAGGCCCCTAAAATAACATCTCTCACTGTTCCTACTTTTCCCCCATCTATTTGCCATGAAGTGATGGGACCAGATGCCATGGTCTTTTTTTTTTTTTTTTTTTAATATTGGTTTACCTTAAAAACTTCTGTTAATACTGAAGGCCAGCTTTTCCCCAGATAATTAATTTTTAACTCATAGGTGTTCCTATGCCTTTTTGTATACTTTCTAATTAAAATGAGTAGAATTAACTGCTTCCTTTTCCTGTGGTAAAACTCTGATTTTTCACACTCTTATGTCTCCAAGATCTGCTCTCTAAGGCTTTTACTTTTCCGTCATAGTTTTCATCACTTTGTATTTTTCTTTGTTTGTGAAACATGTATTCTACTTGACAATTGCTCTTTTAAAAAACTTTATATTGACATTTTAAATTAAAAATTCATTTTAATGGGGGTACAGCAATTAACAAATTATAGGACTGTAATTAGAATTAGATATGATAATATATAAAAATAATTTAGCATATAGTATCTATTGACAATATGTAGTTTTTAGTATTAAGGTTTGCATAGAGCAACTCCTCTTTGTATTGTAAAAGCATGTTCTTTATCATTTCCTTTCCCCTACAAACACAGGAGTATATTCATTTCATGGCTATGCTAAATGAATATTACCTAAATTAATGAATGAAGAAAGAAATAATGTTTCTGACTGAGATTGCTTCTACCATTAGACAAAGCTATATGTAAACTTGGAAAAATTTTAAACTGAAATAAACTTTCTTCTTATTTTATTTTCTCTTTCTCTCAAATTGTTTCTTTTTAAATCCCAGTTAGCTCAACAACATGAATGACTAGTTACAAAAAGGCTGAATTCTAGAGACATGCCATGGCCAACTAGATATAAGTTACAAGTGCCATCAGTTCAGTTCTTCATTTCAGTTGCTCAGTCGTGTCCGACTCTTTGCAACCCCATGAATTGCAGCATGCCAGGCCTCTCTGTCCATCACCAACTCCCGAGTTCACTCAAACTCATGTCCATTGAGTCAATGATGCCATCCAGCCATCTCATCCTCTGTCATCCCCTTCTCCTCCTGCCTGTAACCCTTCCCAGCATCAGAGTCTTTTCCAATGAGTCAACTCTTTGCATGAGGTGGCCAAAGTACTGGAGTTTCAGCTTTAGCATCATTCCTTCCAAAGAACACCCAGGACCGATCTCCTTTAGAATGGACTGGTTGGATCTCCTTGAAGTCCAAAGGACTCTCAAGAGTCTTCTCCAACACCACAGTTCAAAAGCATCAATTCTTCGGCACTCAGCTTTCTTCCAGTCCACTCTCACATCCATACATGACTGCTGGAAAAACCATAGCCTTGACTAGACGGACCTTTGTTGGCAAAGTAATGTCTCTGCAAGTGCCATAGGTGATTCTAATAATCAGAAAGCTATAGCATTGGGCGATGGTAACCCGCTCCTTTATTTCATCATATGCTAATCAACCACGGGTTATTGGCATAGTTTACTATGGTTGTCAAGCAGTGTAAACACTGCTTTAATTCTAAGAAATTTATTTATGAAATATACGGGGAAACCTATCTTAAAATAACAGAATGGTCCATTCTTCCTAGTTGTAAGCATTTACTCAATGACAAGGGCAACATAAATGTTTCTAAATCATACAGAACTAGAGAGAAAACATGGTAAATCTTACCATGGTAACATGGTAAATGCTTAAATTCTTTCCATGGAATAATAAGCTAGAAACATTGCTTCCTCATTGCTATGGGTGTTGCTTTATGGATCATGGATTATGGATAGGTCAGAACATTTGAGCTTATGGGATTTAATACTATTCAATATATTTCATAAATTATGACAAAACCATAACTTTTTTAGTTATTACTCTTCAAATTGTAGTTATAGAATCATACATAGTCAAACAAAAAGGAAAGTTCATTGGCTTCCATTACTGAAAAGCCATTACTTCCATTACTGAATTGTTATATTCAGGGGTTTAAGCAATGTTGTTACTACTCTCTGTCTTGCTCACTGTTGGCTCCATTTTAAGGCAAGTGTCTCCTTTCTGTAGTGGCCAACATTTTCATATGCATATGCCATCCTCTTAGCAACCTCTACAAGAAGATAACTTTTCTTTCACAGCTGTTCTAACACACTTCCTATGACTGTTTGCATTATCAGATTCCAAGCTCCTTACTGAACTAATCACTATGGCTATTGCTTGATTCCTAGGCCTGGTTCATACAGTTCCATAAAGTCCCTTGAAATGTAGTAGTAGGGCCAATCTGAGAAAATTACATAATATCTGAGTTGGGAAGCAGTTCTCCAAAGGGAAATCAAGTAGTTCCTGGGCTGGTGAATATAATAGTTATCTATTATCATCATATTACATTTTACTTTCTTTTTTAGAAACAATTATATTGGTAGAGTTTTTTTTTTAAGATTATTTTTAAAGTCTTCATTGAACTTACAATATTGCTTCTGTTTTATATTTTGGTGTGTGTGTGTGTGTTTGCCACAAGACATGGGGGATTTTAACTCCTTGACCAAGGATTGAACCCCAACTCCCTACACTGAAAGGTGAAATCTTGACCACTGAACTGCCAGGAAATTCCCCACAGTTTATTTTCTTAATTTTGGCCTTATTATAAATAAGGCTATTATGAATATTTTCCTTTATCAAAATTAACTAGAATAGGAGCACTAGGATATGTTCTTACTTGACCAAACCTTACATACTAGGTGTTGTATGTTTCAAAGTAGACCTAAATGATTGAAATTATCTGACTCTAATACAAGTTATTGCCAACTCACTCTTGAACTGATGCCTCTAATGCATTCATGTTTGTAATGTAAGAGAGGACAGTCCAGGAGAAAAGTAGGGTCAGAGAGAAGACATGGTACAATGAAAATACACTTTTATCACAAAATTTAAAAATTAAATATTTACATACAATCCTCATTGAAGCAAATAGTTTATAATGCCTAAATTTCACTATTTTCAAAGGGTTCAAGAACCAGTGGAAAATAATCTATGGGTTAAAAGATGAGTTTAGGTAGCTCAGTAATAAAGAATCCACCTGACAATACAGGGGATGCGGGTTTGATCCCTGGACCAGGAAGATCCCCTGGAGGAGGAAATGACAACCCACCCAGTATTCTTACCTGGAAAACCCCATGGACAGAGGAGCCTGGAGGGCTAGTGTCCATGGGGTTGCAGAGAGTCACACATGACTGAGCCCGGATGCACACATAATGTAGCAAATGTATTTGTTGGAGGAGGCTATGGGAATCCAGAGAAGGGACATTTTCCTAGAGTGTAAAATGAGATGTGTATGCTGTAGGCAGATATGCTTGGAAGCAAATGTAGTCTCTAAGTATTGCTAAAACACAATTTCAATGTTCTTTAATAATTTAAAAATGAAATTTCTTAACTCTTAAAAAAGAGTAATAGCCAAAGAAAGAAGGTAACCTGCATTTCATTTCCTATTAATTGCTTTAGTAGAAATAATGTTCCACTGACCTCTTATGATTTTCAGCTTATTAATTTTACAGCTTTCCTGTCCTCTACATTACCAGTCAAGGATGGAATTTTGGAATGGAAAAAGAACAAGAAAACCTGTAACTAATTTTTAAAAGGATACCATGAATAAGGCATTTCTTTTGAAGTCCTCTGAGTATACTCAGCAGAACTCTGGTTTTATTCATGAGTAATTAGGAAAAAATAGCTGCACACAACTGTCTTTGTCAAATGACAGAGTCTCAGTGGAAAAGGGAAAGGGAAAATTAACTTGTGGGTGCCTGTTCCTTTTCAGATGCCAGGTTACGTGCCCCCTGGACACTGACATGGGGTAACGGAGTTCTTGTCTCAGCCTGACCAGTACATCAATTCATGGGTAGTCTTGGACACTTCTTTTTTTCTTTTGCTTCCTTATCTGAAAAATGAAATAATGTTTACATTTCGTACTTTAACGAACAGAAATGACTGCTTTCTCTTCCCTTTCCTTTTTTTCTCTCTCCTTCCACTTTTTTCTGCTACTTCTTTTTCTTTCTCAAAACATTTCATTAAAGCCCACTGAATATGGCACTGTGATTAGTGCTGGGGATGCAAAAAATTCTTTTCCTCAGGAGATCACAGGCAGTAGGGGTAACAGAAAAGTGAAGAAATGCCAGTATAGTGTGATCTATGTTCTGGGAAGAAGAGAAAACTTTACCTCAGGCTATTGGTAGTCTCTTAACAGTTGGGAAAAGAAAAATATCTTTCTGCAGGATAAGCACAGACTTATAATAATCAAACTTAAAGGGGAATAAACATCAAGTACTTTAACATGTTGAATTACTCAGTGAGTCATATCAGCCATGATCATAGTACCCATCCACTGGACCTTTAGACCTGGAACAAAAGGACTTTTTTTTACATTGGTTTGTTAGTACCACTGCTCTTTCTAACTGTTCCACAACAGTAACCATGTGGTACTGACATCCCAGAGCTCTGATGAGGATTAAAATATATATGAAAGTGCTATTCTTATGTAAGTGATATTTTAAAAATTTCATTTACTATGTATTCAACAGATACTGTGAACTTAATCTATGTAATGAATTGGCTAAGCACTGAGAAATAAATGCAAATAATATACTTTTCTAGTCCTAAGGAGTTTAAATCTAGAATGAGGAAATAGTGATGTGAAAAGATATTATGATACAATCTGCTGAGAGCAATAATACAAGGATATTCTGTCCACGGTATCAAGGTAGCTCAGAGGAGGAAATTTTCCTTTCTGGCACATCAGGGAAAGCTTTATAATGGATAAAAGTTTGGGTTGGGCTTGGAGCATGAGTATAAGTTTAGTAAGAGGATGTTGTAGTGGGTGGGTATGGGAAATGGAAAAGGCATTCTGGGCAGTGGGAAAACTATGTGCAAAGACAGGAGAGCTTGGAACAGTACAAACAGTTAAAGTGTTTGAGGAACTTTAACAGTTTACTCTGGCTGAAACACAAAGTATGTGCAGGATGTTGAAGCTAGGAAAGTTAGTTAAGAGGAATAAGACCAGACATTGGGTTTCACATATAAGGAGATCTCTAAGGAGATCAGATTTCTTGTTACAGGCATTGTGGAATCACTGAGGGGTTCAAAACACTGCAGTTATATATAATCAGATTAGGGTTTTAGAAAAATCAGCCTTGGAGGAGTATGGATAATGTATTAGGATGAGGAAAAAGGAAAGCCCGTTAAGAGGTGATTGCATTATTCATAATAGCTAAGGTAAGGAAACAATTTAAATGTTTGTGGACAGATGAATGAATAAAGAAACACACACACACACAATAGAATATTATTCAGTCTTAAAGAAGAAGGAAATCTGTCACTTGCAATGACATGAGTGAACTTGGAGGAACTTGTGCTAAGTGAAATAAACTAGACACGGAAGGACAAGTACTGCATGTTTTCACTTATATGTGGGCTCTAAAATAGTCAGATTCATAGAAGAGGAAAGTTGAATGGTAGTTGCCAGTGGTAAAGTCAAAGGAAAAAATAGGGAGGCGTTGGTCAAAGGGTACCTATCCATTCATCTATCATGTGCTCATTTGTGTCCAACTCTTTGTGACTCCATGGACTATAGCCCACCAGGCTTCTCCATCCATGGGATTTCCCAGGCAAGAATACTGGAGTGGGTTGCCATTTCCTCCTCCAGGGGATCTTTCTGACCTGGGAATCAAACCCATGTCTCCTGTGTCTCCTACATTGCAGGCAGATTCTTTACTGCTTGAGCCATCTGGGAAGCCATTGGTCAAAGAATACCTAGTTTCAGTTTTGAAGAAAAAAAAATTTTGGAGATATATGGAAAGGTGACTGTAGTTAATAATTCTGTGTTGTATGTTTAAAATTTGCCACATCTGAATTTTTTTCATTATAGACACACATACACACGCAGAAAAAGAGAGAAAATAGAAGAATGGTACAAAGGAAGGAAGGAAATGGTAATTACATGTGGTGATGGATATGTTACTTAGCTTGGTTGTGGTGATCATTTCACAGTGCATACATATATCAAAACATTAAAATGTATACTTGTTTACTTTAAATATATACAATTCTTATTTATCAATTATACTTCAATAAAATGAAAGATAACAGTTCCATTAAGAGATCAATAGAATAATAACAGTTTCATCATTAGGTAAAGATAAGAGGAAGAGATGATGAATTTAATACTGTGTATGTTGAATTTGAAGCAGAATCAGGTGTCTGGCAGTCAGAAGTGTGATCCAGTTTAGAGTCACCAATTTTGGAGTCCATTGGCACATAGGTAGAAGCTCTCAGCATAATTTCTTGTCCTTTTAAAAAAATGTCTTTTGTTCTGAAGTGATATGAATTATAAAGGACATGTCCAAAATATAATAAATAACTTATAGCAACTGATACTTAGTAAAGATGGTTTATGGTTTATAAATACTTGCCCAGAAAATGCTTATGTCTGAGAGTAAGCTAATCCATCTCTTCTCTTCTAATATCACACAGTGTTGTTCATTGTGGGTAGAAGAGGCTATTGGAGTGATAGAATTAGAGAGTATGGATCAAGAAGTAATCTATTTATGTGTGGAAAGAGAACTAAAAGCTCTCATCACGATGGAATCATTGTTTTCTGCTTGGTTTCTTTTCATAACAGAACTATTATCATTTACTAATTTTTCTGGGCCCCAGAAAACTTATCCTCATTCTAGTAAAATGTCAAATGTTGTTTCTGTCCTATGCATTTTTCCTCACACCCAGGCTTTAAATAGTAGTTGCTTCAAATTCATATTTTATTTTTAAAAAGCACAGGTAAAAGATATTCCCTGATAGTCTTTTTTCCCTGCTTTTTCTTCCTTTAAAAATAAAACCAAGTAAATAGTTTATATTTTGTATAATATAAATTCTCTTACTGTCTAAGAAGATTGATACCAGGATTTTGTTTGATGAAAAGAAATATACAGAGAAAAATAGTGAGAGTAATAGTTTTCCATGTGCATGTATATTTTTTCTAAAATATTTCACATTAATTCTCATAACTTGTGAGGTAGGCAGGGAGATGCTATTATTCCTATTTCACAAATACTTTTTTCAGATTTAGTGATTTTTCAAAACCTGTAAGTTGGAAACTGGGAACTAAGGGGGTCTACAGGAAGTACTATAGTACTCTAGGAAATAAAAAAAATTATGAAGTTTAAAGATCCAGTTTATTAAAAATACACCAAATTATGTATTTCCTTAATGACAAAATGAAGAGTTTAACCAAAGATGTCTGAAGCCTGTTAATGTTAATGTCTATCAGTTGTTCCATGAAAAAATGCAGTGTTCACTGTATGCACTGGATAATTTTCTATTATCCAGAAAATTAGTGGATTATTTCAGGTCATCATGTATGTTGGGCCAGTATTTATTCCAGAGACAGAGACTGAGAATCTCTTACTAATTTCATAATTCCTCATGTTACTATAAAGGCGTGCTTTGCACTAGAGTGTACATTATTGTTGTTAATTTACATTTTATGTGACAACTACTCCCCAAACATTATTTGAAATGACTAAATAACCATAGCCAGCATAAATGAGATCACACTCTGTACCAGGGTATGTGGGCTCTACATTCATTTTATAATTTAATGCTCCAACAATGATGTAAGGGAGGTAACAGAAGTATTCTTACTACCGTCCTTTTACAGATTAGGAAATTTAGGTACAGTGGAATCAAGTCACAGTGAGGAAGGTTTAGGGTCCATTCCTATCCAGGTCTGTGCTATGTCGCTCAGTCATGTCTGACTCTTTGTTCTAGCCAGGTCTAGTGAACTCCCAAATCCACCTACTATGGAGTCTCTCTGACATAAAACACACATAAATTATTGGGTGATTTTTGTGCTTAGTCATGTATGACTCTTTGCAGACCCATGGACTGTAGCTTTCCAGGCTCTTCTGCCCATGGGATTTTCCAGCTAAGAATACAGGAGTGGATTGCCATTTTCTTTTTCAGCATATCTTCCTGACCCAGGGATCCAACCTGTGTCTCTTATGTCACTTGCATTGGCAGGCAGATTCTTTACCACTAGCACCACCTGGGAAGCTCTGAATTATTGGGAGAGGCACTAGGAACAGAAAAAGAGATTTTTAGAAGGAGGATATGTAGTAATTTAATGATAATTTAGTTCCTACAATTTCCACTATATCCACCTCCAAGTTTCCTGACAAAGGAAAAAATGTGAAAGTGTTTGGGTTAGAAGTAATCAGTCTGACAATAGAAATATATATTCATTTTTTCCTGACAGTAACTTTCTAGAACTATTTTTATCATACCTCTATATGATAAAGATATTGAATAAGAAATGGTTTACATCTTTAAGAAAAAATTTTGCAAAAGGCATCAGTCAGTCAGTTCAGTCACTAAGTCATGTCTGACTCTTTTCGACCCCATTGACTGCAACACACTAGGCCTCTCTGTCCATTACCAACTCCAGGAGTTTACTCAAACTCATGTCCATTGGCTCATTGAATGAGTCATCCAATGAGTCCATTGGATGTTGATGCCATCCAACCATCTCATCCTCTGTCGTCCCCTTCTCCTCCCACCTTTCAATCTTTCCCAGCATCAGGGTCTTTTCAAATGAGTCAGCTCTTCACATCAGGTGGCCAAAGTATTGGGAGTTTCAGCTTCGACATCAGTCCTTCCAATGAATATGCAGGACTGATTTCCTTTAGGATGGACTGGTTTGGTCTCCTTACAGTCCAAGGGACTCTCAGGAGTCTTCTCCAAAACTACACTTCAAAAACATCGATTCTCTGGTACTCATTTTTTTATAGTCCAACTCTCACATCCATACATGACTACTGGAAAAACCATAGCCTTGACTAGACAAACCTTTGTTGGCAAAAAGTAATGTCTCTGCTTTTTAATATGCTGAAGTCAAATGGGCCTTAGAAAGCATCACTATGAACAAAGCTAGTGGAGGTGATGCAATTCCAGTTGATCTACTTCAAATCCTGAAAGATGATGCTGTGAAAGTGCTCCACTCAATATGCCAGCAAATTTGGAAGACTCAGCAGTGGCCACAGGACTGGAAAAGGTCAGTTTTCATTCTAATCTCAAAGAAAGGCAATGCCAAAGAATGCTCAAACTACCGCACAATTGCACTCATCTCACATGCTAGTAAAGTAATGCTCAAAATTCTCCAAGCCAGGCTTCAGCAATACATGAATCGCGAACTTCCTGATGTTCAAGCTGGTTTTAGAAAAGGCAGAGGAACCAGAGATCAAATTGCCAACATCTGCTGGATCATGGAAAAAGCAAGAGAGTTCCAGAAAAACATCTATTTCTGCTTTATTGATTATGCCAAAATTCTGAAACAGATGGGAATACCAGACCACCTCATCTGCCTCTTGGGAAATCTGTATGCAGGTCAGGAAGCAACAGTTAAAACTGGACATGGAACAACAGACTGGTTTCAAGTAGGAAAAGGAGTATGTCAAGGCTGTATATTGTCACCCTGCTTATTTAACTCATATGCAGAGTACATCATGAGAAACGCTGGACTGGAAGAATCACAAGCTGGAATCAAGATTGCCGAGAGAAATATCAATAACCTCAGATATGCAGATGACACCACCCTTATGGCAGAAAGTGAAGAGGAACTCAAAAGCCTCTTGATGAAAGTGAAAGAGGAGAGTGAAAAAGTTGGCTTAAAGCTCAACATTCAGAAAACGAAGATCATGGCATATGGTCCCATCACTTCATGGGAAATAGATGGGGAAACAGTGGAAACAGTGTCAGACTTTATTTTGGGGGGCTCCAAAATCACTGCAGATGGTGACAGCAGCCATGAAATTAAAAGACGCTTACTCCTTGGAAGAAGTTATGACCAACCTAGATAGCATATTCAAAAGCAGAGACATTACTTTGCTGACTAAGATCTGTCTAGTCAAGGCTATGTTTTTTCCTGTGGTCATGTATGGATATGAGAGTTGGACTATGAAGAAGACTGAGCGCCGAAGAATTGATGCTTTTGAACTGTGGTGTTGGAAAAGACTCTTGAGCGTCCCTTGGACTGCAAGGAAATCCAACCAGTCCATTCTGAAGGAGATCAGCCCTGGGATTTCTTTGGAAGGAATGATGCTAAAGCTGAAGCTCCAGTACTTTGGCCACCTCATGCAAAGAGTTGACTCATTGGAAAAGACTCTGATGCTGGGAGGGATTGGGGGCAGGAGGAGAAGGGGACGACAGAGGATGAGATGGCTGGATGGCATCACTGACTCGATGGACATGAGTCTGAGTGAACTCTGGGAGATGGTGATGGACAGGGAGGCCTGGCGTGCTGCGATTCATGGGGTCGCAAAGAATCGGACACGACTGAGTGACTGAACTGAACTGAACAGGTTGCTCATAACTTTTCTCCCAAGGAGTAAGCGTCTTTTAATTTTATGGCTGCAGTCACCATCTTCAGTGATTTTGGTGGCCCCCTCCAAAATAAAGTCCAAAAGGATATTAGTGGAAAACTCAAGGGACTCACATGCCTTTATAACTTGGCAGGACTCAAATTCCAGTCTTTATCTCACCTATGGTGGGCAGAAACTGAATTCTCTGCTCTACTACCACTATTCCTTCTTTCAAACCTAGAACAGAATGTCCAAGTGAGAATTCTATGCTATCTTGTACTGGTGAAATTTCTACTTTCCCTTCCAAACTGCTGTCTGGGTCAGATACGGTCCTCTGGGTCAGATATGGTCGTCAGAGTTGCTCCACAGAAATGTTTATCTTAGATATATTCCTGAGAACTGAAGGTAGACAATGGTGATCTTAAAGTAGAAAACACAGAGCTAACTTTTTTCATCTGTCCTGTCCCAGGATGTACTTCAAGTCTGCCATCTACCCAACTGGGATAAACTGTATATTTTCCACATTCATCTATCACCTTGTCTACTGATTTCCCTAGTGGTCTCTGTTAACATCTGGGGAGGCTGAATTCAGATTATGCCCTAGAAACTGTTCGTTTATCTTCTTTTGGGAACTTTGTTCTAATTGTGACTTTTCCTATGAACTGGACTTATTCTTGGGATTAACTTTTTTCAAAGTATAATAAAATATGTTTAGGTGCAAAAATGATAAACACAAATGAATGAATATCACAGAAGAGAAATAACATTTGTAGGGGAAAGAGAATATTGTGATTAAGCAGGAGCTCACAAAGGACTTCTGATATGCTGATAAATTCTTTTTCTCAATCTGGATATGTGATTGTTCATTGTGTTATGATCCTTTAAGCTATACATATTCATTTTACATGGAGAATGCAATGGCACCCCACTCCAGTATTCTTGCTTGGAAAATCCCATGGATGGAGGAGTCTGGTGGGCTGCAGTCCATGGGGTCGCTAAGAGTCAGACACGACTGAGCGACTTCACTTTCACTTTTCACTTTCATGCATTGGAGAAGGCAATGGCAACCCACTCCAGTGTTCTTGCCTGGAGAATCCCAGAGATGGGGAGCCTGGTGGGCTGCTGTCTATGGAGTTGCACAGAGTCGGATACAACTGAAGTAACTTAGCAGCAGCAGCAGCATTCATTTTACACACACTTCTGTGTGTAAAATATATAATTATTGATGATGACATTCAAAGATGCAATTAATTAAAATAATGTCTTTCCTTATGGAAATAAAAAGTAAAAGTTTAGAACCTGATTCACCAAGGTTCACATCTTACCTCTAACAAATTCTAGTAGTGTAATTTGAGGCAGATTGTTTAGCCTCTCCAAGGCTCAGTTTTGTCAAGTATAAAATGAGGATGAAAGTAACTACTTTACAGAGCCATTGAATGATGAGTTAGCATGCAAAAAGTACTTCCTAGCACAGAATCTGGTATATAGTAGGTCCTCAGTAAATATGTGCACCAACCATCCACCCTCAAATTTACTTTCCTGAGTATTGGACAACTAGAGACAGAGTCAAATCCAGAGCCAAACTAAATTCTTTGTATTAATTATGAGGCTTTTTCAGCTCAGCTTTCTTGGAACATCATTTTTATTCCAAAGCCAACAATTACTCATGGTACTCCATCATTTTACATACCAAACTGCTGTATCTTTCAGTAGTCTTAAAATTCAGTGCCCCAAATACTTTCTACGTTATTAAAGTATGGAAAAATAGAGGATAAGGGAAAAAAAGAAAAAAAGATAGGGCATAGGAGCCAGGCATAGGGAAAAAACAAACTGGGTGAAAATAAATGAACCGTGAAAAGAGAACCCACAGGAAGTTTATACAAAGTCCTCCATATTTTAATGATTCACATAGTAGAATCTTGTATTAATCAGCAGCACTCCAAGAATATAGCCATATGAAGAAGCATTTAGCTCCAAGGCATACTGCTCTGCCTAGAATGAATCTTTGATAAACACAGAATATTTTCCACAGGCTGGCAAAGGCATTTAAAGATACATGGGAAAAATGTCTCTGTTTTTTTTTTTTTTTCTCCCCCTAAGGCTAAATTTATGTGAAAAAAATTTAGAAACTGCATAAGAAAGAAACAGTTCGAATGAAGTTATCACTCCTAATTAAATTTGACATTGAAAACAACCTCTTCATTTCTGTGGATAATTTTTGGTTTTATTTTCTAACTTTTTATCACAAGTGAAAAGCAAGGGAGAAAGGGAAAGATATATTCAACTAAACACAGATTTCCAAAGAACAGCACGAAGAGACAAGAAAGCCTTCTTCAGTGAATAGTGTATAAAACTAGAAGAAAACAACAGAAGTGGAAAGACTAGAGATGTCTTCAGGAAAATTGGAGACGTCAAGGGAATATTTTGCCCAAAGATGGGCAGAAATGATAGAGACCTAGTAGATATTGAAAGGATCAAGAAGAGATGGAAGGAATATATGGAAGAACTGTATCAAAAAAGAACTAAATGAACCAGATTACTATGATGGTATGGTCAGCCATCCAGAGTCAGACTTTCTAGAGAGTGAAGTCAAGTGGGCCTTAGGAAGCACTTCTGTTAATAAAGCTAGTGGATGTGATGGGATTCCAGTAGAACTATTCAAAACCCTAAAGGATGATGCCATCAAGGTGTTGCATTCAATATGTCAGCAAATCTGGAAGACCCAGCAGTGGCCACAGGACTGGAAAATGTCAATTCTCATCCCAGTTCCCAAGAAGGGTATTACTAATGAATGTGCTAACCATCAGACAGTTGCAATCATTTCCCATGATAGGAAGGTCATGCTTAAAATCTTGCATGCTAAGCTTCAGTGTTTTGCAAACCAAGAATTTCCAGGCTTCCCTGGTGGCTCAGAAGATAAAGTGTCTGCCTGCAATGCAGGAGACCTGGGTTCGATCCCTGGGTTGGGAAGATCCCCTGGAGGAGGAAATGGCAACCCACTCCAGCATTCTTGCCTGGAGAATCCCATGGACAGAGGAGCCTGGTGGGCTACAGTCCACGGGGTGGCAAAGAGTCAGACACGACTGAGCGACTTCAAAGTTTCAAAAAAAAGCTGGATTTAGAAAAGGAAGAGGAACTACAAATCAAATTGCCAACATTCACTGGATGATAGAGAAAGCTAGGGACTTCCAGAAAAACATCTACCTCTGTTTCTTCAACTACACCAAAGCCTTTGACTGTGTGGATGATAATAAATTGTGTAAATCTCCTAAAGAGATGGAAATACTGAAAGGTTGTTGTTGAATCATGACGCCGGGATTCTTGGCCGCCAGAGGAGAAGAATTCGATCCAGGGCCAGAGACGAGGCTTGATCGCTCAGAGCTTTTGTGTAATAAAGTTTTATTAAAGTATAAAGGAGATAGATAGAGAAAGTTTCTGATATAGGCATCAGAAGGGGGCAGAAAGAGTACCCCTTTGTTAGTGTTAGCAATGAAGTTATATACTCTCCAATGAATCCAAAGAATGTCTGGAGGTTGTAAAGACCTCACCAGACCTACTCCCATAATTTACATTTTAAGATAACAGAATTAGCCAGAAGGTTTAATCCAGAGACTGTCCTCAGGCAGAATACATTATTGTTATATAATCCTTGTAAAGAGCAGGTCTACTCCCATAATTTACAGAATTAGCCAGAAGGTTTAATCTAGAGACTGTTCTCAGGCAGGATACATTGTTGTCTAAGGAGTGTAGAGAAAGAAAAAAAAGTTTGTCCTTTCTTCCTCTTTGAGAATTCCAGACCACTCTCTCCTTGGGGACCCCTAGACTTCTTATCAACCTGCCTAGGAAATGACTCTCTCAATACCAGACCATCTTACCTGTCTCCTGAGAAACCTGTATATTGGTCAAGAAGCAGTTAGAACCCTGTATGGAACAACTGATTGGTTCAAGATTGAGAAAGGATTATGACTGAGCTGTCTGCTGTCACCCTGTTTGTTTAATCTATATGCTGAGCAGATCATAAGAAATGCCAGGCTGGATGATTTACAAGCTGGAATCAAGGTAGGTGGGAGAAACATTAACAACCTCAAATATGTAGATGATACCACTCTAATGGCAGAAAGTGAAGAGGAACTAAAGAGCCTCTTGAAGGTGAAGGAGGAGAGTAAAGAGCCAGCTTAATAAAAAAAAACAAAACTAAGATCATGGCATCTGGCCCCATTACTTCATGGCAAATAGAGGGGGAAAACATAAAGTAGTGACAGATTTCCTCTTGGGCTCTAAAATCACTGTGGATGGTGACTGCAGCCATAAAATCAGAAGACATTCGCTTCTTGGCAGGAAAGCAATGACAAACCTAGACAGTGTGTTGAAAAGCAGAGACATAACTCTGCTAACAAAGGTCTGTATAGTCAAGGGTTTGGTCTTCCCAGTGGTCATGTACAGTTGTGAGAGCTGGACCATAGAGAAGGCAAAGTGCAGAAGAATTACACCTTTGAACCGTGGTACTGGAGAAGACTTCTGAGAGTTCTTTGGACAGCAAGGAGATCAATGTAGTCAATCTTAAGGGAAATCAATCCTGAATACTCTTTGGAAGGACTGATGCTGAAGCTGAAACTCCAGTATTCTGGTGATCTGATGGGAACAGCTGACTCATTGGAAAAGTCTGTGATACTGGGAAAGATTGAGGGCAGAAGGAGAAGAGGATGTCAGAGGATGAGACGGCTGGGTGGCATCACCAATGCAATGGACATGAACTTGGGCAGACTTTGGGAGATGGTGAGGGACAGAGAGGCCTGGTGTGCTGCAGTCCATGGAATCGCAAAAAGTTGGACATGAGTGGGTGACTGAACAACTTTTCCTTGGTGCGGAGGTTCATATCCATATCCTTTACACAAACAAAAAATAATGATTTAGAGACAGCACATTCCTATGTTGATGAAATTATTTTACTATTATATCAGTTCAGTAAAAGATGAAAATGATCAGAGTGTAAGATTTGGGAGTTAGCCAGACTGAAGATATTGAAGCATGGAGTAACAAAAGTGAACAGTGGAATTGGACAGATCCAGTTTTGAATCCAGGCACAATCATTCTCTAGCTCTACCATCTAAATAATGTATTTAATCTTTGCCAGCATCAGTGTTCCTTTTAGCAAAGTGCCATGTCATTTATCTTTAAAGAGTTACTGTGGGATTAAATGAGAAGGCATGTATGAAGGGCCAAACATCATGCCTCTTTACTTCCCACTGGAAGCTAGATTAGGACTGGAAACAGATCTAAGACCTCCTGAGTCCCACATAGACTATGTTAAACTGCTTCCTTGTGCTCCTCCTCACTTTTTGTCTGACCTGTGCTATTGATTACACTTGTATAATGCAGCTCTGTGGGCTCACTCACTTGCCACTCTCACTGCCTCCAAACACAAAGCTGTCTTAAATCAAAACCAACTTCTTCTAGGCTGGCAATTAAAGAATTAGCCCCACAGAAGGAAAAATGTTGTTCTTTTAGAGCCATGATTCCTTACCCCTAGATTGAATTTTTCCTTAGTTTTCTCACCAGTAGTGCTGTCCCCACTCTCTGGTTTCAGGAATGTTCTTTCCATAAAATATGGATCAAAGTATGACTATAGAAATAGTCCCTAATTTCCCCATAACACGATGAACACAGTTATTATTCATTAAATATTTGTTAATTGCCTAGTGTACTCCTGGTACTGTTCTAGGTAAACACCCCTCCCTGCATGGAGTTTGAATTTTTACATACACTAGAAAATAATGTTTGAAAATAGGTTTACCAAACACATGAGAAAACATCAAGGAAAGAGATAAAGTTGGTAATGGGTGAGGAAATACCCTGGCTCATAAATCTGGCTTCTTATCGCTCTTCAGCCTGTGACCTACCTCAGAATGTTTTTTGACTAGTCTGTGTCTTGAAGTGTCATTAGAAATTCCTTTTTCAACATCTAGGACTGTTCTTAATCTTGATTTGACTCCTTCAAGTTGAAATGAGAAGTGTGGGACCTAGAGATATTGTAGTCCAAGAATCAGCTGGTCTCAGAACTAGTTTTACTGCTTTCCAGGGGCAAGAGAGAATCCCCAGTTGTTTATAGGGATGTGATCTTTCTCCATCACCTCAAAGCAACAACATTAAGTAAGCAACAATGTCCAGTAAACATAACATATGCCCTGGGGCTATATACATATTACAGTGTTGGAGTGGTGGAGAGAATGGCCATGTTTAATCACATAAACACGTGCATGGAGATACACACTCAGGCATAGAATTTTAATTGAGTTACTGGGTTTATACTGTATTTTATTGGTGACTGCACATTTGTGTGAAGAGGCTTTTCTTCCTCACATAGAACAAGATGAAAATTCATGTATTCAGGGATATTTTGGGGGATTTGTTATTTAAGATGACATTCATACTTGCCACATACAACTAATTCTGAACAGCAACATGGATGGACCTAGAGATTATCATACTGAGTGAAGTAAGCCAGACAGAAAAAGACAGTATCATAAGATATCGCTGATGCATGGAATCTAAAAAAATGATACAAATGAATGTATGTACAGATAAAAATAAACTCATTGGCATAGAAAACAAATTTATAGTTACCAAAGGGGAAATGGAGGAGAAGGATAAATTAGGAGTTTGGAATTAACATATACACACTACTATATATGAAATATTAGATTGGTACAAATGAAATTGTGGATTTGGACAGTGGATTTTAAATCGTTATAACTAGGCTCAGACATCTTTATTAATCAAAATTGAAGCCATTATAATCAACACATTTTGGCAATGAGAAATAAATTGATTTATTCCTATAGCATAAAAATCCATGTTTTAAGATTCATTGAATTCTTGGAAAGCATTTTCTGCATCTTGCTGGTTGTTGAAGTACTTTCCCTGCAAAAGGTTGTTGAGATGCTTGAAGAACTGGTAGTCTGTTGGTGAGAGATCAGGTGAATGTGGTGGATGAGGCAAAACTTTGTAGCCCAATTCATTTAACTTTTGAAGCATTAGTTGTGTGATATGAGGTCAGGTATTGTCATGAAGAATTGGGCCCTTTCTGTTGTCCAATGCTGGCTGCAGGCTTTGCAGTTTCCAGTGCATCTCATTGATTTGTTGAGCATACTTCTCAGATGTAATGGTTTCACCAGGATTCAGAAAGCTGTAGTGGATCAGACCGGCAGCAGACCATCAGATAGTGACCATGACCTTTTTCATTTGTTCAAGTGTGATGCTGGGAAAGATTGAAGGTGGGAAGTGAAGGGGACGACAGAGGAAGAGATGGTTGGATGGCATCACCAACTCAATGGACATGATTTTGAGTACACCCCAGGAGCTGGTGATGGACAGGGAGGCCTGGCATGTTGCAGTCTATGGGGTCGCAAAGAGTTGGACATGGCTGAGCAACTGAACTAAACTTGGAGTGTCTTCTTGGTCCAACCATTGAGCTGGTCATCGCTGGTTGTATAAAATCCACTTTTTGTCACATGTCACAATCCAATTGAGAAATTGTTCCTTGTTGTTGTGTACAATAAGAAAAGATGACACTTCAAAAACGATTTTTTTTTGATTTGTGGTAAGCTCATTAGGCACCCATTTTTCAAGCTTTTTCACCTTTCCAGTTTACTTCAAAATGCGAAACGATCATAGAATGGTTGATGCTGAGTTCTTTCACAACTTCGTGTAAAAGGATCAGCTTCAATGAATGCTTTCTATTGGTTGTTTACAACCTATGATGCCTGGCCACTATACTCCTTATCTTCAAGGCTCTTGTCTCTTTTGCAAAACTTGAACTGCAACTGCATGGTAGGTTTGTTAGCAGTTCCTGGGCCAAAGGTGCTGTTGATATTGCAAGTTGTCTCTGCTGCTTTATAACCCATTTTAAACACCAGTACAATATACTAACGCATACATATGGAATTTAGAAAGATGGTAACAATAACCCTGTATCAGTTCAGTTCAGTTCAGTTGCTCAGTCGTGTCCGACTCTTTGCGACCCCATAAATCACAGCACGCCAGGCCTCCCTGTCCATCACCAACTCCCGGAGTTCACTCAGACTCACGTCCCATCGAGTCAGTGATGCCATCCAGCCATCTCATCCTCTTGTCATCCCCTTCTCCTCCTGCCCCCAATCCCTCCCAGCATCAGAGTCTTTTCCAATGAGTCAACTCTTCGCATGAGGTGGCCAAAGTACTGGAGCTTCAGCTTTAGCATCATTCCTTCCAAAGAAATCCCAGAGTTGATCTCCTTCAGCATGGACTGGTTGGATCTCCTTGCAGTCCAAGGGACGCTCAAGAGTCTTTTCCAACACCACAGTTCAAAAGCATCAATTCTTTGGTGCTCAGCCTTCTTCACAGTCCAACTCTCACATCCATACATGACCACAGGAAAAAACATAGCCTTGACTAGATGGACCTTAGTCATCAAAGTAATGTCTCTGCTTTTGAATATGCTATCTAGGTTGGTCATAACTTTTCTTCCAAGGAGTAAGCGTCTTTTAATTTCATGGCTGCAGTCACCATCTGCAGTGATTTTGCGAGACATCAAAAGAGGCACAGATGTATAGAACAGTCTTTTGGACTCTGTGGCAGAGGGCGAGGGTGGGATGATTTGGGAGAATGGCACTGAAACATGTATAATATCATATATATGAAACGAATCGCCAGTCCAGGTTTTATGCATGATACTGGATGCTTGGGGCTGGTGCACTGAGACGACCCAGAGGGATGGTATGGGGAAGAAGGAGGGAGGGGTGTTCAGGATGGGGAACACGTGTATACCTGTGGCGGATTCATGTTGATGTATGGCAAAACCAATACAATATTGTAAAGTAATTAAGCTCCAATTAAAATAAATAAATTTATATTAAAAAAAGAAAATTGTTAGAATTTGCTTTTTGTCTAACATCATTTGCATAGTCTAAAATAAATATAAAGTAAGTATCAAGTAATAAGTCATTGGCAAAAAACATAAAGCAAGAAATGTGCATTAAAATGATGTATTAAAAAAACACATTTATTTAAGAATGTATTCCATTATCAAATGGCAAATTTCAAGAATGCAGAAAAAGCAATTACTTTTGCACGAACTTAACAGATAACGAACAAGACTTACTGTGTTATAGTGTTATATAATATGTACACATTATATATATAAAACTGAATCACTTTGTTGTATACCTGAAGCTAACACAACATTGTAAATCAATTATATTTCAATTAAAAAAAAAGAATATCTGTGTAGTCTGGGATAAATTGGGATTTGTTATTTAAAATGACATACATCCTTACCACATACACTCATAGTTGTAACAAAACATTTTTACTGGGTTAGCTGTGTTCAGACCCTGCTGGTATCAATAACATCTCCTTCCACTTTCTTTGAGTTAGTTGTATTTTTTAACCATGCAGAGTTTTTACTGTGAGTATATTTTCCATGTATGTGCATGCTCTTTTGCCCTCAGGACCCCCAAATAATAAAATATTAGATATTTATGAGTTATTATCTTACCTTTAGCTGGAGCATGATTTGACATATGCCTTATATCTATTTTAGAGAATTATTTGAGGGATTATTCATTTATTAGATATAGAAAAGTATATTTTAAGGTACATTCCCTAGAAAACACTTTTCCAGTTTTAAATATTGTGGCAAATTGTCAGGTTCAGCTATGTTAATTTTTCAAGTGACAATGCAATTAGGATGCTATCACTCTGTGCACTTCTAGGGGGATATACTGCTTTGGGGGATGCTTGAAAGGTAAGTATCAGTGATTCTATCAAGGCTGGTATCTTTCTATCTTCTCAAAATTTATGAAGAGGCCTCAATTCTGAAGTAATATGAAGACTGTCATAACTTTTCATCAGCTCTCTGTTTTATTGGCTTGTTTTCCTAATATAATTTACAATACTTCATGGTTAATTATTTTCTCCATGCTTGCAAAAACCTTTGTTAAAGGTAAATTTGGAAAACTCAGCAGTGGCCACAGGACTGGAAAAGGTCAGTTTTCATTCCAATCCCAAAGAAAGGCAATGCCAAAGAATGCTCAAACTACCGCACAATTGCACTCATCTCACGTGGTAGTAAAGTAATGCTCAAAATTCTCCAAGCCAGGCTTCAGCAATACATGAACCGTGAACTTCCAGATGTTCAGGCTGGTTTTAGAAAAGGCAGAGGAACCAGAGATCAAATTGCCAACATCTGCTGGATCATGGAAAAAGCAAGAGAGTTCCAGAAAAACATCTATTTCTGCTTTATTGACTATGCCAAAGCCTTTGACTGTGTGGATCACAATCAACTGTGGAAAATTCTGAAAGAGATGGGAATCCCAGACCACCTAACCTGCCTCTTGAGAAATCTGTATGCAGGTCAGGAAGCAACAGTTAGAACTAGACATGGAACAACAGACTGGTTCCAAATAGGAAAAGGAGTATGTCAAGGCTGTATATTGTCACCCTGCTTATTTAACTTCTATGCAGAGTACATCATGAGAAACGCTGGACTGGAAGAAACACAAGCTGGAATCAAGATTGCCGGGAGAAATATCAATAACCTCAGATATGCAGATGACACCACCCTTATGGCAGAAAGTGAAGAGGAGCTAAAAAGCCTCTTGATGAAAGTGAAAGAGGAGAGTGAAAAAGTTGGCTTAAAGCTCAACATTCAGAAAAGAAGATCATGGCATGTGGTCCCATCACTTCATGGGAAATAGATGGGGAAACAGTAGAAACAGTGTCAGACTTTATTTTCTGGGGCTCCAAAATCACTGCAGATGGTGATTGCAGCCATGAAATTAAAAGACGCTTACTCCTTGGAAGAAAAGTTATGACCAACCTAGATAGTATATTCAAAGCAGAGACAATACTTTGCCGACTAAGGTCCATCTAGTCAAGGCTATGGTTTTTCCTGTGGTCACGTATGGATGTGAAGAAGGCTGAGCACCAAAGAATTGATGCTTTTGAACTGTGGTGCTGGAGAAGACTCTTGAGGGTCCCTTGGACTGCAAGGAGATCCAACCAGTCCATTCTGAAGGAGATCAACCCTGGGATTTCTTTGGAAGGAATGATGCTAAAGCTGAAGCTCCAGTACTTTGGACACCTCATGCGAAGAGTTGACTCATTGGAAGAGACTCTGATGCTGGGAAGGGTTGGGGGCAGGAGGAGAAGGGGAGGACCCAGGATGAGATGGCTGGATGGCATCACAGACTCTATGGACGTGAGTCCGAGTGAACTCCGGGAGATGGTGATGGACAGGGAGGCCTGGTGTGCTGCAATTCACGGGGTCGCAAAGAGTCAGACACGACTGAGCGACTGAATTGAACTGAACTGAACTGAACAAGGGTGAAGTTCTTCAGCACACAGGCTCTTTATAATCCTTTTTATCTACAATCAAGAGCCTCTTTTTTGGTCCTATCCTTTGTCTCTCTTTAAACATTTTCCCATTCTTTCTCCTGAATGGGGCTACCTCCACCCTTGATTACTATAAAATGCAAGAGCCTGTAGCTTTTCTCACTTATAATATTTATAACATGAGGAGAAACTGTTATGGAAAAAAACCAAGAGTAGATCTTGCAATGTTTTGGTATTATATGCTCTGTGCATCTGGGTAAATTCCAACTGTGTTCTTAACTCATCTAACTTTTGTGATCCCAAGAAGGAGAACAATATTCAATTTCTTTATATTTTCTCTTTTTCCACAGTGTATTACGTGCCTATGCATATTCTCTTGAATTTGCTAATTTAATATATTCTCTTCCTGCTAACCTTATACAATTCCCTCCTCTGATATAATAGATCTTCTTGTAATCAATACTAACTCCAATAAAGTAAATGAATCTTTAAGCATAGGTTAAAACAGTTCTATAAATGAAAAAAAGCTTTAGTTTTTCCTATGATGTCTTTTTTTTTAACTCTGAAAACCTCTTTATTGTAAAAGTAGCTCTAATTAGAACCAGTTTTCATTTATACATATAAGAAACAAGGTTAATTAATGTCTTCCACATTAAGAATAATGAGTCAGTTGAGAGGAAAATTCATTTTCTTTATAGCATTTTCAATAACTGCTATAATTAATATATTAAATTCTTTCATATTCTCTTTTATATCAAAAAGAAAAATGTAAATTATATTTTTAAAAAAACAAAGTTACATTACTAGAAAGTTAAAAGACAATCAACAGGATGTGGGAAAATACAACTCACATATATGGTAAGGGTTATATTTTCCTAAATGTATAAAGATCTCCTATAACACAGCAAGAAAAGGAGAACTCTATTTAAAAAATGGATAAACGACTTTACAAAATAGACAAAAGATGCTCAACATCATCTTAGACATTCAGTTCAGTTCAGTCGCTCAGTCGTGTCCGACTCTTTGCGACCCCAGGCACGCCAGGCCTCCCTGTCCATCACCATCTCCCGGAGTTCACTCAGACTCATGTCCATCGAGTCAGTGATGCCATCCAGCCATCTCATCCTTGGTCGTCCCCTTCTCCTCCTGCCCCCAATCCCTCCTAGCATCAGAGTCTCTTCCAATGAGTCAACTCTTCGCATGAGGTGGCCAAAGTACTGGAGCTTCAGCTTTAGCATCATTCCTTCCAAAGAAATCCCAGGGTTGATCTCCTTCAGCATGGACTGGTTGGATCTCCTTGCAGTCCAAGGGACTCTCAAGAGTCTTCTCCAACACCACAGTTCAAAAGCATCAATTCTTTGGCACTCAGCCTTCTTCACAGTCCAACTCTCACATCCTACATGACCACAGGAAAAACCATAGCCTTGACTAGATGGACCTTAGTCGGCAAAGTAATGTCTCTGCTTTTGAATATACTATCTAGGTAGGGAAATTCAAATCAAAACCACAATGAGATACCACTTCATATCTACTAGAATGGCTATTATAATAATTTTGAAAATGCAGAAAATAACAAGTGATGGCAAGTATGTGAAAAACCTTGTACAATGCTGATGGAAATATAAAATGTTGCAACTACTGTGGAAAATGGTTTGGTGTTTTTTCAAAAAGTTGAACAAAGAATTACCATATGATCCAGCAATTCCACTTTGAGGTATATACTCCAAAAAATTGATAGAAGGAATTCAAACAGATACTTGTATGCCAGTATTCACTGCAGCCTTATTAGCAATAGCCAAAGGGTATAAACACCCCAGATGTCCATCAACCAATGAATGGATAACCAAAATGTGGTGTATTTATATTGTATGATTGTATTTATATGAAGTTTTCTAGAATAGGCAAAGTCATAGAGATAGAAAATAGATAAGTTAACAGGGGATTGAACAAGAGAGGAGAAAAGGGGAATTATTACTTAATGATTACAGACTTTCTATTTTGGGCCATGAAAATGTATTGGAAATAGTGGTGATGATTTTTAAACATGGTGACTGTAATTAATACCATTGAATTGCACACTTAAAATGATTTAAATGGCTAATTTTATGCTATATATATTTTACCACCAGTTAAAAATTCAAAACAATTTCACTGAAAGGCAAATTTAATTTAAGGTGGTATTTCATTTCTGGTGTGCTAGTAAAAATCAGTGGTTGTAGTTGCTACTAATTCCAAAGAAACCTCCCAAAAGTTTCATTTCCATAACCAACTTTTCCTTGGTTTGGGGATATGAAAAATACTTCTGAGAATTTTTTAAAAGTTATTTTCTTAGTATGCCCAGGAATACAACCAAAAAATCTAGAATTGGCACTCTGATTTCCATTTTCAGTTCAGTTCAGTACTCAGTCATGTCCAACTGCGACCCTATGGACTGTAGCATGTCAGGCCTCCCTGTCCATCACCAACTCCAGGAGTTTACCCAAACTCATGTCCATTGAGTCAGTGATGTCATCCAACCATCTCATACTCTGTCGTCCCCTTCTCCTCCCTCCTTCAATCTTTCCCAGCATCAGGGTCTTTTCCAATGAGTCAGCTCTTCTCATCAGGTGGCCAAAGTATTGGAGTTTCAGCTTCAACATCAGTCCTTCCAAAGAACACGCAGGACTGATCTCCTTTAGGATGGACTGGTTGGATCTCCTTGGAGTCCAAGGGACTCTCAAGAGTCTTCTCCAACACCACAGTTCAAAAGCATCAATTTTTTGGCCCTCAGCCTTCTTCACAGTCCAACTCTCATATCCATACATGACCAGGGGAAAAACCATAGCCTTGACTAGACGGACGTTTGTTGGCAAAGCAATGTCTCTGCTTTTTAATATACTGTTTAGGTAGGTCTAACTTTGCTAAAGCTGAAACTCCAGTACTTTGGCCACCTCATGCGAAGAGTTGACTCATTGGAAAAGACTCTGATGCTGGGAGGGACTGAGGGCAGGAGGAGAAGGGGACGACAGAGGATGACATGGCTGGATGGCATCATGGACTCAATGGGCGTGAGTCTGAGTGAACTCCGGGTGTTGTTGATGGACAGGGAGGCCTGGCGTGCTGCGATTTATGGGGTTGCAAAGAGTCGGACATGACTGAGCGACTGAACTGAACTGAACTTTTCTTCCAAGTCTTTTAATTTTATGGCTGCAGTCACCATTTGCAGTGATTTTGGAGCCCCCCAAAATAAAGGCAGCCACTGTTTCTACTGTTTCCCCATCTATTTGCCATGAAGTGATGGGACCAGATGCTATGATCCTAGTTTTCTGAATGTTGAGCTTTAAGCCAACTTTTTCACTCTCCTCTTTCACCTTCATCAAGAGGCTCTTTAGTTCTTCACTTTCTGCCATAAGGGTGGTGTCATCTGCCTATCTGAAGTTATTGATATTTCTCCCGGCAATCTTGATTCCATTTTAGGCACATTTAAAACCATACATAGTGAAATTATTTTAATGGATTCTAAGTTCTACAAGAATGGCTCATATTCTTTCTGCAGCTAAACAGTACTTAGCAAACCTATATGATTCCCGAGAGTATCCTCATTTACATTAACAGGCTTAACTGAAGTAGTAATTCAAGTAGAAGTTAGATGTTCTTTTTAAGCTGTAATAGAAAACATCAAGTTTGAAGTATTACTTGGGGATTTTTATCTTAGAGGGCACACAAACATTTAGAGGATTTTTTTTTTTTTTAAAGAGAATTTGAAACAGCGGCAACAATAAAAAGACAACTTAGGAATTGCCTCAATTTTTTTTTTTTTTTTTAGATCAGAGAACTATAATTCTGGAAAGCAAATATGTTACAGCTTCTCAAGATTCTTTGGGTTAGCACAATGAAAATCTTCAGGGCTTTATGAAAATTTAAAACTCTTTGGCCTAACTAGTCGGTCATACACAATAACTTTAAAGTTTCTCATCTTTATTTTGCAAAGGAAAATGTTGAGTAATGTTAGGTTTGGATGCTCATTTTCTGCATTTCTTCTGGTCCTGTGACCTTTTATTCACTCCATCCTACGAAATCACAAGAAGCCCTAAAAATGAGATATTCCTTTCATTTTAATCCAGCCTACCGAATCACTGTTAGCATCTGCTTGATAAATTTTCACCAATCACTAAGCAGCAGAGTTCCCTTAGGAACATTTGACTAATTAAAATGCCTCTCCCATAATGTGTAATCTGAAAAGGATGAGAAGGATGGAGAAATGTTTAAGCACTAATAATTTTTGCCAGTATCTTTTGCCAAATAACAGGACAGATTGTAGAAATTTGGTTGCTGCTGTATCTCAAAGGTGTTCTTCAGCAGAGTGGGCTACTTTACAGGATTCATAGAGCCAAATTTGGTTCTCTCCTTCCATCAAGTGTAAGGAACTTTTTTTTCAGACATTTTTCATTTCATGTACTGATTTCATCCCTGATGTTCATTATTTTTATCTTTAGTTTACACATCATTTTGATTATCCCAGGTATTAATTGTATTTTAGTCTTTTGAAGTGTTTTGTTTATGCTACCTCAAAACATTTTTGAAAACAGAAAAAGAAGGTCTTTGTTTCTAAAAGAAAAATAGTGACACTTGGCAAATGCTTACTGTGTATTAAAACTCGTTAAGCATTTTACATGCATCAATAAATTGAATCCTTACAACCCTACATGGCAGGTTACTAGTATCATCTGCATTTTTCAGAAGACGAAACTGAGGCACAGAAAAGGTTGAGATACACAGCTTTTATATAATGGAGCTAGGAATCCTGGCCCCAGATCTCATGCTCTACCATTACGTCATATTGCTTTGTCTAGTGTATTGAAAATCTCTTCCTATTTTTTTTACCAAATTGGCTAATTGAATTCTCATTAATTATGTTAATCATAGTGCAACCTATTTTTTCTGTTCACCAAATATTTATCCTATTTGTATTTGTTGTATCAGTTGTATCAGACCCTATTTGTATCAGTTGCTCTTAAAGTTGTTAGAAGTAGTGAGGTCCGAGATTTTTTTTGTTTTAGTGGGTAAATAGGTTAAGTCTTCAGGGAAAGATTTACTATGAAGTCAATGAAACTTAAGCTTCATCTGCACAGGAGCTTTCCAAAACCCTGGGAGTGGGCCCAAGTCAATGTTCACATTGTCAAATGTTTTTGTAAATTTTTTAAAAAATGGGGAGAGAGGACGGAGGGTGGTTCAGGATGGGGAACACATGTATACCTGTGGCAGATACATGTTGATGTATGGCAAAACCAATACAATATTGTAAAGTAATTAACTCCAATTAAAATAAATAAATTTATATTAAAAAATTAGATATCATTAACAGCAATAGGTCAAGATTGCTATCTCTTACTAGATCCACTCACTCTCTGTCACACTTTCAGTATTAGGCAGCATTGGAGTGGCCAGAATTATTTTGGGGATCCAGTTAAAGGGAAGTGGAGTCAAGAACACATTCAGTTTGAGTTTTGCAAAATATATATATGCAGTTTGCAGACATTTTCTTACATGATTAAGTTATTATCCCACTGTAGGAATAATTTCCAGGATAAATTTTGAGTAGAAGCAATGAATTAGGCTTTTGGATAGTTTAATAATGCAATTAATAAAGAGGAATACATCATATGAAAACATTGGGAAAAATTTTAATTTGATATGAGTACTGAAACTAATGATCACTGAGTCAGTGAGTATGTTAGGTTAGACTCTAGACAGGAAAACAAGAAATATGCTGAGATCATAGAGCACATACAGGAAAGACACTGATGAAGGGTTTCCCACAGATGACAATATCTTGAAAAATATAGATGACACAAACAAAAACAAATTGTGAAGCTAAAAAAATAAAAACTATTTTAAGTTACGAAAACTATCCTATTTAATCATGTTAGAGCAAAGTCTGAATTTTTTTTACTTATCATAGAAAATTTATAAAACCATTATCATCTCAAGAGGTTTTGAAAGAATATGCAATCAAAACTATAGGAAACACCTATTTTAACAGCACGTCAGGCAGTTACTTCTGCACTTAATTTTGTGTTCATAACACTGTAGTTTTTTTCTTGCAAAAAGCTTATTTTTCTGGATGTGGAAAAGAAGCTTCAAAGACTTCATTGATTTGCTCATATTCACTAAGGTCTAGTTCAATATCCAGAATTCAGGTTTAGTTTGACCGATTTTACTCTTTTCTCCCCTACACCTCATTTCATTCCTTACCTAAGATCGGTTATTAAAGCAAAATCTGGAAATGTATGATTAAATGAAAACAATACTAGATTTTAATGGAATGGCATGATCTTGTAAGGATATCTTGTTTGAACTCCTGTAAAGCTATAAAGATCGCCTCAATGAGCACTTAATAATGGTCTAAACTTAGACTTCACAAGTTTGGTGTTTGAAAATATTCAGGGATGTGACAAAGGGGGTTGCTTATTAAGCAAATAAGACATGTCCACAAAGGTAAAAGAGAATGTGTAAGGAATAGAACATGCTAATTTAAAGCCCTTTGTTTTATTTTTTACATGACAGTTTCCTTTGACCCTTTATTTTCAGTAGGCTTAATGCATTAGGTTTTAGAGACATATCACTGAATGGTGTGTCTAGTCTTCAAGCTATAAAAGTTTTTGCATATACATTGTGCTTCTCATTGGTTGTTGTGTCTTCAAATCCATCAGGTTATCACATTAACCTGGTAGGTCTTATTATGTACATATTCCTTATTATATTCCAGGTACTAAGACATTTTATTGAATATCAGGCAATAATTTCCTTACATATGTTAATTCATGTTATAGTCACATTAACCTTTCGAGATTGGAATTATTATGATCATTCCCAGATGTAAATTGAGGCATAGAAAGATTAAGTAGCTTGTTCAAAGCCATGCAGATGATTCAATGGGACTCAAATCCAGACTTTGGTGCCTGGATTAACCAGGTACTATTTTACTCCTTTTATCATATCTGTGAGAGGGATAATGCTGTTTGCAAGATTTTACTTGGATATATTATTCAGTATGAAGGCTGTAGCCATAGGTCATGTTCCATAAGAAGTTTGTTCCTTTTCTTTGTCTTTATTTCTGCTAAATTAAAATTTCTTTCATCATAATTATAGGTTCTTGGAAATGGCAGCAACTGTTTGTTGGCACTGTCATGTAGTTCCAGATTTTCAGACTGCATAGTCGATCCAGAAATATGAAGAAATTTTCCACTGAAACTTATTTTGAGCTTTCCGAAAGATGCTACATAGGCAAAGTTACACACAAAACCTAAAAGCTTCAATTTGGTAGATATAGCCAGTGGTTTTCCAATTTACTTTTTAGATGGTATCCAGCTTTGAAAGTACAACCCATTTTCTATTGCAAGGTTTGTATTTGGTTTTTAGAAAGTCAGATTTCTTTCTCTGGCAGGCGTTGAACTCTTAGTGGTCAAGTTGAATGTCCCACCACTTGGTCTTCTAAAGAAATCCTGATATCTCCAGTCTCAATATCAAAATTGTGCCATTTTGGCCACAAGATGATAAATTCAGACTATTCAAGATACAGGATATATTTTAGACAAATATCTTGAGCACGCCATTTGAATAAGATAAGTTATTTCTTGGTATTATTAATTTAAGAAGATGACATACTTATATCTTGTCCAACTTCTCAAAACCTCATGTGAACACCTGTTCTTTCAATAGCTGGCATTCTTTTTTCCATTTCATTTTATATTTAGTAAATATGCATTTCATATTACTTATAAAAGTAAACCACCTTTATGGATCACACCCAAATGGGCAGGTCATAGGAAAGAGTCCTGCCAAAATGTGGTTCACTGGAGGAGGAAATCGCAACCCACTCCAGCATTCTTGTCTGGAGAACCCCAGGGATAGTATGAAAAGGCAAAAAGGTATGACACTGGAAGATGAGCCCCTCAGGTCAGAAGTCTAATATGCTAGTGGAGAAAAGTAGAGGACAATTACTAATAGCTCCAGAAAGAATGAAGTGGTTGGGCCAAAGCAGAAATTATGTTCAGTTGGTGGTGAAAGTCAAATCTGATGTGGTAAAGAACAGTATTTCATAGGAACCTGGAATATTAGGTACATGAATGAAGGTACTTTGGAAATGGTCAAGTAGGAGAAGATGGCAAGATTGAACATGGACATATTAGGAATCAGTGAACTAAAATGGACAGGAATGGGTGAATTTAATTCATATGACCATTATATCTACCACTGTGGGCAAGAATCCCTTATAACGGAAGCAACTGAGTACACATGCACACACTGTTCATACATGATGATAGTCTGAACTGAAATCTTTCTGTTACCCTTTGTCATTACTTTTATACTTTTCTGAATTACTGTAAGTCACTGATCTATTTTTGTAGATACAATACAACACTATGACAACAATTTAAAATACCAACTTTATGCAAAAGGTGAAAATTCCTTAGCTGAGACTAATTCAACTTGTTAAATTTGACTGTAGCTATTCTCGCTTCTCTTAAACATCACTTAAGGAAATAATGATGATCAAGAAGAACAATATTTGGGGGGTGGTAATAATCTTGCATTTGACGTTTATGAAGTGTAGGTGAACAAAACTAAATAATTACTTTTTCTTTTGAAACCGCCAGACCACCATGGACCACTTGATAATATGCAGGCAGCAGTGTTCTGGTAATTGTTTAACATCAGGCTCCCTGGGGAAGAGGGTCCCTGATTTGTAGCATTTGCCAGATTTTGTGGAGTAAATACTTCCAAATATGCAAAAGGAGTATATCAAGGTTGTATATTGTCACCCTGCTTATTTAACTTATATGCAGAATACATCATGAGAAACACTGGGCTGGAGGAAACACAAGCTGGAATCAAGATTTCTGGGAGAAGCATCAATAACCTCAGATATGCAGATGACACCACCCTTATGGCAGAAAGTGAAGAGGAACTAAAAAGCCTCTTGATAAAAAAAAAAAAAGTTGGCTTAAAGCTCAACATTCAGAAAACTAAGATTCTGGCATGTGGTCCCATCACTTCATGGGAAATAGATGGGGAAACAGTGGAAATAGTGTCAGACTATTTTTCTGGGCTCCAAAATCACTGCAGATGGTGATTGCAGCCATGAAATTAAAAGACCCTTACTCCTTGGAAGGAAAATTATGACCAACCTAGATAGCATATTCAAAAGCAGAGACATTACTTTGCCGACTAAGGTCTGCCTACTCAAGGCTATGGTTTTCCAGTGGTCATGTATGGATATGAGAGTTGGACTATGAAGAAAGCTGAGCGCCGAGGAATTGATGCATTTGAACTGTGCTGTTGGAGAAGACTCTTGAGAGTTCCTTGGACTGCAAGGGATCCAGCCAGTCCATCGTAAAGATGAGTCCTGGGTGTTCATTTGAAGGACTGATGCTGAAGCTGAAACTCCAATACTTTGGCAACCTCATGCGAAGAGTTGACTCATTGGAAAAGACCCTGATTCTGGGAGGGATGGGGGGCAGGAGGAGTAGGGGATGACAGAGGGATGAGATGGCTGGATGGCATCACTGACTTGATGGACGTGAGTTTGAGTAAACTCCGGGAATTGGTGATGGACAGGGAGGCCTGGCATGTTGCAATTCATGGGGCCGCAAAGAGTTGGACACGACTGAGCGACTGATCTGAACTGAACTGATGACCAATTTCAAGCTACTACCAGCTTTTAAATTTGCTGGATACTTAACAGTTGGTTCTCACAACGTCAGAGTTGCATTAGCTTGTTCCAGCATCCATTGCAGGGACCATGCACCCATCTTGAAAAACCCAGATCAAGGAGAGAAATGTGATAACTATGCTGAATTAAAAACTAAGGCTTAAACTGTAAGACTTCCTTTACTTCAATTTGTGTGTGTGTGTATGTCTTAGAACTGGCTTATTAGATGCAACTAATTATATTTATAATTCAGCAGAGATCCTAGTTTTGAAACCAAAGTAAAATTTTATATTTATAGCTGATTTTATTAAATATGTGAATTTAAACTGGAAAATGACTAGAGCTTAAATACTTAAACCAAAATAAGACAAAATTTATTTAAATCTGTGAAAAGTCAGTATATAGTGAGTTGAACTGTACTTCTCAAAAAAAGACATGTTCAACTCCTAACCCTTCCCTCCCTTCTCATACCTATAAATGTGATTGTATTTAGAAATAGGGTTTTGCAGATGTAATCAAGTTAAGAATCTCAAGATATAGATATGGATTTGGAATTGGTCCTAAATCCAGTGAGTGGTGCCCTTATAAGAGAAAGGACACAGAAGCACAGAAATTGTGAGGAGCAGGGCATGTGAAGACAAAGGCAGAGACTGGTCCTGCTGCCACAAACCAAGGAACACCAGGAACCACCAGAAGCTGAAAGTGGCAAGGAAGGACTCTTTAGGGAGCATGACGATGCCAGCTCCTTGATTTCAGGCTTCTAGTCTCCAGAACTGTGAGAAAATAAAATTTTGTTCTTTTAAGAGACCAAGTAATTTGTTACAGCAGCCCTGGAGACTAATACACAGTATATCAAATTAGTAGTGAAATAAGGAAAAATACTATTTGGCTAGTTTGTTTCAACTGAGTTACACAACCCTTCAATTTAGTTATTTATTTTTACTCTGCATAAGAGTTTTATTTCTACCACTTTAATTTAAATGTAAAATTACTATTTGTTGATGAAAAGTAATTAACCATAAATAGAATAATAGCAAATGTTAAAACTTACTGTTACTATTAAGATCATCAGCCTAAGTACCATAACTAACTCAAATGAGTATCATAACTAGTTTATTTAGGAAACTGACACTCATAATATCAAAATAAATGCCTAAAGACATTAAGCAGGTCATTTCCATGAATGAATTTGGCTAGATCTGGTGTGCAATAGTATATGAAGAGGTCTCTGGGAACTGGAATGCTCATGCTGCACATGAAAGAGGACTTAGCTATTGAATTCTACCTTCTTGTTCCTAGTGGAAATGTGAGTTGCCAGACCCCAGATTTTTCTGAGGAGAAGCTAGGAGTCCAGATTTTTATGTGATATTCCTGAAATTTCAAATTTGTCTCAAAAAAGTGTTCAAAAAAGGAAAGGGAAAAAGATAGGAGAGAAAAAAACTATAGAGACAAGCTATCTGCTTTTGGACAAATATTTGACCTCTTCTTTATAAAATAATTTGTGTGTTTAAAAATTTGAGTCAATTTAATTTTGGAAACTGGAATTTTTTTGAATATCATTAATTAGCAATGCCTCACAGTAGAGTACATTTAAAATTCTGTGTCCTTTTTTTAAAATTGAAGTATAGCTGATTTACAATGCTGTGTTAGTTTCAGGTGTTCAGCAAAGTGATTCAGCCAAATATATATATATATATATATATATATATATATATATATATAAAATACATTTTTTAAAAATTGTTTTCCCTTACAGCTTATTACAGAATATTGAATATAGTTCCCTGTGCTAGGCAATATTTCCTTATTGGTTATCTATTTTACATATGGTAGTGTGTATATATTAACCCCAAATTCCAAATTTATTCCTCCTCCACATTTCCCCTTTAGTAATCATATGTTTATTTTCTATGTCTGTGGGTCCATTTCTGTTTTGAATATCACTTGTATAATTTTTTTTTAAGATTCTACATATCAGTGATACCATATGATATTCATCTATCTGGCAACTTCACCTAGTATGATAATCTCTAGATCCATCCATGTTGCTGCAAATGGCATTATTTCATGTTTAATGGCTGAGTAATAGTCCATTGTTTTGGAATATTGCATACCTTAGCTACTAGAGCTCATCAATGAATTTGGTAAAGTTGCAGAATACAAAATTAATACACAGAAATCTCATATATTCCTATACACTAACAATGAAAGATCAGAAAGGGAAATTAAGCAAACAATCCCATTTACCGTTGTGTCAAATTCCTAGGAATAAATAAGAATAAACCTACCTAAGGAGGCAAAAGACTTATACTCCAAAACTTTTAAGACACTGAAGAAAAATGGATGATGACACAAACATGGAAGATAGTACCATGGTCTTGGATTGGAAGAATCAATATTGTCAAAATGACTATACTACTCAAGGCAATCTACAAAGTCAGCGCAATCCCTATCAAATTACCAATGGCCTTTTTCACCTAACTAGAGCAAAGTCTCTGTCCTTTACCATCTTATTAAAGTAGCTAGAGTGGTCAATGATCTATGAAGAGAAGAAGATCTTAAATGTCTGGGGAGCTCATTTTCTAAAACCATTTTGAAATTAAGACTTTCAAATAATGAAAATCTTTTGTTCTTAAAAACAATATCTAATTTATTCTAAAATTTGGTTTTTCATATATAATGTTTTAAGAGACCAGACTGTGTCAATAATAAGAATTGTTATTTTGTGAATGATTGTGGCCTCTCATCTCCTGTTTGAAGCCTATAAATTTTAGGACTAGGTTTTGTGTCTTAAAAACATTAACCCTCTCAGTTGAAAGAAAGTTCATTTTCTCAGTTTTAAACTTGCATTTGGGACAGGTATTTTTAGCTGTGAGGATAAAGGTGAATGGTTTGCTTTGCTGGTGTCATGCTGTCTTTAAATTTCATGAAAAGAAAGGATTAGGAACAACATCTGGACAATGTACTGCAACACATAGCAACTGAGGTTAATTTATTTTGATTCTTTATTGCTACCTACTGTGAGGTTACAATGGATGGATGACAGTTTACATTATCCAGAGGCACAGCCCTCATCAGAGAGCTGAAGACACTGTCAAAGGAGCTATAGGTCAGTGCTCGGGGTGCAGAGGTTTTGAGACAATGCATAGAAGTGTGCCAGACAAGGTCTGGATGCAAAGGGAGCAAACCAATGAGTTATTACAGTTCAGTTCAGTTCATTTCAGTCACGCACTCGTGTCCGACTCTTTGTGACCCCATGAATCGCAGCAGGCCAGGCCTCCCTGTCCATCACCAACTCCCGGAGTTTACTCAGACTCATGTCCATCGAGTCCGTTATGCCATCCAGCCATCTCATCCTCGGCCGCCCCTTCTTCTCCTGCCCCCAATCCCTCCCAGCATCAGAGTCTTTTCCAATGAGTCAACTCTTCGCATGAGGTGGCCAAAGTACTGCAGTTTCAGCTTTAGCATCAGTCCTTCCAAAGAACACCCAGGGCTGATTGCCTTTAGAATGGACTGGTTGGATCTCCTTGCAGGCCAAGGGACTCTCAAGAGTCTTCTCCAACAGCACAGCTCAAAGGCATCAATTCTTCGGCACTCAGCTTTCTTCACAGTCCAACTCTCATATTACATGAGCACTGGAAAAACCATAGCCTTGACTAGATGGACCTTTGTTGGCAAAGTAATGTCTCTGCTTTTGAATATGCTATCTAGGTTGGTCATACTTTCCTTCCAAGGAGTAAGGGTCTTTTAATTTCATGGCTGCAATCACCATCTGCAGTGAGTTTGGAGCCCTGAAAAATAAAGTCTGACAGTTTCTACTGGTTCCCCATCTATTTCCCACGAAGGGATGGGACCACATGCCATGACCTTTGTTTTCTGAATACTGAGCTTTAAGCCAACTTTTTACTCTCCTCTTTCACTTTCATCAAGAGGCTTTTTAGCTCCTCTTCACTTTCTGCCATAAGGGTGGTGTCATCTACATATCTGAGGTGATTGATATTTCTCCCGGCAATCTTGATTCCAGCTTGTGTTTCTTCCAGTCCAGTGTTTCTCATGATGTACTCTGCATAGAAGTTAAATAAGCAGGGTGACGATACACAGCCTTGAAGTACTCCTTTTCCTATTTGGAACCTCTGTTGTTCCACGTCCAATTCTAACTGTTGCTTCCTGACCTGCATATAGATTTCTCAAGAGGCAGGTTAGGTGGTCTGGTATTCCCATCTCTTTCAGAATTTTCCTCAATTTATATGATCCACACAGTCAAAGGCTTTGGCATAGTCCATAAGGCAGAAATAGATGTTTTTCTGGAACTCTCTTGCCTTTTTGATGATCCTGCAGATTTTGGCAATTTGATCTCTGGTTCATCTACCTTTTCTAAAACCAGCCTGAACATCTGGAAGTTCACAGTTCACGTATTGCTAAAGCCTGGCTTGGAGAATTTTGAGCATTACTTTGCTAGCGTGTGAGATGAGTGCGATTGTATCATAAAGGTAAATGAGAGAAAGTTTGGCCATTTCTACAAAGTACCAATACTGATAAAAAATGATGAAGGAAAGACAACTGTGCCTCATGAAGCAAAAGAGTACGATTTACAGGGAGATGTAATTTAAAATCATTTAAATAAATATAGCCAGTTGGGATAAATATTGAAATATATTGAATAGATTTAATTATAACTATAAAGAAAAAATATGCCTAATTATTTGGAGTTCTCTGAGGAAGCACATGAATTTATGAAAAATGAACTATAGGATTGGGAGGATAGTGACAAATGTTTGCTATAGAGAAAGAGATGGCTTTTTGGACAAAAATCCAAAGGAAGGTTGAGTGAATATTTTTCTGCACAGAAAAAGACAAAGATTTCTTCTTAAGAGAACATATTATTCAATATTTTCAAATTAAGAGATAAAAAGTAACCTAAAGTAGGTGGACAATGTAAATATCCATTTTTCATTTGATTATGTATTATTTATGACTCGTATAACCTGGTCAATTGATACATATCCTAACATATCTGTGTGGGCAAAACAAAAGCAGATGAAGTTCCTCTCCTACTTTTACTAAGCTAGTTTATTTTTTTAATTGTTTGCAAAATATATATATGCATAGTCTGGAAAGTACAATAAGACTAAAACTTACAGCAATAGCAGTTCTTTGATTCAACCTTTTCTTTCTTTCTGATCCTGCTTAAGAGGCAACCATCTTCCATTCATTTATCCATGATCCTCTAGCTTTACTTGAATATATTTAAATAATGTAATTTCTCTGGGATTCTTGATTGATCAGTATTAGACATTATCAGTGTTATACATAATACTGTAGATGCAGGCTTCTGAGTCAGTTACCACACACCACTTTTGTTTTTCTAATAGAAGTTGTCCTGACTCTTGAATAAAGCAATTATCCCTTTGCATCTGGGATATTATATACAAGTCTAGTACATAGACCTCAAGAAAAGAACTAAAATGGCTAAAAGTTAGAAGTATGCTGTTTGTAGGCTGACTGAAAAGGGAGGACAGACCACAGCTAACACAGGGCATGAATAATGTCTAAAATATATATAAGAGGAATCCCACCTGATCTGGGCACCTGAACCAAGCAATTATGGCAAGATTGTGGGATACAAGGTTAATACACAAAAGTCAGTTGCTTTCTCATATACCAGAAATTAAAAAGTATAATTTGAAATTAGTAACAGAATATCATTTACATTAGCACCCTTGAAAATGAAATACTTAGGTTTAAGTCTAACAAAATATGTGCAAGATCTAGAAAATGAGGAAAACTACAAACTGATGAAAGAACTAAATAAATGGAAATATTACATGTTCATGAACAGGAAGAATCAATATTGTCAAGTTGTTAGTTCTTCCCAAGTTGATCCATAGACTTAACACAGTCCTGGTCAAAATCCTTGCAAGTTTCATTTTCTGGATATCCACAATATGATTCTGAAGTTTACATGGAGAGGCAAAAGAGGCAAAAGCTACCAGTGTAATTGATGTAGTATTCAAAGAGAATAACAAAGTTAAAGAATTGTCACTACTTGACTTCAAGCTTACTATGCTGTTGCTGCTGCTGCTAAGTCGTTTCAGTCGTGTCCGTCTCTGTGCGACCCCATAGACGGCAGCCCACCAGGCTCCCCCGTCCCTGGGATTCTCCAGGCAAGAACACTGGAGTGGGTTGCCATTTCCTTCTCCAATGCATGAAAGTCAAAAGTGAAAGTGAAGTCTCTCAGTTGTGTCCGACTCCTAGCGACCCCAGGGACTGCAGCCTACCAGGCTCCTCTGTCCATGGGATTTTCCAGGCAAGAGTACTGGAGTGGGTTGCCATTACCTTCTCCCAAGCTTACTATAAGGTTGCGGTAATCAAGACAGCATGATATGCATAAAAAAACAGACAAATAGATCATTTGAACAGACTAAAGAGCTTACAAATAGACCACATAAATGTGATTAACTGATCTTAGACAAAGGAAAAAGGCAATAAACTGAAGCAGAGATAGTCTTCTGAACAAATGGTATGGGGACAACTGTACATTGACATGCAAAAAAAAAAAAAGAATTAGGCACTAACTTATACTCTTCATAAAGTTAATTCAAAATGATCAAAGCCTTAACTGTAAAACACAAAACTATAAAACTTCTAGAAGATGACATAAGAGAAAATCTAGATGACCTTGGATTTGATGTTAGCTACAATACTAAAGGCATAATTTACAAAAGAAACAATTAATAAACTGTTTTTCATTAAATTAAAAAATTTCTGCTCTGCAAGAGACGATGTCAAGAGAATGAAAAGCCACAGACTGGGAGAAAATATTTGGAAAATACATGTCTGATAAATGACTATTTTACAAAATATACAAAGAACACTTAAAATTTAACAAATAGGAAAACAGCAAACCTGATTAAAAAACTGGCAGACAACTTAACAGACACCTAACCAAAGAATTTATACAGGTGGCAAATAAGAATATGAAAATATGCCCCATATTGTATGTAATCAGGGGATTGTAAACTAAAACAATGAGGTACCACTACATACCTATTAGAATATGGCCAAAATCAGAAACACTGATGACACCAAATGCTGGCAGGCTGTGGAGCAACAAGAAGTCTCATTCACTGCTGGTGGTACAAGTCACTTTGAAAGATAGTTTGACAGTTTGTTATAAAACTAACATGTTCTTATCACATGATTTCGCAGTTATACTCCTTGATTTTTACTCAAAGGAGTTGAAAATTCACCTGCACACAGATAGCTATTCTTAGATGTTTATGACAGCTTTCTTCATACTTGCCCAAACTTGGAATCAACCAAGAGGTCCTTCAGTAGGCAAATGGATAAACTGTGGAATGGAATGAAATATTATTTACCACCATAAAGAAATGAATCATTAAGCAATAAAAAGACATGGAGAAAACTTAAATGCATATTACTATATGAAAGAAGCCAGTCTGGAAAAGCTGCATACTGTATGATTCCAACTATACATGTTCTAGAGGCATTATAAATCTGTCCAAACTGATAGATTGTGTAACACCAAGAGTGAACCATAATGTAAACTATGGACTTCGATTATGACATGTAGGTGTAGGTTCATCAGTTGAGGAACTGTAAAAAATGTGCCATGCTGGTGGAATACATTGATAGTGGGGGAAGCTATGCACATATAGGCTCAGGAGTTTATGGGAAATGTTTGTACCTTTCACTCAGTTTTTCTGTGAACCTAAAACTGTTCTAAAAATTAAATTCTATTTAATAAAAAATTAAGTAATGCAAGGAGAAAATAATATAAAAATGAAGCACAGATTCATATCTTGATAAGCAGTATAATGTCTCTTTTCCTTCTCCCTATTTCTGCATTTCTGTATTGAATGCATAATATCAAACTTAAATGTATTTACTAGGACACTAGGGATAGGCCCATGAATGTCACTTTAAAAAATGAGAACGGGAGAAAACAAGATCTTAACACCTTTTAATGCTGACTAGCAGCATGAAAATACAAGGATACACTGTATTTTCTGATAGGATAGGTCCATTCATTGGCATGTGAATTTGCTGCTATGCCAAATATATCAGTCAAAGGTTAATTTATTTAAGCATATTTAAGCATAATTTTGGGAAAAGGGACTAAAGATGTTACTACATCGTAGGTAGCACACGTTATTTCTCAATGTAGTGAAATGATAAAGGGAGTCAAATAAGAGGACTATGTCGGGAACAGAAAATAGATAGGAACCGAAGCTTTTTAGTAATAAGTGATGTTTCTCTGGAAAATAAATACCATAGAAGATTCCAATAATTACGAGAAGTAATTATAAATTTGAAAATAAATTTAAGGTGAGAATTGGTAAACCAAGGCCTTTCCCTATATAGACATTCATTCTGAATATGTTTCCTAGGGAATTATGTATATATTTCTATATGAAATATGTTTATATTATATTATATTAAATATATTTCTATATTGTCTGGAAGTAAGTAGAAGAAATGTATGCTTTCCTCCTTGTAATTATCAGTACAAATATATATTTTAAATACCCTAGTGTTGAATTTGCATTTGTCCTGCATACTCTGCAGTTCATTCTAGTTTATGTACACATAAAACTTGCTTCTCTGAAGTCTTTAAGATATACAACTGTCAAGTAGAGAAGAAACTTTTGATAGGATTTATTTTTTTCAAAATGCTAATAGGAATTTGGTATTGCTGTTGATTATGAATTCAGTTTAGCATCTTGTGTAAAAATTTTGTTTCTAAGGTTAATAAGGATTTTTAAAAGATTTGAGGATAAGAAAGTTCCTTAACAGAAGTATCCATAAGTATGGAAAAAAAAATAGCACCATTGTCTTTCTCCCAAATTGCCTTTCCTTTTTTTTTTGGAGTGGGGGTGGGGGGGTATACAAAAGAACCATTCTTATATGAAAATGTGACCTTTATAGGATTATAAATGTCAAAACATGGCCTTTTTATTTCTCCAACTTTCTAACAGGCAAATATCGAATTTATTTACTAATGTCAGCTTTTTCACTTTTGTGTTCCTAGCTCTTAGCTCAGTGCTTGACACATTAAGACCCTCATAAATGTTGATTGAATTTCAAATGAATTCTTTGAAAAAATTTAGCTATTCAAATCATAGATATTATTACTATCATTATCACATTGCCATGATCAGACATTTACTAAGAACCCTTTGTTGAAGTAGAAGAAAGTTTAATCTGTTCATGAAAGCACATATGTGAGAAAGGTAGAGTCTTGCAGCATAAAAGTTTAAACTGGAAAATAAAATTAGGGTTAATTAGTGGAAAAAGTGTTAAGTCACTCAGTTGTGTCCAACTCTTTGAAACTCCATGGACTGTAGCCCACCAGACTCCTCTATCCTTGGAATTCTCCAGGCAAGAATACTGGAGTGGGTTGCCGTTCCCTTCTCCAGAGGATTTTCCTGACCCGGGGTCTTTTGCATTGCAGGGAAAGGACATATATTTTCTAGCTGTGTCACTACAGTCACATTATACTATTGATGTAATACATTACATTAGTACTGAGTGATCTAGGATGTTCTAGAGGCAGACACTGGACCAAAGATTCCAGTGAAAAGAGAAGAACCACAAAATGAGATGGGGATGGAAGGAAACTGATAGAGGATACATATCTTGCAAGTTATTACTGCTTGGAACTCTGGGAGTCAATGTGAAATTTAAGTCACAGAATTATCGCACCTGTGGATGCAGGAGTTGGAGTATTTATATTCAGTCTTTCTGAGTCATGGGTTGAACATTGTTCCCAGGTGGTGTTAATTCCCTGGCATGCACAGCCTACCAATCAAGAAGTAGAATCCGGTCACCAGAAAAAGCCCTCAGGCACAGAGAAGCAGAAATCTTCCATTTTGGAAAGGTGCCAGTGATAATTGAAATGATAAAGCAAATAGGAAACAGTTGGGCAGAGATTGTATCTGATACAAATATTATGCTACTCTGAAAGGAATCAAGACATTATGGGATAGCCTATTCCAGGTCTTAGGGCAAGAACAATTTAGATAGTTTTGGAAAAAGTTTTGCCAGAAAACAGACATTTTAAAGGTTATTGTGGCAGTGCTAAAACTGTAATAATATAACCATCAAAATAATAATGATGATTGTTGTGGCCAACTGGAATGAGTTGAGTCTGTATAAGTCACAATAATCACTATTTTGTTGATTACATCAAATATGAATTCATAATAATATAAAGTATACAAAAGAGTTGTTACAACTTTATAGTCGTAACAAAAGAGTGAATGGAATAGGGAATGTCTAATTTTTTTTAATATAAATTTATTATTTTAACTGGAGGTTAATTACTTTACAATATTGTATTGGTTTTGCCATGCATCAACATGAATCTGCCACAGTTATACACGTGTTCCCCATCCTGAACCCCTGTCCCTCCTCCCTCCCCGAACCATCCCTCTGGGTCGTCCCAGTGCATCAGCCCCAAGCATCCAGTATCATGCATCGAACCTGGACTGGTGATTCGTTTCATATATGATATTATACATGTTTCAATGCCCTTATTCCAAATCACCCCACCCTCGCCCTCTCCCACAGAGTCCAAAAGACTGTTCTATACATCTGTGTCTCTTTTGCTGTCTCGCATACTGGGTTATCGTTACCATCTTTCTAAATTCCATATATATGCATAAAGCTCAACATTCAGAAAATGAAAATCATGGCATCTGGTCCCATCACGTCATGGGAAATAGATGAGGAAACAGTGGAAACAGTGTCAGACTTTATTTTTGGGGGCTCCAAAATCACTGCAGATGGTGACTGCAGCCATGAAATTAAAAGACGCTTACTCCTTGGAAGAAAAGTTATGACCAACCTAGATAGCATATTCAAAAGCAGAGACATTATTTTGCCAACAAAGGTCTGTCCAGTCAAGGCTATGGTTTTTCTAGTGATCATGTATGGATGTGAGAGTTGGACTGTGAAGAAGGCTGAGCACTGAAGAATTGATTCTTTTGAACTGTGGTGTTGGAGAAGACTCTTGAGAGTCCCTTGGACTGCAAAGAGATTTACCCAGTCCATTCTGAAGGAGATCAGCCCTGGGATTTCTTTGGAAGGAATGATGCTAAAGCTGAAACTCCAGTACTTTGGCCACCTCATGCGAAGAGTTGACTCATTGGAAAAGACTCTCATGCTGGGAGGGACTGGGGCAGGAGGAGAAGGGGACGACCGAGGATGAGATGGCTGGATGGCATCACGGACTCGATGGACATGAGTCTGAGTGAACTCCGGGAGATGGTGATGAACAGGGTGGCCTGGCGTGCTGCGATTCATGGGGTCACAAAGAGTCAGACACGACTGAGCGACTGAACTGAACTGAACTGATATATAGGTCTTTAGTTTTTTTAGGTAGATGTATTCCTAAGTATTTTATTCTTTTCGTTGCAATGGTGAATGGGATTGTTTCCTTAATTTCTTTCTATTTTCTCATTGTTAGTGTATAGGAATGCAAGGGATTTCTGTGTGTTGATTTTATATCCTGCAACTTTACTATATTCATTGATTAGCTCTAGTAATTTTATGGTGGAGTGTTTAGGGTTTTCTTTGTAGAGGATCATGTCATCTGCAAACAGTAAGAGTTTTACTTCCTCTTTTCCGATTTGGATTCCTTTTATTTCTTTTTCTGCTGTGACTGCTGTGGCCCAAACTTCTAAAACTATGTTGAATGGTAGTGGTGAAAGTGGGCACCCTTGTTTTGTTCCTGACTTTAGGGGAATTGCTTTCAATTTTTCACCATTGAAGATAATGTTTGCTGTGGGTTTGTCATATATAGCTTTTATTATGTTGAGGCATGTTCCTTCTATTCCTGCTTTCTGGAGAGTTTTTATCATATATGGATGTTGAATTTTGTCAAAGGCTTTCTCTGCATCTATTGAGATAATCATATGGTTTTATTTTTCAATTTGTTAATGTGGTATATTACATTGATTGATGTGGATATTGAAGAATCCTTGCATCCCTGGGATAAAGCCCACTTGGTCATGGTGTATGATCTTTTTAATGTGTTGTGGGATTCTGATTGCTAGAATTTCGTTAAGGATTTTTGCATCTATGTTCATCCGTGATATTGGCCTGCAGTTTTCTTTTTTGTGTGGCATCTTTGTCAGGTTTTGGCATTAGGGTGATGGTGGTCTCATAGAATGAGTTTGGAAGTTTACCTTCCTCTGCAATTTTCTGGAAGAGTTTGAGTAGGATAGGTGTTAGCTCTTCTCTAAATTTTTGGTAGAATTCAGCTGTGAAGCCATCTGGACCTGGGCTTTTGTTTGCTGGAAGATTTCTGATTACAATTTCCATGCTTGTGATGGGGTCTGTTTAAGATTTTCTATTTCTTCCTGGTTCAGTTTTGGAAAGTTGTACTTTTCTAAGAATTGTCCATTTCTTCCATGTTGTCCATTTTATTGGCATATAATTTGCTGATAGTAGTCTCTTATGATCCTTTGTATTTCTGTGTTGTCTGTTGTGATCTCTCCATTTTCATTTCTAATTTTATTGATTTGATCTTTCTCCCTTTGTTTCTTGATGAGTCTGGCTAATGGTTTGTCAATTTTATTTATCCTTTCAAAGAACCAGCTTTTGGCTTTGTTGATTTTTGCTATGGTCTCTTTTGCTTCTTTTGCATTTATTTCTGCCCTAATTTTTAAGATTTCTTTCCTTCTACTAACCCTGGGGTTCTTCATTTCTTCCTTTTCTAGCTGTTATGTGTAGAGTTAGGTTATTTATTTGACTTTTTTCTTGTTTCTTGAGGTATGTCTGTATTGCTATGAACTTTCCCCTTAGCATTGCTTTTACAGTATCCCACAGGTTTTGGGTTGTTGTGTTTTCATTTTCATTCATTTCTATGCATATTTTGATTTCTTCTGTGATTTGTTGGTTTTTCAGCAGTGTTGTTCAGCCTCCATATGTTGGAATTTTTACTAGTTTTTCTCCTGTAGTTGAGATCTAATCTTACTTCATTGTGGTCAGAAAAGACGCTTGGAATGATTTCAATTTTTTTGAATTTACCAAGGCTAGATTTATGACCCAGGATGTGATCTATCCTGGAGAAGGTTCCGTGTGCACTTGAGAAAAGGGTGAAATTCATTGTTTGGGGGTGAAATGCCCTATAGATATCAATTAGGTCTAACTGGTCTATTGTATCATTTAAAATTTGTGTTTCCTTGTTAATTTTCTGTTTAGTTGATCTATCCATAGGTGTGAGTGGGGTATTAAAGTCTCCCACTATTATTGTGTTATTGTTAATTTCCCCTTTCATACTTGTTAGCATTTGTCTTGCATATTTCGGTGCTCCTATGTTGAGTGCATATATATTTATAATTGTTATATCTCCTTCTTGGATTGATCCTTTGATCATTATGTAGTGTCCTTCTTTGTCTCTTTTCACAGCCTTTGTTTTAAAGTCTATTTTATCTGATGTGCATATTGCTACTCCTGCTTTCTTTTGGTCTCTATTTGCATGGAATACCTTTTTCCGGCCCTTCACTTTCAGTCTGTATGTGTTCCCTGTTTTGAGGTGGGTCTCTTGTAGACAACATATAGGGGTCTTGTTTTTGTATCCATTCAGCCAGTCTTTGTCTTTTGGTTTGGGCATTCAACCCATTTACATTTAAGGTAATTATTAATAAATGTGATCCCGTTGCCATTTACTTTATTGTTTTGGGTTCGAGTTTATACACCATTTTTGTGTTTCCTGTCTAGAGAATATCCTTTAGCATTTGTTGGAGAGCTGGTTTGGTGGTGCTGACCGATTCTCTCAGCTTTTGCTTGTCTGTAAAGCTTTTGATTTCTCCTTCATATTTGAATGAGATCCTTGCTGGGTACAGTAATCTGGGCTGTAGGTTATTTTCTTTCATCACTTTAAGTATGTCTTGCCATTCCCTCCTGGCCTTAAGCGTTTCTATTGAAAGATCAGCTGTTATCCTTATGGGAATCCCCTTGTGTGTTATTTGTTGTTTTTCCCTTGCTGCTTTTAATATTTGTTCTTTGCGTTTGATCTTTGTTAATTTGATTAATATGTGTCTTGGGGTGTTTTGCCTTGGGTTATCCTGTTTGGGATTCTCTGGGTTTCTTGGACTTGGGTGATTATTTCCTTCCCCATTTTAGGGACGTTTTCAACTATTATCTCCTCAAGTATTTTCTCATGGTCTCTCTTTTTGTCTTCTTCTCAGACTCCTATGATTCTAATGTTGAAGTGTTTAACACTGTCCTGGAAGTCTCTGAGATTGTCCTCATTTCTTTTAATTCATTTTTCTTTTTTCCTCTCTGATTCATTTATTTCTGCCATTCTATCTTCTACTTCACTAATCCTATCTTCTGCCTCTGTTATTCTACTATTTGTTGCCTCCAGAGTGTTTTTGATCTCATTTATTGCATTATTCATTATATATTGACTTTTTTTTCTTCTAGGTCCTTGTTAAACCTTTCTTGCATCTTCTCAATCCTTGTCTCCAGGCTATTTACCTGTGATTCCATTTTGATTTCAAGATTTTGGATCATTTTCACTATTATTATTTGGAATTCTTTATCAAGTAGATTCCCTATCTCTTCCTCTTTTGTTTGGTTTGGTGGGCATTTATCCTATTCCTTTACCTGCTAGATATTCATCTGTCTCTTCATCTTGTTTATATTGCTGAGTTTGGGGTGGCCTTCTGTATTCTCGCAGTTTGTGGAGTTCTCTTTATTGTGGAGTTTCCTTGCTGTGGGTGGGGCTGTACGGGTGGCTTGTCAAGGTTTCTTGGTTAGGGAAGCTTGTGTCAGTGTTCTGGTGGGTGGAGCTGGATTTCTTCTCTCTGGAGTGCAATGAAGTGTCCAGTAATGAGTTATGAGATGTCAGTGGTTTTGGAGTAACTTTAGGCAGCCTGTATTTTGAAGCTCAGGGCTGTGTTCCTGTGTTGCTGGAGAATTTGAGTGGTATGTCTTGCTCTGGAACTTGTTGGCCCTTGGGTGGTGCTTGGTTTCAGTGTAGGTATGGAGGCATTTGATGAGCTCCTGTCGATTAACATTCCCTGGAGTCAGGAGTTCTCTGGTGTTCTCAGGATTTGGACTTAAGCCTCCTGCTTCTGGTTTTCAGTCTGATTTTTACAGTAGTCTCAAGATTTCTCCTTCTATACAGCACCATTGATAAAACATCTAGGTTAAAGATGAAAAGTTTCTCCACAATGAGGGACACCCAGAGAGGTTCACAGAGTTACATGGAGAAGAGAAGAAGGAGGAGGGAGTTAGAGGTGACCCGAATGAGATGAGGTGGATTCAAAAGAGGAGAGAGCAAGCTAGCCAGTAATCACTTCCTTATGTGCACTCTACAACTGGACTGCTCAGAGATGTTCATGGAGTTATACAGAGAAGAGAAGAGGGAGAAAGGAGACAGAGGTGGCCAGGAGGATAAAAGAGGGGAATGAAAAGGAAAGAGACAGATCCAGCCAGTAATCAGTTCCCTAAGTATTCTCCACCATCTGGAACACACAGAGATTCACAGAGTTTGGTAAAGAGAAGGGGGAGGGAGGAGACAGAGGCGACCTGGTGGAGAAAAAGGATAGTCCAAAGAGGGAGAGAGCAGTCAACCCAGTAATCTCACTCCCAAGTAAAAATGGGTACTGAAGATTGAGTTCTTAAAGGTACAAAATTGATAACACATACCAAAAAGCAAAGATTAAAAACTTTAGAGGTTGGAATTTCAAAAATACAACATTAAAGAAAAGAAGAAAAAAAAGTCACAAAATTATAAAATATATATATATATATGAAGTTTGCTTTAAAAAATAGGGTCTATTTTTTTTTTGCAAAGTAATAGTAGGTTATAAAAGTGAAAATTAAAGGAGTAATAGAGGACTTAAAATTTTTAAAAAGTTTTTAAAAAGAAAGAATGATCATAAAAATAGTAAAAATATATCTAGGACTTTCTCTGGTGTTGTGGGTATTATGGGGTCAGTTCATTTTTGGATAGTTCCTTGGTCCGGCTTATATTTCTCAAGATCTATAGGCCCCTTCCTATGTAGTCGATACTAACAACAGGGATTTAATCTATTGCACCTGTCACTTCCAAGGCGGTTTCCTCTGTTTTAGCTTCTTCTGTTTGCTTGTCTCTTCAGTGTCTGATTTCCACCCTGACACATGGGGGGCGGTGGTGGACACGTTTTTAGGTTCACTTGTTCACTTGCGCTGTGGGGAGAGAGGGACACTGCAAACAAATAACACTGGCTGTGCTCACAGTGTCTCAGCCACACTGGGCCTGCCCCCACTCACAGCACATGTGTCCTCCCTGCCCACACTGCTCAGGCTCTAGGTTGCTTCACTGGGAACCACCCGAGGCCAGCCCTGGGCTGCATGCATCTCCCAGGTCTAAGCCACTCAGGTTCAGGCACTCAGGTAGTTCTCAGAGGTGCAGACTCGGTTGGGCCTGTGTTTTGTGCCCTTCCCAGGTCCGAGCAGCTAAGGTGATGAGGTGTTTGGAGCATGGTCGCTGTGACTTATCGCCTCCCCTGTCCCTGCTGCTTGGTTTTCAGAGTGTACAACCGGCGCACCTTCTCAGGTGGTTGTTGACTGTCCAGAACCCCAAGAAGTCTTAGAAAATAAGCCTGCTTGCAATTTGGTAGATAATGTCTCTCTGGGGCTGCAATTGTCCCCTTCTGGCTCTGGCTGCCAGTCACCAGAGGAGGATGGTCTACAGCTGGCTAGTTCTGTTTAGTCCTTTGTTCTGTGCGTGGGCCTGGTGGTGTCTTAGGTTAGAGCTTTTCGCGTGGTAGCTATCCCATAGTCTGGTTTGTTAGCCCAAGTTAGTTTGCTCAGATTGCCCTCGGGGCATTCAGGCCCAGTCCTTACTTAAGCAATGCAGCCCGCGCCTCCCTGCCCAGCCCCCGCTTGCTAGTGGCGGGTGCAGGCGTCTGCACTGCTTCTCCACTGGGGGAGTTACCGTTAATCTGTGGGGTTTAATTATTTATTTATTTTCCCTCCCTGTTATGTTGCCCTCTGTGCTTCCAAGGCTCGCCACAGACTCAGCAATGAGAGTGTTTCCTGGTGTTTGGAATTTTCTCTCTTTTTAAAACTCCCTTCCCAGGATGGAGCTCCGTCCCTACCTCTTTTGTCTCTTTTTTTGTCTTTTATATTTTTTCCTACCTCCTTTCAAAGACAATGGGCTGCTTTTCTGGGTGCCTGATGTCCTCTGCCAGCATTCAGAAGTTGTTTTGTGGAATTTACTCAGCATTTAAATGTTCTTTTGATGAATTTATGGGGGAGAAAGTTGTCTCCCCATCCTATTCCTCCGCCATCTTGGGAATGTCTAATTTTTTATTAAAAAAAAAATAAAACAGGCAAATGCTAATATAGTTGAGTGTGCCTCTGTTTATGTTTAGTTACTCCTTTAGTTATGTTTAGTTACTCCTTTCCAGCCAACACAGGGATTCAGGAGTACTTTTACTGCTACTGGTAAAAGTAGCAGTCACACCAAAGACTAATTGTACTGGGGGTCACATATTATAACCAGTCTGGAGGACAATTGAGCTGTGAATCAGCATCAGTCATCACACACAATAGCCAAGGAGGACCAGGGCTTGACTGTGTGCTCAAGTCAAGCACTTAAATTAGCTCCATGAGATAAAGAGAGAATGTATTGCAAATTCAAACTTAAATTGAAGAAAGTAGGAAAAGCCACTAGACCATTCAGGTATGACCTAAATAAAATCCCTTATGATTACAGTGTAAGTAACAAAGACATTCAAGGAATTAGATCTGATAGAGTGCCTGAAGAGCTGTGGACAGAAATTCATAACATTGTACAGGAGCTCATGATCAAAACCATCCCCAAGAAAAAGGAATGCAAAAAAGCAAAATGGTTGTCTGAGGAGGCCTTATAAACAGCTGAGAAATGAAGAGAAGTGAAAGGCAAAGGAGAAAAGAAAAGCTATAGCCATCTGAATGCAGAGTTCCAAATAATATCAAGGAAAGAAAAGAAAGCCTTCCTCAGTGATCAATGTAAAGAAATAGAGGAATACATTAGAATGGGAAAGACTAGAGATCTTGTCAAGAAAATTAGAGATATCAAGGGAACATTGCATTCAAAGATGGACACAATAAAGGAGAGAAACAGTATGGACCTAACAGAAGCAGAAAATATTAAGAAGAGGTGGTAAGAATACATAGAAGAACTATACAAAAAAAGATCTTCATGACCCAGATAATCACAATGGTGTGATCACTCACCTAGAGCCAGACATCCAGGAATGTGAAGTCAAGTGGGCCTTATGAACAAAGCTGGTGGAGGTGATGGAATTCCACTTGAGCTATTTCAAATCCTAAAAGATGATGCTGTGAAAGTGCTACATTCAATATGCCAACAAGTTTGGAAAACTCAGCAGTGGCCACAGGACTGGAAAAGGTCAGTTTTCATTCCAATCCCAAAGAAAGGCAATGCCAGAGAATGTTCAAACTACTGCACAATTGCACTCATCTCACATACTAGCAAAGTAATGCTCAAAATTCTTCAAGTGAGGCTTCAATTGTACGTGACCCAAGAACTTAAATGTTCAAGCTGGATTTAGAAAAGGCCAAGGAACTGGAGAACAAATTGCCAACATCTATTGGATCATAGAAAAAACAGGGGAATTCCAGAAAAACATCTACTTCTTCTTCACTGACTATGCTAAAGACTTTGACTGTGTGGGTCACAACAAACTATGGAAAATTCTGAAAGAGATGGGAATACCAGACCATCTCACCTGCCTCCTAATAAACCTATATGCATGTCAAGAAGCAACAGAACCAGACATGGAACAATGAACTGGTTCCAAATTGGGAAAGGAATAAGTTAAGGCTGTATATTGTCACCCTGCTTATTTAACTTATATGCAGGGTACATCATGCAAAATGCCAGGCTGGATGAAGCACAAACTGGAATTAAGATTGCCGGGAGAAATATCAATGACCTCAGAGATGCAGATGACACCATCCTTATGACAGAAAGCAAAGAGGAACTAAAGAGCCTCTTGATGAAGGTGAAGGAGGTGAGTGAAAAAGCTGGCTTAAAACTGAACATTCAAAAAACTGAGATTATGGCATCTAGTCCCATCACTTCATGGCAAATAAATGGGGGAAACAATGGAAACAGTGACAGACTTTATTTTCTTGGGTTCCCAAATCACTGCAGATAGTGACTGCAGCCATGAAATTAAAACACACGTGAAAAACTATGACAAACCTAGACAGTGTATTAAAAGCAGAGACATTACTTTGCTAACAAAGGTCTGTCTAGTCTGTATGTTTATACATACACATACATACATACATACATAATGGAATACTATTCTACTCAGCCATAAAAAAGAATGAATTTTTGTCATTTGTAGCAATATGGATGGACTTGGAAGGCATTGTGTTAAGTGAAATGTCAGACAGAGAAAGACAAATACTATATGCTTTCACTTATATGTGGAATCTAGTACAACAAACTAGTGAATATAGCAAAAAGGAAGCAGACTCACAGATATGGAGAACAAACTAATGGTTACTAGTGGGGAGACGGAAGATGGGAGAGGCAATATAGGAGTAGAGAATTATTAGGTACAAAATAAGCTATAAGGAGATATTGTATAATAGGGGGAATATACTCACTGTTTTACAATAACTATAAATGGAGTATAATCTTGAAAAACTGTGAATCACTGTGTTGTAAACCTTTAATTTATATAATATTGTATAGCAACTATACTTGAAGTTTAAAGCTGTGTTTCTAATGGTAGGACGAGGAGAAGAAAGGTACGAAAAAGAGAAAGATACCAAACTCATCGGAAACTATCAGATATTGCTTGGACATCAACTCATCCATTTAAATATTGGCAATTTAAAAAAGGAATTAAGTATTTATCCTGCCCTTTATAAATTTTATTTTGGCTTAACTGCATAAGCCTGTGAATAAAGGAATGAAGAAGATTCTATCTAATTAATATGGAAGAATAAGACTATCGCAGAATCACCATTTTGTAAATACTGATGAAATAATTTACAGTTGGCCTTCCATAGCTGGAGGTTTGCATCCTTGGATACTGAGCGCCAACTGTACTTTGCCTCTTGATATTTAGGGTATGAGCATCTGAGGATTTTGGTATCCATTAGTCATCCTGAGAGATGACGGTATTTAGATAATGCTCATGAATGGATACTAAAACTATTAGGTGTAACGTTTATGGATAACTTTACAATGAAGGGAATCAAGCTGACCAATCCCTTAACATGTAGATTAATCTTGACACCTTTAAAAGTGAGATAACCAACTATACTTTCTTGATGTAACACAGTGTTAAGGAGACAGCATCTCTTTTGTGGCATTCTTCAAACTCCTCCCCCAAATATTGAACCTGAATCAAATCAAGCCTTTAACACCAATTTCTAATGCATAGGAAATTCCTGAAGAGAAGGAATCAGTTTTATGATACCATGGGGAAGCAATTAATCACATACATGTTGCAGATATTCCACAGGACTGCTCACTGGTTTCAACAAGTCAGAGGAATGAAAAATAAAGATACTTCTCTAGATTCAAAGACTCAAAAATAATTGAAAAGACCTAACAAATAGAGTTGAGTGGATTTGTTCTGATACTTATTTGAACCAACTAAATTAAATAAGGGCTTCCCAGGTGGTGCTAGTGGTAAAGAACCTGCCTGCCAATGCAGGGGTTGAAATAAAGGATAATTTGAATGTGGACTGAGAATTAATCATAGCAAAGAATTGTTAATTTTGTTAGCTTTGATAGTGGCACTGAGGTTAAATACCTTTGTAGATGCACCCCAAAGTAGTTAAGGGTGAAATTACATGACATCTTGAATTTGCTTTAAAATATTCAAGAAATAGGGGAGGGAGGAAACTGATGAAATAAATATGACAAAATATTGACAGGTGTTAAAGGTAGGGGATGTGTATATGAGAGTTTCCTGTACTTGCTGCACTTTTGTTCTTTGAAATTTTCACAATAAAATATATTTTAAAGCATCTTTTAGTTAAGATGCACAAAAGTGATACCTGTGTAAAAGGTATGGATTGTAAAAGTTTAGAGTTGAAGCACTTTGAGAGAAGAAATCAAGTTCCTTAATTTAATAAAAATTCCATCAAAACATGTGCATATGACTGTTCTGGTGAACATCACAAACCTGGGAAGATATCAAATTTAGGCCAAAACTCTGTGAAGTTATTATAGTAAGTAGAATAGGAAGGTATAAGAACACAGAAAGTGAAGAAATGAATTAAACTCGTGGTGTTGATATGTTAAGGTAACTGAAATTGTATACTTGGCAACACATTTTGTACTTACTGCATCTGTGTGCGTTTTGTCTAGTGTACAGGAATTTGATGTACTCAGAAGAATCAGTTGTGCTAAACTATAACTGAAATTTTGTAAGGAAACAATCATATTACAATCAGTGTTTAAATGCTCAAGAAAAATAGGTTTCCAAATTTTTTTTAGAATCAGATACATGATTTAATAAACTGAACATTAAAAATAGTTATGTTTTTCACTAGATGCACAAAGGTCCTTGGAGACTTATTGAGTTAATCTATATGTGGTATTGCAAATATGGGCTTCCTTGGTGACTCAGTGGTAAAGAATCCACCTGCCAAGCAGGAGAAGCATGTTTGATCCCTGGGTTGGAAAGATAACCTGGAGTAGAAAATGGTAGCCCACTCCAGTATTCTTGCCTGGGAAAATCCCATGGACAGAGGAGCTTGGCAGGCTATAGTCCATGCAGTCACAAAAGAGTCAGACATGACTGAGCAACTAAGCAACAACTGCAAATACACTGAGATAATTAATATTTTAAAGAGTTTTAGTTTTTTACTGAAAGGAGAGAAATATCCTCTACCATGAAAATTGAGCTGCTGCATTTCATTTTGCTGATGAGTTCTTTTTCACAGATTTACATTCATTTGTTAGAAATTTAGTATCTTACCTCCAAGATTGAGAAGGCCCAGAATCATGACATTATATTTTTGCCACTTGACATAAATTGATTTGGTTGTTCAGTGTTCATTTAAAATACATGACATTGTGTGTGTCTATATCTTGTTCGTGTAGACTAGCATCTTCTTTAGGAAATGGCTGTCTTTGCAGTATGTATCACTGGACTGATAAGTATGATGACAATGATGAAAAAAGATGTCACTAAGTTATGTTGATGGGCAGTGTATCTCATGGGAAAATACAAGCAATGTTTCTTAACTACAGGATTTGATGGATATATTTTTATTATACTAAGATGAAAAATACAGATATTACTTGTCCAGTCACATGTCTTTTCTGAAAAAGCTGTGTTTCATAATTAAGAGTCTTAAGGACAAGCCAAAAAATATATGCTTGCTAATCCACTTTACATTTTAGGAATCCTAACAGTTGAACATAAAGTTTCCCCCTCCTTACCCCTCAAAGATACCATCCTAGTGCTGCCTGCTCAAAAAGAGGTCTTCTTAATTCTCACAACTATAACATATTTTTAATCCCTTGAGAGAACACCAGTCTCAGGCAAATATGTCACATCTCAGATTGTTGTGATGGGCTTCTTTCAGATGTAAGCAGCTATGTTTATGACTTCAAAGGTAAGTGGCCATTTGAGCCTGGGTCATATTAGTGTGCTTAAATCAAGAAGGACCTTTAAAAAGGGGGGGTGGGAATAATTCATCTCTTTCTTTTTCCTTTTGGCATCTTTTACCCTAAATAATGCCCATGCTCGTGTGATTTTCCAGCTCTCTCACAAAACCTGTTCTCTGGAACTTACTATTTACTGACACATTTTCTACTGAAAACATGGCTGCATTTCTTGCTTTCACACACAGGATGCCAGTTCCTGAAGTTTCTGTTTGTCTTAGATGTCTGGCATCAGAATGACAAGACTGTGTCTATTAAACCCTTACAACATATCATACTGTATAATAGCAGAAAATCAATGTGGTTGCATGTCCTTCATTTATTTCTAGAAAACTTGCTTTATACTGTGTGATTTCCAGTAAGATTTGTCATTTATTGAGCACTTACTAATTTTCTACCAAATTCTTACTTTTCCTAAGATCAGTTTCCTTCCATGATTCCAGTTGCCTTTCATGTTGCTATCAATGCACTTTGAACAATTTCTGATGTTATATTTAACACATTCCAAAGCAGACAACTGGAAGAGTAAAAGTTCTAATGCCCAAGATGTATGAAAAGTATTTAAAGGACTACTTTTTAAACATGGGCCCCTGCATTTTCATATTATAGTGGGTCCTGTCAATTATGTAGCCATAACGAGCAAGGGTAACTATTTAAATGACACTCTAACCTACTGATTAATTTTGCTTGTTTATGACTATATACAGGGCTTCCCTGGTGGCTCAGATGGTAAAGAAGCTGCCTTCAATACAGAAGACCCAGGTTTGATCCCTGGGGCAGGAAGATCTCCTGGAGAAGGGAATGGCAACCCACTCTAGTATTCTTGCCTGGAGAATTCCGTGGACAGAGGAACTTGATGGCCTACAGTCCATGGGGTTGCAAAGAGTCAGACACGACTGAGCAACTAACACTTACTCACTTATGATTGTATGTAATGGATACACACACTCACAGTAATTTTCTTGTGTCTGGCTCCTTTAATTCAGTAATTGTGCATTCTTGCATATGATCATTTGTTGTAGGTTGTTTACACTCATTATTATAGAGCAAGAAATTTCTGTGTTCAATCATCAGAATTCTGTTTTAGCAGAGCTAGGGTGGGGCCCAATAATTTGTCTAACAAGTCTGGGAGAGTCATGTTGATGCTGATGGTCAGGGAACATGAAATGGTGGTCTAATTAAGGAGATAAAAAAGTAAATAGACAATTCTAATGCAAAAATAAATGCTACCGTGATCTGGGGACATAAAGGAAAAAAAAAAAAAAAAAAAAGAAGAACCCAGAGTGATAGTGATGGTGGTAAAACATTCTCGCTGAAATAACCACTGTGCTGAATTTGGAGATGGAGTGTTAGCTGTAGAGGAAAAGGTGATTCTAGGCAGAGAAAAAACTTTGTGGAAGCTTTGGTGGGTGATCAGTAAGCCACTTTTAGGATACTGCAGCAGTTCCACTTGGCAGGAACACTAAATGAAGTTACAGAGAAACCTGGTGACTCAGTGGTCAAGAACCTGACTGCAATGCAGGAGACGCAGGAGATGCATCTATCTATATCCTTGTCTGAGAAGATGAGCTGGAGGAGGGCATGGCAACCTGCTCCAGTATTCTTGTCTGGAGAATCTGATGGACTGAGGAGCCTGCCGGGATACAGTCCATAGGGTCACAAAGAGTTGGCTACAGCTGAAGCAACTGAGCATGCAGGCATGCATGCAGAGACAACCAGAGGAAAAAAAGGAAAAGCAGAATGTCTTGAAGTGACTAATTTCGTAGACTGAAAGTCCAGCATCAGATGAATGAATGTATCTCATAGTCTAAATTTACATCCAAGTAATGGAGGGTATTTGCCCATACAGAAAAATGAAATTATTTACATTAGAAAAGATTGTCATAAAATTCCTGTTTTTCTCTGTAATATTTAAGTCAGGAAAAAAATTACTCTCCCAAATGGATTTATACCTAACTTTTAAAACAAGATATACATTTTGTTTCTTTTCTAAAACAAACTATGAAAAGTGAAAAGTGAAGTCGCTCAGTCATGTCTGACTCTTTGCAACCCCATGGACTGTAACCTACCAGGCTCCTCTGTGCATGGGATTTTCCATGCAATAGTACTGGAGTAGATTGCCATTTCCTTCTCCAGGGGATCTTCCCAACTCAGGGATTGAACCCGGGTTTCCCACATTGTAGACAGACACTTTACTATCTGAGCCACCAGGGAAGTCCAAAACAAACTATATAGCCACTTAAAGGATAATAAGAATAATGTAATCATAATACTTTTGAGTACTAGGCATTGCCTCATTTAATCCTACCTAAAATCCTATGTGTTATTTCCCTTTTATATATGTTTTATGAATGATAGGATGAGATATGGAAGCTTAAGCAATTTGGTAAGGGCCATTCAGTTAAATTTGGGACCCAGGTCTAATTTCAAGGCCATACTCTTAAGCAACAAGTCTGTTTTCTTTGTGTTTCATGTTGAGCATACATGATAGAACTGTGGTCTGGAGCCATGGAATGGTCCTTTAGGCAAGATCTATCAGGATTCATCTTTGGAAGAATCTCAACCTTACCTTCATAGAGTTAGCAGTCTGGTAGGCAAAAAGATATGACTACAAATGGGTGTAATAAATCATTACAGTGAACAATTGGGCACTACTAAATCAGAGGACAATTCTACTTGATGAAAAGAGTACAAGTATACAGAAAGAATTTAGAAAGACTATGAGGTACAAGTTGAGTACTTCAATCCATGTAGGTATTTGGCAAGCAAAGAGAAAAGGCTTAGACAGGGGGAAGATTTTGAACAAAAGCTCTCTATGTTCTAGGAAATGAAAACAGTTCCATCTAGTTGAGGAATGAGGTAAATCAGGAAGAAAATGAAACTGAAAAGGTGAATAGATTACCTAATGGAAGGTCCTCTATGCCATGTAAAGTCATAGGGACTTTGTTACTGACGAGGGAAAGATTAAACAGAGGAATCACATGATAATATTTACCTTTTAAAAAATGTTTTTGAAATATAGTTGATTTACAATATTTTGTTAGTTTCAGGTGTACAGCATAGTAATTAAGTATTTTTTCAGATTATTATATGCAGAGTACATCATGAGAAACGCTGGGCTGGAGGAAGCACAGCCTGGAATCAAGATTGCCAGGAGAAATATCAATAACTTCAGATATGCAGATGACACCACCCTTATGGCAGAAAGTGGAGAGGAACTAAAAAGCCTCTTGATAAAAGTGAAAGAGGAGAGTGAAAAAGTTGACTTAAAACTCAACGTTCAGAAAACTAAGATAATGGCATCTGGTCCCATCACTTCATGGGAAATAGATGGGGAAACGGTAGGAACAGTGTCAGACTTTATTTTTGGGGGGGGGGCTCCAAAATCACTGCAGATGGTGATTGCAGCCATGAAACTAAAAGATGCTTACTCCTTGGAAGGAAAGTTATGACCAACCTAGACAGCATATTCAAAAGCAGAGACATTACTTTGCCAACAAAGGTCTGTCTAGTCAGGGCTATGGTTTTTCCAGTGGTCTCGTATGGATGTGAGAGTTGGACTATAAAGAAAGCTGAGCACCAAAGAATTGTTTTGTGGAGTTAGAGAAGACTCTTGAGAGTCCCTTGGACTGCAAGGAGATCCAACCAGTCTATCCGAAAGGAAATCAGTCCTGAATATTCATTGGAAGGACTGATGCTGAAGCTGAAACTCCAATACTTTGGCCACCTGATGCAAACAGCTGACTCATTTGAAAAGACCCTGATGCTGAGAGAGGTTGAGGGCAGGAGGAGGATGAGATGGTTGGATGGCATCACTTACTCAATGGACATGTGTTTGGGTGAATTCTGGGAGTTGGTGATGGACAGGGAGGCCTGGCGTGCTGTGGTTCAATGGGTCGCAAAGAGTTGGACACGACTGAGCGACTGAACTGAACTGAACTCCATTATAGCCTATTATAAGATAGTGAGTATAGTTCTCTGTGTTATACAGTATATCCTTGTTGCTTACTTATTTTATATATAACAGTTTTTATCTGTTAATCCCATAGCCTAATTTGTCCCTCTCCCCTTACCTATACCTTTTGGTAATCACAAATTTGTTTTCTATATCTGTGAGCCTGTTCCTGTTTTTCATATACATTCATTTGCATTTTGTAGGATTCCATGTATAAGTGATATACTATTTGTCTTTCACTATATGACTTATTTCACTAAGTATAATATTCTCTAGGTTCATCCATGTTGCTGCATATAGAAGTGTTCCATTCTTTTTTTTATAGCTGAATTATATATACATATAATTGAGCTTCCATGGTAGCTCAGACAGTGAAGAATCTGCCTGCAATATGGGAAACCTAGGTTCGATCCCTGGGTCAGGAAGATCTCCTGGAGAAGGGAATGTCTACCCACTCCAGTATTCTAGCCTGGAGAATTCCATGGACAGAGGAGCCTAACAGGCTACAGTCCATCGGATTGCAAGGAGTCAGATGACTGAATGACTCTCATTTTCATGTATATACAACCAATCACATTTTCTTAAGCCAATCATCTGTTGATGGGCATTGGTGTGCTTCCATGACTTGGTTACTGTAAATAGTGCTGCTATGAACATTGGAGGTGCATGTATTTTTTCAAATTAGTTTTCATTTCTTTTCTGGATATATACCCAGGAATGAAATTGCTGGATCTTATGATAGTTTTATTTTTAGTTTTTTGAAGACTCTCCATACTGTTATCCATAGTGGCTGCACCAATTTATATCCCCACCAACAGTGTAGGAGGATTCCCTTTTCTCCACATCTTCTCCAAAATATGTTTTTTTTAGACTTTATGATAGTCATTCTGACACATGTGAGGTGATACATCATTGTGGGTTTTTTTTTTTAAGGATTTATTTATTTATTTTGATGTGGACCATTTTTTTTTAGTCTTTATTGAATCTGTTACAATGTCACTTCTGTTGTTTATGTTCTTGTATTTTGACCATGAACATGTATGATAGCTCCCTGACCAGGGATTGAACCCGCACCTCCTTCATTGGAAAGTGAAGTCCTAACCACTGGACTTCCAGGGAAGTCCCCTTATTGTGGTTTTGATTTGAATTTTCTAATAATTAGTGATGTTGAGAATCTTTTCAAGTTCCTTTTAGCCATCTGTATGTCTTCCTTGGAGAAATGTCTAGTTAGGTCTTCTGCCCATTTTTGTAATTGGTTCTTTTAAAATTGAGTTATATGAACTGTTTGTTTATTTTGGGTATTAACTCCTTGTTGATCACATCATTTGTAAATGTTTTCTCCCATTCTGTAGTCATCCTTTTCTTTTGTCAAAGATTTCCTTTGCTGTGCAAAAGTTTTTAAGTGTAATTAGGTCTCATTTGTTTGTTTTTGCTTTTATTTCTTTTGCTTTAGGAATATATTGAAGAAAATATTGCTATGACTTATCTCAAAGAGTGTTCTGCCTGTGTTCTCTTCTATAAGTTTTTGGGTTTCACTCCTTAAACCTGAAACCATTTGAGTTTATTTTTGTACATGGTGTGAAGAAATGTTCTAATCTCATTGTTTTACATGTAGCTACCCAGTTTTCCCAGTACCTCTTGTTGAACAGACTCTCTTTTCACCATTGTATATTCTTGCCTCCTTTGTTGTAGACTAATTGGCTATATGAGCATGGGTTTATTTCTGGGTTCTCTGTTCTATTCCATTGATCTATGTCTGCTTTTGTACCAATAACATGTCGTTTTGATTGCTTTGGCTTTATAATATGCTCTAAAGTCTGCGAGGGTTATACATCAAGCTTTGTTCTTTTTCCTCAAGATTGCTTTGGCAATTTGGAATCATATGTGTTTCTATATAAATGTTAGTATTTTTAGTTCTAATTCTGTAAAAAAAATGTCATGGCTGTTATTAATGTTTAGCATTATAACAGATTTCTGCATAGTAATATTGTATTTTACAACCTTGCTGATTTCATTCACTAGTTCTAATAGTTTTAGGGTGGATATTTTAGGATTCTGTATATAGAGTATCATATTATCTGCAAATAATGACAGTTTTACCTCTTTCCTTCCAATTTGCATATCTTTTATTTCTTTTTCTTGTCTGATTGCGTGGCTAGAACTTCCAATACTATGTTAATAGAATACTATGTTAATAGACACAATACTGTATTAATAGACTTGTTCCTCTACATTTTCATTTTCCTTAATTTTCTCCGTCTCTATGAATTTAGATAAAATGGCTACGTATTATGGTCTTGGAAGTGCTGTTCTTATGTAGGAGTGTTCCTGTGTAGATTGTGTTTACCCAGTGCCTTTGGTGGAAGGACTGAGTTTGATATGTTCACTGGTCAACATCTTTCCTCAAGATGTGCTGAACACAATCACTTCCATTGGGGGCATGGCTTGTGATAGAGGAGCTGGAGTTTGTTCAGAGTTTGAGGCAGGACTTCCTCTCTGTTCAGTGGTCCTCACCACCGTGTTAAGGGCAGAGTCTGCTCCCAGGTTGCTTGATCAGAAGCCCTGAGAGTTTGGCTCAAGCTGGCTTGTTCCTTTTAAGTGTGTGCTTTTTTCCTCTCCCCACACTGGGGACTTTGCCCCAATGAAGGAGATGCTGAAGCTTGTGAGCTTGTGATCTTAGAGAGTCACATGGACTGCCTGTGTAGATATTTGTGGCTCTGCTCAGATGCAGCCCATGGTTGTGTCTTTCCTCCTATTTTACTTATTATAAACAATTATAGTGTTGTTGCTGGATATCAACTTACATATGGGCAAGGTTTTTTTTAAATTTGGAGGCATTAATATTAGTTGTCACCATGGTAATAATAATGAGGTTGGTAACTACCATTCGTCAAGTCTCCATGATAAACTTGGTGTTTCATGTATATTATATCAAATTATATACCAATTCTATGAAGCAGGCAGATATTATTGCTACTTTAGAGATAAGAATCTTAAGGCTTAAATAATTATCCTAGTTCACATAGTAAGTGGTAGGGCAAAGATTTAAACTCAAATATGACCTAGAAGCTCATACCTTTAACCATTAAATGAATTCTTACATTCTGTCTCTCTTAAGTTGGTACATGGTAGAGAGTTACTGTTTAGTAAATGTCTGTCTTTTAAATACATAAAAGAACTCAAGCAATACATGTGAACAAAGTTTTGTATGCCCCAGAGGACTTACTTTAATGATCGAAAATAAATGGAAATGGAAATGATATATAATTAACATCATATATATGCATAAAAAGATGATTATAAATTTAAAAATCTAAACCTAAAAAGGTAAATTAAATGTGTAATAAAGGGGCTGATTTTCATACATTGAAAAACTAAGGCTAAGAAGAAAGAAAAAAGAAATGTGAAGGCATACTTTCATGTAAATAAGAAAGGGGAAGTAAAAAGATTTGTATGTGGTGAGGACTGCAGCAATTCATCATCAATTGTCTCAGGAACTATTACTCAGTGTTAGAAGAATTATGCATAATTTGATCCATCCAAAAAAGTTATTTCTAGCACTTTGAACTTTCATATGTTCTAAGCAGCAACTTTTTTTTTCTTTACCAGCCACGGGTGTACATGAGTTCCTAATCCTGAACCCCCCTCCCACCTCCCACCCCATATCATCTCTCTGGATCATCACCGTGCACCAGCCCCAAGCACCCTGTATCCTATATCAAACATAGACTGGCGATTCGTTTCTTACCTGATAGTATACATGTTTCAATGCCATTCTCCCAAATCCTCCCACCCTCTCCCTCTCCCACAGAGTCTAAAAGTCTGTTCTATACATCTGTGTCTCTTTTGCTGTCTCACATAGAGGGTTATCATTACCATCTTTCTAAATTCCATATATATGTTTTAGTATACTGTATTGGTGTTTTTCTTTCTGGTTTACTTCACTCTGTATAATAGGCTCCAGTTTCATCCACCTCATTAGAACGGATTCAAATGTATTCTTTTTAATGGCTGAGTAATACTCCATTGTGTATATGTACCACAGCTTTCTTATCCATTCATCTTAAGCAGCAACTTTTAAAAACTGAAGTTATGTGAGATTATGTTTAATTTCTGTATATTATTCAAGATATGCTAAACTGTAACAAAATACCTCTAATCTCAGTGATATAAAAAACAAAAGTTAATTCTTGCTCATCTTAAAATAAATAGGCTTGAGGGAGAAGGACTCTGATATATGCAATCATTCTGGGATGTAGGCTTATTCCATTTGGTATAATTACTATCCCCAGGGCTTCAGTAACCTCCACTAGATCCTCCACATGCAGTCATCAGTTTAAGAAAAAAGAGTGAAGATATTTACTTGAGGTTTTAGTGTCCATATATGGAAATGCATCACTTCTTTCTTCTCATATTCCATCAGACAAACTCAATCCCATGATCCATGTAACTATAGGAGAGCTCTGATAGTAGCTAAGGAGTGAGAACAAATATCAGGGCCCAATTACTCAGTCACTTGCATTATCCCTAACTATATTTGTTAGCTCCTATGAGGCATAAATATCACTTTTTAATTATTTCTATGCTCTATAATCCCTAAGAATTTCTGGAATATAGTAGACTCTCAACTAATTGTTGACTAACTACCTGAACTCTCTAGCTCACTTCTTAGCTTTAGGGCCATTTAAAGATCCTCAAAGGCCGTAATCCCACTTATTTTAGAAGCCCAAATCTGTATGGTATCAAACTATAAACATATATTACATACCATATTAATATACTTTTTTACCAGTAAGATTTGAAAAACACTGTAAATTCTTGATTTTGGAATTGACTACTGTAAAATGGTAAAACTGATCAAAAAGAGAATTGGTTACATTTAAGAAGAAAAGGGAATAAAGGCTTGATAGATAAAATAAAATGCATTGTTAATAAATTCAAAGAAAAAGGGTATAGGATTAAAACATCTCTTAACAACACATGAAATAAGGAGAAGGAAATAAAAACTGTAGCATTCTTGCCATCACAAGAAGATTAAATCAAGAACACTATTGAATTTTTACTAAATGGAGAAGAAAGTATCATAACTAAGAGTAAGCCAAGAACACTGTTGAATTTTTACTAAATGGAGAAGAAAGTATCATAACTAAGAGTAAGCTACGAAGGTCCATCTACTCAAAGCTATGGTTTTCCCAGTAGTCATGTATGGATGTGAGAGTTGGACTGTGAAGAAGGCTGAGGGCCCAAGCATTGGTACTTTGAACTGTGGTGTTGGAAAAGACTCTTGAGAGTCCCTTGGACTGCAAGGAGATCCAACCAGTCAATATTCAAGGAAATCAATCAGTCCTGAATATTCATTGGAAGGACTGATGCTGAAGCTGAAAACCCAATACTCTGGCCACCTGATGCAAAGAACTGACTCCTTGGCAAAGACCTTGATGCTTGTAAAGATTGAAGGCAGGAGGAGAAGGAGACAACAGAGGATGAGATGGTTGGATGGCATCACTGACTGATGGACATGAGTTTGAGCAAGCTCCAAGAGTTCCTGGGAGACAGAGAAGCCTGGCATGCTGCAGTCCAAGGGGTTGCAAAGAGTCAGACATGACTGAGTAACTGAACTGAACTGAATTGAACACAGTCACCCCTTCTGACTACCTTGGTAACTAAAACCTATATTATGATAATGTTACTATAGTGAAAAATGCCTCCAGGAAAATAATAAAACTAATAATTAGAAGTGGAGCCACATGTGACCCCTCCCCCCAATCTGGAGGGAAGATCTTTGACTTTTGGAAGGGGTTAAGAAAAAGCATCACTATGAACAGGTGATGGAAGTGATGGAATTCCAGTTGAGCTATTTCAAATCCTGAAAGATGATAGTGTGAAAGTGCTGCCAGCAAATTTGGAAAACTCAGCAGTGGCCACAGGACTGGAAAAGGTCAGTTTTCATTCCAATCCCAAAGAAAGACAATGCCAAAGAATGCCCAAACTACCGCAGAATTGCACTCATCTCACATGCTAGTAAAGTAATGTTCAAAATTCCCCAAGCCAGGCTTCAGCAATACATGAACCGTGAACTTCCAGATGTTCAGGCTGGTTTTAGAAAAGGCAGAGGAACCAGAGATCAAATTGCCAACATTCGCTGGACCATGGAAAAAGCAAGAGAGTTCCAGAAAAACATCTATTTCTGCTTTATTGACTATGCCAAAGCCTTTGACTGTGTGAATCACAATACTGTGGAAAATTCTGAAGGAGATGGGAATATCAGACCACCTGACTTGCCTCTTGATAAACCTATATGCAGGTCAAGAAGCAACAGTTAGAACTGGACATGGAACAACAGACTGGTTCCAAATAGGAAAAGGGGTAGGTCAAGGCTGTATATTGTCACCCTGCTTTTTTAACTTCTATGCAGAGTACATAATGAGAAACACTGGGCTGAGGAGGCACAAGCTGGAATCAAGATTGCAGGGAGAAATATCAGTAACCTCAGATATGCAGATGACACCACCCTTAGGGCAGAAAGTGAAGAGGAGCTAAAAAGCCTCTTGATGAAAGTGAAAGAGGAGAGTGAAAAAGTTGGCTTAAAGCTCAACATTCAGAAAACGAAGATCATGGCATCTGGTCCCATCACTTCATGGGAAATAGATGGGGAAACAGTGGAAACAGTGTCAGACTTTATTTGGGGGCTCCAAAATCACTGCAGATGGTGACTGCAGCCATGAAATTAAAAGACGCTTACTCCTTGGAAGAAAAGTTATGACCAACCTAGATAGCATATTGAAAAGCAGAGGCATTACTGTGCCTACTAAGGTCTGTCTAGTCAAGGCTATGGTTTTTCCTGTAGTCATGTATGGATGGGAAAGTTGGACTGTGAAGAAGGCTGAGCACCGAAGAATTGATGCTTTTGAACTGTGGTGTTGGAGAAGACTCTTGAGAGTCCCTTGGGCTGCAAGGATATTCACCCAGTCCATTCTGAAGGAGATCAGCCCTGGGATTTCTTTGGAAGGAATGATGCTAAAGCTGAAACTCCAGTACTTTGGCCACCTCATGCAGAGTTGACTCATTGGAAAAGACTTTGATGCTGGGAGGGATTGAGGGCAGGAGGAAACGGGGACAACAGAGGATGAGATGGCTGGATGGCATCATGGACTCGATGGACGTGAATCTGAGTGAACTCGGGGAGTTGGTGATGAACAGGGAGGCCTGGTGTGCTGCGATTCATGGGGTCACAAAGAGTCGGACACGACTGAGCAACTGAACTGAACTGAACTGAGAAACCCTATACATGGTGTTTCATGGACAGAAACCCTATACAAGGTGGTAGATTACAGAATTTTAAGTAATTCATTTAAGTGAAATCAGTTTTGATTTCCCCACAATAATTATATATACTGCTACTGCTGTTGCTGCTAAGTCAGTTCAGTCATGTCCAACCTTGTGCAAGCCCATAGACAGCAGCCCACCTGGCTCCCCTATCTCTGGGATTCTCCATACAAGAACACTGGAGTGGGATGTCATTTCCTTCTCCAATGCATGAAAGTGAAAAGGGAAAGTGAAGTCTCTCAGTCCTGTCTGACTCAGCGACCCCATGGACTGCAGCCTACCAGGCTCCTCTGTCCATGGGATTTTCCAGCCAAGAGTACTGGAATGGGTTGCCATTGCCTTCTCCAATAATCTATACTAGGAAATTCTTAATGAAGTGAAAAATTTTAAGAATTACTTTCAAATATAAGGACAATGATTTGTGAATTCTAAGAATGAAGTTGACTTGCTATAATTTATTTAAATATTCAATTAACTATTTAGATTTTGCTCCTTTTTATATTTTGAGGCCGATGTATACATATAAATTTTATGTCTCCAGTGTTTGTGTAAGCCCTTGAAAAGCTCAGAGATCCTGGGCTCTACGCCCCCATTTTGTAACAGAGCAAATGGTCATGTTTGGTATTTGCCAATTGGGTTTGAACTGAAGCGTGGTATGTGGAGAAAGGCACATTATTTCTCCTGTGTCAATTCACAGATGGAAACCAAGGGCACTTATTCAGAGGGTTTTCTTTTGACAGATAAGTTTAAACTTTATAAATGATAAATATAAATACACACATATATATAAATAATGGGCTTCCCTGATAGCTCAGTTGGTAAAGAATCTGCTGCAATGTAGGAAACTCTGGTGATTCCTGTTTCAGGAAGATCTACTGGAGAAGGGACAGGCTACTCACTCCAGTATTCTTGGGCTTTCTTGTGGCTTAGCTGGCAAAGAACCTGCCTGCAATGTGGGAGACCTGGGTTTGATCCCTGAGTTGGGAAGATCCCCTGAAGAAGGGAAAGGCTACCCACTCCAGTGTCCTGGTCTGAAGAATTCCATGGACTGTATAGTCTGTGGGGTCACAAGAGTCTGACATAACTGAGCTACTTTCACTTCACTTTATATATAAATAAAAATAAAAAGATAGATAAAGTTCTACTAGGTGCCAGACCCTGTGCTGGTTCTTACTCTTTTTAGTAGGCCTTACCTTTGAAGGCTTTATATTTAGCAGCCAGTTACTAATTTGGCCTGAATCAAGTTTTTATATATATGATAAATGTAAAAATTATAATTTTCCCAGTCCTTTGTTCCCTCTGATAGTCTATATAAGGCACCAATTTTTCTTCTCTTCTATCTACCATCTATCTATCATCAATATAGAATCATGCATTCTTATTTTATTCAATGGATTATTATTTTCAGTTTGTGTTAAATTGCTGTCAGTGGGCCTCCTTTACAGTGGTTCCTGGTCCCTTTATCATGTTCCCATATTTTTTACTATTTCCTTATTTTCCAAGAACTCTAGATCCTTTTATTGTGGAAAGCTATTTAGAAATGGAGATTTGTATGCTAGTTGTGTTCCCTGCTAATAGATTTTATTACTTCCTTGGAGCAAAAAAGGCTAGAAAATACACTCTCCACAACACACACACACACACACACACACACACACACACACATTTATTCTAAGATTTCCTGTTCCAGTCCAAATTCTGAATGATTCTTTCTTTACTATCCTTATTCCATTTGCATCTCCCCTCTGCAGTGAGAACCCTGGTTCCTAACGTTAACATGTTCACTTACTGTCTCTGTTCTACAGTACACACAAAAAAAGTTTCAGAATTGCTATACTGTTATAGAGAAATCTGTATGCAGGTCAGGAACCAACAGTTAGAACTGGACATGGAACAACAGACTGGTTCCAAATAGGAAAAGGAGTACATCAAGGCTTTATATTGTCACCCTGCTTATTTAACTTATATGCAGAGTACATCATGAGAAACACTGGGCTGGAAGAAGCACAAGCTGAAATCAAGATTGCTGGGAGAAATATCAATCACCTCAGATATGCAGATGACACCACCCTTATGGCAGAAAGTGAAGAGGAGCTAAAAAGCCTCTTGATGAAAGTGAAAGAGGAGAGTGAAAAAGTTGGCTTAAAGCACAACATTCAGAAAATGAAGATCATGGCATCTGGTCCCATCACTTCATGGGAAATAGATGGGGAAACAGTGGGAAAAGTGTCAGACTTTATTTTTGGGGTCTCCAAAATCACTGCAGATGGTGACTGCAGCCATGAAATTAAAAGACGCTTACTCCTTGGAAGAAAAGTTATGACCAACTTAGATAGTATATTCAAAAGCAGAGACATTACTTTGCCGACTAAGGTCCGTCTAGTCAAGGCTATGGTTTTTCCTGTGGTCATGTATGGATGTGAGAGTTGGACTGTGAAGAAAGCTGAGCGCTGAAGAATTGATGCTTTTGAACTGTGGTGTTGGAGAAGACTCTTGAGAGTCCCTTGGACTGCAAGGAGATCCAACCAGTCCATTCTGAAGGAGATCAACCCTGGGATTTCTTTGGAAGGAATGATGCTAAAGCTGAAGCTCCAGTACTTTGGCCACCTCATGCAGAGTTGACTCATTGGAAAAGACTCTGATGCTGGGAGGGATTGGGGGCAGGAGGAAAATGGGACGAAGAGGATGAGATGGCTGGATGGCATCACGGACTCGATGGATGTGAGTCTGAGTGAACTCCGGGAGATGGTGATGGACAGGGAGGCCTGGTGTGCTGTGATTCATGGGGTCACAAAGAGTCAGACACGACTGAGCAACTGAACTGAACTGAATACTGTTATAAACAACACATCTACTAAAAAAAGTTCAAGATTTGTTTCAATTTTTATATTATTTTGACTACAGATATATAGTTAAACTGTTTAAAAAGGTTCAAAATTTACTTAGTATTTTAAAAAAATTCTCCTTCAGCCTCCTTACCAAATTTTAAGGCCTGACTGATTCCAGTCTTTTTTTAAGTTTAAGTGTAACTCTCTAATGGATGCCTCCCCAAGGTCTGTATTAGATTAGGTCTGTTTGTTAGATGGTCTCATAGCATCCTTTGCTTTTCTTCTATAGAACTTTTCCTTTTTTGGTCTTTATGGTTGTTTATGGACTCTCCTCCCAATATGCTGTAAGTTTCAAAAGGACAGAGATAATGTCTCCCTTATCTCCCCTTATTCTCCTATGAACTGTAGTAGGTATTAAAATAAAAGTTCATTGGGTAAATGAATTATATCTAATAGTTGCTACAGGAGCACAAAAAAGAAATTATAAAAGGTAGTTTGTTACATTGCTTCTTTCTCTCACTATTCCACCCTTTTCTTTCCTTCTCCAGAAGCAGAGATTTATCAGTTTAGTTGACAAATATTTGTTAAGCAACATTTTTGAGCACCTAATGCATATTTCCTGAGAACTGAAATATATATATATATATATATATATATTTATATTTATATATAATTTAGGAGACTAAGATCTAGTGCCAACAAAAATGAACTCAAAATGACTTAAAGACAATAATTATAAGACACAGCACCATAAAATTCCTAGAAAAGAGTATAGGCAAAGCATTCTCTGATGTAAAGTGTACCAGTGTTTTCTTAGGTCATTCTCCCCAGGCAATAGAAATGAAAACAAAAGTAAATGAGACCTAATCAAAGTCACAAGCATTTGCATAGCAAAGGAAACCATAAAAACAAATGGAAAGACAACCTACAGAATGGGAGAAAATATTTGCAAATGATGTAACAGACAAAGGCTTAATCTCCAACATATGCAAACAGCTCATAAAACTCAACAACAACAAATAAGCCCAATCAAAAAATGGGCAAAAGATTTTAATAGACATTTCTCCAAAAAAGACAATCAGATGGCCAGTAGACACATGAAAAGATGCTCAACATCATTAATCATTCAGTTCAGTTCAGTTCAGTCACTCGGTTGTGTCCGACTCTTTGCAACCCCATGAATCACAGCACACCAGGCCTCCCTGTTCATCACCATCTCCCAGAGTTCACTCAGACTCATGTCCATCGAGTCAGTGATGCCATCCAGCCATCTCATCCTCTGTTGTCCCATTCTCCTCCTGCCCCCAATCCCTCCCAGCATCACAGTCTTTTCCAATGAGTCAACTCTTTGCATGAGGTGGCCAAAGTACTGGAGCTTCAGCTTTAGCATCATTCCTTCCAAAGAAATCCCAGGGCTGATCTCCTTCAGAATGGACTGGTTGGATCTCTTTGCAGTCCAAGGGACTCTCAAGAGTCTTCTCCAACACCACAGTTCAAAAGCATCAATTCTTTGGTGCTCAGCCTTCTTCACAGTCCAACTCTCACATCCATACATGACCACAGGAAAAACCATAGCCTTGACTAGATGGACCTTAGGGAAATGCAAATCAAAACTACAATGAAGTAACATCTCATACTGATCAGAGTGGCCATCATTAAATAGTATATGAATAACATATGCTGGGAAGGGTATGTAAAAAAGGGAAACCACCTACATTGTTGATGGGAATGTAAGTTGGTACAGCCATTATGGAAAACAGTATGAAGGTTCCTCAGAAAACTAAAAATAAAGTTACCATATGGTCCAGCAATCTCACTTCTGGGAATATACCCATAAAAACTATAATTCAAAAAGATACATGCAACCCTATGTTCATAGCAGCACCATTCACGATAGCCAAGGTATGGAAACAACCTAAATGTCCATAAACAGGTGAATGGATAAAGAAGATGTACATATATATGATATGACATATATAACATAAATAATATATACTACTCAGCCATAAAGAATCATAATAATGCCATTTGCAGCACCAGGGATGCAACTAGAGATTATCATACTAAGTGAAGTAGTTAGAAAAAGAAAGACAAACACCATATGACACCACTCATATGTGAAATCTAAAATATGGCACAAATAAAAAAAATAAAATATGGCACAAATGAACCTATATACAAAACAGAAACAGACTCATAGACATAAAGAATAGACTTGTGGTTGCCAAGGGGGAGGGGAGAGAGAGGGATGGGCTAGGAGTTTGGAGTTGGTAGATGCAAACTATTATATTTAGAATGGATAAACAGCAAGGTACTAATATATAGCAAACTATATTCAATATCTTGTGATAAACCATAATGGAAAAGAATTTTAAAAAATGTACATATGTGTATAAATGAGTCACTTTACTATACAGCGGAGATTGGCAAAACATTGTAAATCAGCTATGCTTCAATTAAAAACAAAAGAAAAAGATCTAGTGCCAAAATATATTGTCTAATGTCTAAAGAAATCAACAGGGCTTTCTCAAAGACCCCAGAAAGATCAGGCAGATGGGTTACTACATTTATCTGCCTTAAAATGTAGATGTTCTTTTGACTCATAATCAGTACATTTCATGTTCATTTTTGAAGGTATTTCTGCCAAGTATGCTTTCTCTTCAGTGGTTAAATGTAAAAATAGAACTTCTCCCTTGAGAAGACTCTGAATTAGGTTCCACATATGAGTGTGAAAATCTATTACTGACAGGATTGCAGTGTAAATAGTTGTAAATAAATTTTTAAGGTGGGTCAAAAGTCATGTAATTTCTCATTTGGACCCTTCAAATGGAAACCATGTGGCCCATGATTAAATTGAATTTCTCTTTATATGTTAGAAAACAATAAATAGGAAACAAAGCAATTTAAATAATGACGAGAACCTGTTCATGAGGAATTTAAATGAAGTAGGAAGAAAGTTACTATGAAGTGATTTCTGTCACATGCTTTACCTTCGTCTATTGCTCTTAGATCCAAAGAATCCTGTGTCATCTTTCTTTATACCCTAAATCAGATAGTTATTTTTTTCTGTTGAATTCTTTTACTTAGTAAAGGAAAAGTAAAATTCCTTCCCTTCACTTTTTCTTCTGAATAAAGTTGGAGGATAATTAAGTAAAGAAGAATGTAAAAGGAGAAACTATGGTGAGATGGGCACGTATAGGCTTGAATCCAGAAAAGCCTGTCTCTCAGTTCAGCTCAGTTCAGTCGCTCAGTCATGTCCAATTCTGTGACCCCATGGACTGCAGCATGCCAGGCTTCCCTGTCCATTACCAACTCCCGGAGCTTGCTCAAACTCATGTCCATTGAGTCAGTGATGCCATCCTACCATCTCATCCTCTGTCACCCCCTTCTCCTCCCACCTTCAATCTTTCCCAGCATCAGGGCCTTTGTCAGTGAGTCAATTCTTTGCATCAGGTGACCAAAGTATCAGAGCTTCAGCTTCAGCATCAGTCCTTCCAATGAACATTCAGGACTATTTCCTTTAGGATGGACTGGTTTGATCTCCTTGTAGTCCAAGGGACTCTCAAGAGTCTTCTCCAACACCACAGTTCAAAAGCATCAATTCTTCTTCCCTCAGATTTCTTCATAGTCCAACTCTCACATCCATATATGACGACTGGAAAAGCCATAGCCTTGACTAGATGGACCTTTGTTAGCAAAGTAATGTCTCTGCTTTTTAATATGCTGTCTAGGTTGGTCATAGCTTTTCTTCCAAGGAGCAAGTGTCTTTTAATTTCATGGCTGCAGGCAGCATCTGCAGTGATTTTGGAGCCCCCCAAAATAAAGTCTCTCACTATTTCCATTGTCTCCTCATCTAATTGCCATGAAGTGATGGGACCAGATGCCATGAATTTTGTTTTTTGAATGTTGAGTTTTAAGCCAGCTTTTTCACTCTCCTCTTTCTCTTTCATCAAGAGGCTCCTCAGTTCCTCTTCACTTTCTGCCATATGAATGGTGCCCCCTGTGTATCTGAGGTTATTGATATTTCTCCTGGCAATCTTGATTCCAGCTTATGCTTCATCCAGCCTGGCATTTTGCCTGATGTACTCTGCATCTTTTGGGCTCCATTTTTTGGGCTCCAAAATCACTGCAGGTGGTGATTGCAACCACGAAATTAAAAGACACTTGCTCCTTGGAAAAAAAGCTATGACCACCCTAGATAGCATATTAAAAAGCAGAGACGTTACTTTGCCAACAGAGGTCCATCTAGTGAAGGCTATGGTTTTTTCAGTAGTCATGTTTGGATGTGAGAGTTGGACTGTAAAGAAAGCTGAGCACAGAAGAATTGATGCTTTTGAACTGTGGTGTTGGAGAAGACTCTTGAGAGTCCCTTGGACTTCAAGGAGATCCAACCAGTCCATCCTAAAGGAGATCAGTCCTGGGTGTTCATTGGAAAGACTAATGTTGAAGCTGAAACTCCAATACTTTGGCCACCTGATGTGAAGAGCTGACTCATTGGAAAAGACTCTGATGCTGGGAAAGATTGAGGGAAGGAGAAGGGGACAGCAGAGGATGAGATGGTTGGATGGCACTGCCATTGGTTGGGGCTAACCATGGATGGGTCCACCATGGTCGGTGGACTCAATGGACATGGGTTTGGGTAGATTCCAGCAGTTGGTGATGGACAGGGAGGCCTGGCATGCTGCAGTTCATGGGATTGCAAAGAGTCGGACACAACTGAGCGACTGAACTGAACTCTGCATCTAAGTTAAATAAGCAGGGTGACAATATACAGCCTTGACTTACTCCTTTCCCAATTTGGAACCAGTCCATTGTTCCATGTCTGGTTTTGACTGTTACTTCTTGATCTGTATACAGATTTCATAGGAGGCAGGTAAAGTGATCTGGTATTCCCATCTCTTTAACAATTTTCCATAGTTTGCTGTGATCCATGCAGTCAAAGATTTTGGCATATACAGAAGTAGACACTTTTTTGGAACTCTCTTGCTTTTTGATGATCCAGCAGATGTTGGCAATTTGATCTCTGGTTCCTCTGCTTTCTGAGGAAATCTAGATTTCCAAGCTTTAAATCCAGCTTGAACATCTGGAAGTTCTTGGTTCACATACTGTTGAAGCCTCACTTGGAGAATTTTGAGCATTACTTTGCCAGTGTGAGATGAATGCAATTGTGCTATAGTTTGAACATTGTTTGCATTGCCTTTCTTTGGGACTGGAATATGAACTGACCTTTTCCAGTCCTGTGGCCATTGGTGAGTTTCAAGGCGAGTATAGGCCTTGAATCCAGAGAAGCTTGTCTGTACATCTTAGCTATACCAGCTTGAAAGTCTTGGAGAAAGCAGATGTTTCTAAGTCTCTTTTTCTTCTTCACTAAAATGATGGTTCAGTTGCAGGCTTAAAATTACATACAGCACTGTTACTCACACTGTGCCTGGTATGTAGAAAGTATAAATAATTTGTAGTCAGTATGTGGAGTCTTCTGCCATGTGTTCTGTGCACTAAATGAGATGTAAGTTAATTGTAAGATACAGTGCATCACATATAGGGCTTGGCCAGGTGAAGGAAATGGCAACCCATTCCAGTGTTCTTGCCTGGAGAATCCCAGGGATGGGGGAGCCTGGTGGGCTGCCGTCTATGGGGTTGCACAGAGTCAGACATGACTGAAGCGATTTGGCAGTAGCAGGTTAGATTAAGGAGGACTGAATCTGGAGTTACTCTTACCATATAGGTGGGAAGAAGGCCAGCCATGGCTGTTGAAGAGACAGCAGAACACAGAACAACTGAAGTTTGGCTGAGTCCTTTGGAGACTCCACATATAAATGATCCAGTGTGGATTCAAAACGGGACATAAAGTTGAAAAGTAGGTTTTATTCTCACAACCACGCATGTAATTCAAACCAGTCATATCTTCCTACAGGTACAAAATTGATAGTCATTGTGCTAGCTGTTAAAAAAAAAAATTTCAGCTCTCTGGTAAAGACTGGCATGAAAAATGTAGGACTGTGGTCCTGCAAAGACTGAGATCTTCAACAGGTTTATCAAGAGTTTCAGGAGACAGAAGCCAAGGAAGAGCTAGTTAGCCGAGCTGGAATATAGAGAAGGGACTGGATCCCAAGAATGAAATGGACTACTTTTTTCAAGGCTGGATTTAAGACTAGAGTCAGAGACACATTAAATGATTGAATTGTGAGATAGTAAAATAATTGGATTATCAAATCAGATACATGAATCAGATTTTGGCCAGGAACAAGTTTTACTAATGATTTCAGGCACGCAATAATCATGAGACACAGGTGAAGCACAGAGACATCTGAAACAGTCAGTGTAGCTTACTGGGTATTTTGTTTGTTTTTTGCTGCATCAGGTTGTTTCCAGGTCCCAGATTAATATACGAGGTCTCCAACGAGGTGTGCAATTAAGTCGCTTATTGAGAAAAACTATTTGGACCACAAAACATCTCCATTTTATGCTCAGATAGTTATATAGTTTATATGTCTATTAATCCATTGCTTCCAGGTATGTTATCATAAACAATCTTATAACAGGTATGTCCTTCTACAGATGAGGACTATCTTGTTAGAAAATACCATAACTTTGTTTAATAGAGGTCATTAGTTTTAGCATGTTTACAGGGATATTTGACCAGGTCATTTTTTTTTTCTCCCCCTAGAGATTAGATTTCCCTTGCTAACAGGATGAGGAATGGGAGAGGGGAATTGCAAATCTGTTTAACTATTTACTTCCCTATGATAAGACCCAGAAAGTTGGAATCAAGCCAAATTCTGTCCTTCCTGAAATCTAGATTACTTCTGGAGTTTGAATTAAGGATGGAACTAGCTGATGGGAAGAATATAGAACTAGGGGGAAAAGGGAACTTTTGAGCTCATCTCCATACTCAGTGGATGGATATACTCTGTATCATTAAGGATTTAAAAGGATAAGTGAACTTCACGACCCAGATAATCATGATGGTGTGATCACACACACTCACCTTGGAATGTGAAGTGAAGTGGGCCTTAGGAAGCATCACTACAAACAAAGCTAGTGGAGGTGATGGAATTCCAGTTGAGCTGTTTCAAATCCTGAAAGATGATGCTGTGAAAGTGCTGCACTCAATATGCCAGCAAATTTGGAAAACTCAGCAGTGGCCACAGGACTGGAAAAGGTCAGTTTTCATTCCAATCCCAAAGAAACGCAATGCCAAAGAATGCTCAAACTACTGCACAACTGCACTCATCTCACACACTAGTAAAGTAATGCTAAAAATTCTCCAAGCCAGGCTCCAGCAATATGTGAACCATGAACTTCCCGATGTTCAAGCTGGTTTTAGAAAAGGCAGAGGAACCAGAGATTAAATTGCCAACATCCACTGGACCATGGAAAAAGCAAGAGAGTTCCAGAAAAACATCTATTTCTGCTTTATTGACTATGCCAAAGCCTTTGACTGTGTGGATCACATAAACTGTGGAAAATTCTGAAAGAGATGGGAATACCAGACCACCTGACCTGCCTCTTGAGAAACATATAGGCAGGTCAGGAAGCAACAGTTAGAACTGGACATGGAACAACAGACTGGTTCCAAATAGGAAAAGGAGTATGTCAAGGCTGTATATTGTCACCCTGCTTATTTAACTTCTATGCAGAGTACATCATGAGAAACTCTGGACTGGAAGAAGCACAAGCTGGAATCAAGATTGCTGGGAGAAATATCAATAACCTCAGATATGCAGATGACACCACCGTTATGGCAGAAAGTGAAGAGGAACTAAAGAGCCTCTTGATGAAAGTGAAAGAGGAGAGTGAAAAAGTTGGCTTAAAGCACAACATTCAGAAAATGAAGATCATGGCATCTGGTCCCATCACTTCATGGGAAATAGATGGGGAAACAGTGGAAAAAGTGTCAGACTTTATTTTTGGGGGCTCCAAAATCACTGCAGATGGTGATTGCAGCCATGAAATTAAAAGACACTTACTCCTTGGAAGAAAAGTTATGACCAACCTAGATAGCCTATTAAAAAGAAGAGACATTACTTTGTCAACAAAGGTCCTTCTTGTCAAGGCTGTGGTTTTTCCAGTAGTCATGTATGGACGTGAGAGTTGGACTATAAAGGGGGCTGAGCGCCAAAGAGTTGATGCTTTTGAACTGTGGTGTTGGAGAAGACTCTTGAGAGTCCCTTGGACTGCAAAGAGATCCAACCAGTCCATCCTATAGATCAGTCTTGGGCATTCATTGGAAGCACTGATGTAGAAGCTGCAACTCCAATACTTTGGCCACCTTATGAAAAGAGTTGACTCATTTGAAAAGACCCTGATGCTGGGAAAGATTGAGGGCAGGAGGAGAAGGGGACAGCAGAGGATGAGATGGTTGGATGGCATCACTGACTCAATGGACATGGGTTTGGGTAGACTCCGGCTGTTGGTGATGGAAAGGGAGGCCCGGCGTGCTGCGGTTCATGGGGTTGCAAAGAGTTGGACATGAGTGACTGAACTGAAATGAATATATAATAGATAATAAAGGCCTTGAGTGGATGGATAAAGGGAGAATAGGTGAGTTAGAATAATCAGGGCAGGTTTTGTGACCTTCTTTGTTTTCTTTCTCTTTTAATTTAACTCTTTCTCTCAGCCCGTGGAATAGTTAGGGGGATTTCTTCACTCCACTATTGAGTGAAGTTCTGTCCATATAGTCAAGCCTCACTCTAAGCAAAGTCTAAAATAGAAATATTAAAGGTAAAAGAGAAATTAACTTTGAAAGAAGATGTTGATAGGTAGGGGTTTCTGCTCCTTGAACTGACTTAATTTAACATTGAAGTATGGTCTGCTTCCCTGGCAGCTCAACTGGTAACGAATCTTCCTGCAATGCAGTAGACCCTGGTTCAGTTCCTGGGTCAGGAAGATCCTCTGCAGAAGGGTTAGGCTACCCACTCCATTATTCTTGGGCTTCCCTCATGGCTCAGATGGTAAATAATCTGCCTACAATGTGGGAGACCTGGGTTCAATCCCTGGATTGGGAAGTTCCCTTGGAGAAGGGAACAGCTACCCACTCCATTATTCTGGCCTGGAGAATTCCATGGACAGAGGAAATGTTAATGTAACATTGACATATGGTCCATTGTTAAGCCTGAAGTCCTCTCCTAATAACATCTCACACCAGTTGGAAATATTTTGTAGAGAGATCATGATTCCTTGATCATGGTTTCTTGTGCAATATTTACACCCAAACTAATGTGAACAAATTAATTTCCTTATATCAAGGCAGAAGAAATGTGCATGGAAGGACCCTGTAGCTTCTCTGAGTCTTCTGGTTAATAATGTGAGCAATGAATCATCTATTACCTTGAAACATTTCATCTATTGTTGTCTTGAAATATCATTTAAATGTTTTATTGTTTTCTAGATTTCCACGCTTTTATTTTTGTTACCAACTGAATTCAATTTTCTAGAGCACAACCAGTAAAGGAGCTTCAATACACGTTTCTTGATTTAATTTGCAGATCTATGGGACCTTGGGAAAATATTTTAGAAATTAGTCTCTTTGGTATCTATCTCTGCTAAGGCACCTTTAAGAATCTGTAATGACAGGCCAAATACAATTTATAATAGATAATTTAATTTTTATATTGGTGGGTATTCATGATTTCCAGCTTCATTTTTAAGAGCCTATACAATAGTTCAAAAATAACACAAGGCTTAAAGAGAAAAATAAAAAACATTAAATATTATCAAAAGGGAATTAAGCTGCAATCAAACGAAAGTATCTGAGTACAGTTTGAAACAGATTCTAAGTGGAAGGGTTGAAAATTTTCTAATTTTTTAATAGGCATAGACATGAGTTTGAGCAAGCTCCGGGAGTTGGTGATGGACAGGGAACCTGGCGTGCTGCAGTCCATGGGGTCGCAAGGAGTTGTGCATGACTGGGCGACTGAACTGAATTGAATAGAGTTAACAATGTCATTGTTGTGTGTGCTCAGTAACTCAGTCATTTCCAACTCTTTGCAACCCCATGGACTGCAGTCTGCCAGGCTCCTCTGTCCATGGAATATCCAGGCAAGAATACTAGAACGGGTTGCCATTTCCTCCTCCAGGGGATCTTCCCAACCTAGGGATTGAACCCATATTTCCTGAATCTCCAGTACTAACAGGCAGATTGTTTACCACTGAGCCACCTGGGAAGCTTCATTGTTGAGTCAGGGATCTTTAGAAAACAAAATTGGTTGTTGATTTGAAAACTTCTTTTAGTAATGTGCTTATTGTTTTTATTGATTATTTTTGTTGACTTTTAGAGGTCTATGCAATTAAAAAAAAAATGATCTGCAGCAAGCATTAATATCCTCATTTATGGATAAGGACAATAGGGATTCACATCACAGACAGTAAGTGACACAACCAGGAATTGAACCTACAGAACTCTTGCTCTTAACCAATTGCATGAGCTTTTATAGTAAGGAGAAACTTTAGAAAAACCTTGTCTAAACCATGCATTTTATATTTCAATGAACTAAAAGCTTGAGAGCTGAAGCATATTGTCTTTGGTTATACTGCTAATTGCAGAGCTGTTACTATGACCTGGGTACAATAGCCAGGCCAGACTAAGTTTGGCTGCCTGAAGTTGCAGTGGCTTTAGTACAACAAATATTGTTTCTTCTTTTATGAAGTCTAGTAGAAGTCAAGAAGTCAAGCAGTCCCACCCTATGATGCATGTAGCTTCCACTGGTTTTGAACTGCCTGGGATTGAAAGAGACATGGTAGATAGGATAAATCAAATGACTTCAACTTAAATATCATGGTAGGAAATATGGTCTTCCTACCAGAGTGGTAAGCACACAACATTGTCCCTGTCATAACAGGGGTCCTGATACCCAGCCATATACTCTTATCATGACATTAGTCTGCCTCTCATCCCATATGTTTTCCAGGCTTGAAGCCAGCTGATATTCTTCAATAATAGTATTTGTAGCCAAAACATTTGTTCCCATAAAGCTGATAATTCTGGTCTTTTTTTCTTACTTTAAAAATATTAACTGTGGCTGCTTATAATGGATGTTATTTTTTAAAATCAATTCCCACTTGATATAAATTTCAAAGTATATATGAAACTTCAACATAAGCCCCTTATTCTAAGTAGATAGGGGACTCATCAGACCTCATAGAAACAGTTCAAGTTTCAAATTTATGTTTCTAGGTTTACAATGCAAATGGGCACTGTACACATTTCATATCCATTGTACACATTCATTTCCATTGAAAAATGTTGCTTTGGAGTTATAGCTGCATGATTTTTAGATGAAATATCTATAGAAATATATCATCGTGATAAAGAGGAGAATCAACATTCTTTATGTTACTCTGCAGAGAAAAGGTATAACAAAGCTAAGCAATGTCTTTGGTATATGAAGTACAGTGAATAGAAGATTCATTCATTCATCATGCAAAAATACAAATATTTATTGAGTAATAACTAAATACAAAGAAGACCATATGGATTCTTGTTCTAAATTGACACCCAAGAATCATAAAATATGGTTGGACAGCTGAATATTGCCAAACAAGGTATATAACCAGTGGGCTTGGCATTCTCAAATCCTGCACATTCCAGAGAAGGGACTGGTCCTTGACTGGCTCATGGGAGACAATCTCGAGTCATTAGAATATTTTGCCTGAAAAGAGTATCTCTGTATACCTGAGACCTTGGACTATACAAGAGAGTTTATGCTAACAGTGAAATTTATAGCAAATACTTGTTTTGGGTCACCTGATGTGAAAAGCCAACTCATTGGAAAATACCCTGATGCTGGGAAAGACTGAAGGCAACAAGAGAAGGGGACAACAGAGGATGAGATGGCTAGACAGCATCACTAACTCAATGGACATGAGTTTGAGCAAATTCCAGGGACAGTAGAGGACAAAGAAGCCTGGAATGCTGCAGTCCATGGGGTTTCAAAGAGTCTTAGTGACTGAACGACTGAACAACTTAGTGACTGAACAACAATAGCTTGCTTTTGTTCTCCTGCAATGCTGGGGTTATGCTGGTTTAGTTTGAACTCTGAGGGGCAGGTGGAGTGGTTGGAGACTGAATAGTTAGTTCATTCATGTAAGCATGGTGTGCTTATGTACTGACCTAAAATAAAAACCTAGGACACCAAGGTTCGAGTGAGCTCCTTTTGTTAACAATACATCCTGCACATTGTTCTGGGGAGAATTAAGTGCTGTCTGTACAATTTTAATGGGAGAGAATAACTTGCACCTGGTTTCTCCTGGACTCTGTCCTATGCATCTTTTGCTGATTTTAATCTGCATCCTTTCACTGTAATAAATTGCATCCATGAATAAACAGCTTTACTGATATCTGAGTTCTTTTCGTAAATCCTTAAACCTGAGCGTAGTCTTTGTCTCTCCTGAAACACAGCTGAATAAAAGTTCATAAACAGAAAAAAGAGTACCAAATGAATTGTGAGACACTAAGTGTCATAAAGTATATTAAACATTTTAAAAACGTGTTACTGTTTACAAAAATTTCCTATAATTTTTGTTATAGGAATTCAGAAGGAGTGAGAACCACTTCAAACTATAGAGATTGAACGAGGTTTTATGGAGAAAGAATCAGGATGTTGAGCAGGATCTCAAAAGGCTCAGGAGAGGAGAGAAGACAGAACAAGGTAAGGAAATGCAATCCAGGGTCAAGGGCAGAAAGCAGAACTCTTATGCTCAAGTGCTGGTGGCTCAGAGGTTAAAGCGTCTGCCTCTAGTACGGGAGACCTGGGTTCCATCCCTGGGTCGGGAAGATCCCCTGGAGAAGGAAATGGCAACCCACTCCAGTATTCTTGCCTAGAGAATCCCATGGACCGAGGAGCCTGGTGGGCTACAGTCCACGGGGTCTCAAAGAGTTGGACACGACTGAGCGACTTAACTAACTTAAGTAAACAGTTAAGACTGGAGATGTAAGCGGGGGCCAAATTACAGGGAATTAATGCTGATATTGTTTACCATAAAACTAAAAGCTTGACTTTTATAAATTAAACTAATCAAATTCCAGAAAGTTTCTGTGTGTGGAGAGGGTTACCTATAGGGGGTCTCCATATGCTGCAAAATTCTGATGATAAAGTAACTCTTAGTGCCAGAAAAAAGTCACTGTAATAATAACCTAGTGGGGTTCCAAATGTATCCTCTTACAGTGATGTCCACATCAAATGTGCACAATTTATAACTGCAAAATTGAATTGTCTCCAGCCAGAAATTGTAAGCTCCACCTGTTATCTGAGAATCCAGCTGTGTTCTTTTTGGATTGTTATAACATCACATTAATAAGGATTCTGCAATCAGAATTTAGCTCACACTTCTGGGTAATGATTCTTGATCCACAGCTGTCTCCAGCTCAGCTTCCCTGTGGTTCCACTGGCCCTAAAGCCCCCAAAACTGTTGTTGTCAAGAAGACACACTGGTATTACTCTTGTTGTTATTCACTGAGTGCCTTAAATACATACCATTTTCTTTGGAAGTAAGTTGTGGGGGGTGGGATTGGAATGAGTAGTATTTGTATGAAAAAGATGTCAGGATTATGGAAGGGTTTGGATTACAGAAAAATATTAAACCCAAAAATGCTTACTCCTTGGAAGAAAAGTTATGACCAACCTAGATAGCATATTCAAAAGCAGAGACATTACTTTGATGACTAAGGTCCGTCTAGTCAAGGCTATGGTTTTTCCAGTGGTCATGTATGGATGTGAGAGTTGGACTGTGAAGAAGGCTGAGCACTGAAGAATTGATGCTTTTGAACTGTGGTGTTGGAGAAGACTCTTGAGAGTCCCTTGGACTGCAAGGAGATCCAACCAGTCCATTCTGAAGGAGATCAGCCCTGGGATTTCTTTGGAAGGAATGATGCTAAAGCTGAAACTCCAGTACTTTGGCCACCTCATGTGAAGAGTTGACTCATTGGAGAAGACTCTGATGCTGGGAGGGATTGGGGGCAGGAGGAGAAGGGGACGACAGAGGATGAGATGGCTGGATGGCATCACTGACTCGATGGATGTGAGTCTGAGTGAACTCCGGGTGTTGGTGATGGACAGGGAGGCCTGGCGTGCTGCGATTCATGGGGTCACAAAGAGTCGGACACGACTGAGTGACTGAACTGAACTGAATGTAGGTCTTAAAAAGTCATGCTGTTGGTGGGAATGCAAACTAGTACAGCCACTATGGAGAACAGTGTGGAGATTCCTTAAAAAACTGGAAATTGAACTGCCTTATGACCCAGCAATCCCACTGCTGGGCATATACACCAAGGAAACCAGAATTGAAAGAATCACATGTACCCCAATGTTCATCACAACACTGTTTATAATAGCTAGGACATGGAAGCAACCTAGATGTCCATCAGCAGACGAATGGATAAGAAAGCTGTGGTACATATACACAATGGAGTATTACTCAGCCATTAAAAAGAATACATTTGAATCCATTCTAATGAGGTGGATGAAACTGGAGCCAATTATACAGAGTGAAATAAGCCAGAAAGAAAAACACCAATACAGTATACTAACACATATATATGGAATTTAGAAAGATGGTAATGATAACCCTCTATGCAAGACAGCAAAAGAGACACAGATGTATAGAACAGACTTTTGGACTCTGTGGGAGAGGGAAAGGGTGGGATGATTTGGGAGAATGGCATTGAAACATGTATACTATCATGTAAGAACGAATCACCAGTCTATGTTCAATACAGGATACAGGATGCTTGGGGCTGATGCACTAGGATGACCCAGAGAGATGATATGGGGAGAGAGGTGGGAGGGGGGTTCAGGATTGGGAACTCATGTACACCCGTGGGAGATTCATGTCAATGTATGGCAAAACCAATACAGTATTTTAAAGTAAAATAAAAATAAATAAATAAATAATAAAAAAGTTAAAAAGAAAAAAAAAAAAGTTGTGAAGGTGGGCAGACCACCTTACATCTTCATTTCTATAGCAAAATATTATGCCAACCAGCCCATTTCCTTTTTGCCCAACTATATAATGATTATAGTAGTATGTATTTTTGTTTCAAGTGTATTTTTTCCACAAAGAACAAAGAAGAAAAAGAAGAAAACAGAGGCACTCTATATTTGATGGTCCTTAGTTTGGTTCAATGCAAAGTTCAGGCCCTCCAGTCTTATTATTGTGCAGATATACTCTTTCATATTTTTAAAAATTATCATCTGTAATTAATTACATGATTATTTTCTCCAGTTTCTTATTGTATTAATATCTATTAGGCATGAGCTTTCAACATGACTAAAATTGAATAATTTATTCTTTCTTCAAATTGTATGCTTTCCATGTATTCTCTATCTCTACATCACTAATATTCACCCAGACTTCAAAGTTGAACCTAAAATCATTCTGACTTTTCCCACTCCAGTCTTTACTCAATCAGTTATCAACTTCTGGCTAACTTACTGTCTGAAAACTTCACCATCCTGTCCACTTATTTTCCCTCTTATCACTATTCCTTAGTCTAGGTCACCATTACTTCTCACATAAATTGAGGAAATAACTTCTTGACTTGTTCCTCTGTTTCTCATCTTCTCTCCCCTAAAGTCATTTTCTTCTCCTAAATATATTGTGAAATATGGAAGATCTTTCCTGCCACTTTCCTCTCCTCCCTCCCTTGTTCAGTCCTTGAGTAGAACTGGGCAGTGGGGAGGAGGTAGAATGAGGAAAGAAAATAAGCCAGGAGGCCTACCCTAAGGTGAGTTGAAAACTTTAATTGGGATATTTTAGGATACAAAAAAGAACTCTGATATAGATATGTTAATTCTGAGATATCAACTGGGCATTTGGATGGAGACATTGAATAGGGAGTTGGATTTATGAATCTATGGATAAAACTTAAGGCTGAAGGGTGCCCACTCTCACTACTTCCATTCAGCAGAGTGCTGGCAGTGCTAGTCTAGTATTTAGGCAAGAAAAATAAATAAAAGGTGTCCAAATTGGAACAAAGAGGCTAAATTGTCTCTGTTTGCAGATAACATGATCTTATATATATATAACCCTAAAGACTACACTGAAAATTGCTAGAATAAATAGATTAAATAAAGCTACAAGATACAAAATCAGCTTGCAAAAATCAGTTGTGTTTCTATATATTAACAAACTATCTGAAAAAGAAGCTTTTAAAAATTCCATTTACAATAGCATTGAAAACAATAAAATACTTAGGAATAAATTTAATCAAAGGTGGTAAAGATCTCTACATTGAAAATTTTAAGATATTGATGAAAGAAATGGAAGAAGAAACAAAAATGGAAAGATATCCCTTGTTCATACATCAGAAGAATTAATATTTTAAAATATCCATACTGCAGTCCATGGAGTTGCAAAAAGTCAGACATGACTGAGCAACTGAACAACAATACTGCCTAAGCCACCTACAGATTCAGTGCAATGGCTAATAAAAATCAAAATAGAATTTTTCACAGAAATAGAAAAAAACAAACCTAAATTTTCATGAAACCAAAAAAGATCCCAAATAATCAAATCAATCTTGAGAAAGGAAAACAGAGCTTGGTGGTTTTATACTTCCTAATTTCCAACTATTACAAAGTCACAGAACAGACAGTCTCTGATTTATCATGCTTTGACTTAGGATTTTTCAAATTTATGATGATATGAAAATAATATCCATTCAGTAGAAATTATACTTTGAATTTTGATCTTTTTCTAGGCTAGCAATATGCAGTGGGATACTCTCTTGTGATGCTAGGCAGCTCCCAGTCAGTCACTTGATCAGCAGGGTATTTAAACAACAATTCTGTACCTATAAACCATTCTGTTTTTCACTTTCACTATGGTATTCACTAAATTGAATGAGATTTTGAATATTTTATTATAAAATAGGATTTATGTTAGATGATTTTGCCCAAGTAGGCTAATGTAAGTGTTCTGAGCATCTTTAAGTTAGGTTAGGTTAAGTTATAATATTTGGTAGGTTAGTTATGTTAAGTCATTTCCAATTTACAATATTTTCACTTTACTTTTTTTATTTTTTTACTTTACAATACTGTATTGGTTTTACCATACATTGACATGAATCCACCACAGGTGTACATGAGTTCCTAACCCTGAACCCCCCTCCCACCACCCTCCCCATATCATCTCTCTGGGTCATCCCAGTGCACCAGCCCCAAGCATCCTGTATCCTGTATCGAACCTACACTAGCAATTCATTTCTTACATGATAGTATACATGTTTCAATGCCATTCTCCCAAATGGGAGAATGTAAGACCAGAAACTATAAAACTCCTAGAGGAGAACATAGGCAAAACAGTCTCTGACATAAATCACAGCAGGATCCTCTATGATCCACCTCCCAGAATACTGGAAATAAAAGCAAAAATAAACAAATGGGATCTAATTAAAATTAAAAGCTTCTGCACAACAAAGGAAACTATAAGCAAGATGAAAAGACAACCTTCAGAATGGGAGAAAATAATAGCAAATGAAGCAACTGACAAACAACTAATCTCAAAAATATTTTCACTTTACAATGAAAACATGATCAGGAAAACTTTTTAAGGAGGTAACCCTTTGTAAGTCAAGAAAAGTCTGTGTCAAAACAATATGATATTGGCCTAAAAACACAAACATAGATCAATGAAACCAAATAGAGATCTCAGAAATAAATCTATGGATGCACAGTCAGTATCCTTGACAAGGGTGTCAGGAACACACAGTGGGGAAAGGAGAGTATCTTAAATAAGTGGTATTCGGAAAACTGAATGTCCATATGCAAAAGAATGGAGTTGAACTGTTATCTTACACTATGCACATAAATTAATTCAAAATGCATTAAGGACTTAAACATAAGACCTGAAACTACAAAACTGTAGAAAATATATGAAAAAAATTTCCTTGACATTAGTCTTGACAATGATTTTTTAGGTACTGCACCAAAAGCAAATGCAACAATAGCAAAAATAAATAAGGGGGGGTTTCCATCAAACTGAAAACCCATAAAAAAGTAGATAATCCTGCTACTTGCAATGATATAGATGAAAATTGAAGGGATTATGCTAAGTGAAATAAACCAGAGAAGGACTGATTCTATATGATCTCACCTATATGTGGAATCTAAAAAAATCAAACTTACAGAAACAGAGTAAAATGGTTGTGGACAGAGTCTGGGGGTTTACAGAAATAAAATGTTGGTTAAAGGATATAAACTTTCAGTTATAAGACAAATAAGTTCTGGGGATCTAGTGTACAGTATGGTGACTATAGTTAGTAATTCACATATTGTATACTTTAAATCTAATAAGAGAGTAAATATTAACTAATCTCACCAAACATACACACAAAAAGGTAGCTATGTAAATTGGTGGATGTGTTAGCTAATTTTTTGTGGTAGTCATTTCACTAAATACATGTTTCAAAACATTATGTTGTACAGCTTAATTTCAATAAATATGGAGGAAAATGTTAAATCAAAATGGGAAAAATTTACTTCCTCCAAATAAATAAAATAAAATGTAAGGCTGAAGATACAAATTTAGGAATCTTCAGGACATTCAGTTCAGTTCAGTTCAGTCGCTCAGTCGTGTCCGACTCTTTGTGACCCCATGAATCGCAGCACGCCAGGCCTCTCTGTCCATCACCAACTCCCGGAGTTCACTCAGACTCACGTCCATCGAGTCCGTGATGCCATCCAGCCATCTCATCCTCAGTCGTCCCCTTCTCCTCCTGCCCCAATCCCTCCCAGCATCAGAGCCTTTTCCAATGAGTCAGCTCTTCACATGAGGTGGCCAGAGTACTGGAGTTTCAGCTTTAGTATCATTCTTTCCAAAGAAATCCCAGGGTTGATCTCCTTCAGGACATTAGTGGTATCAAAAGCCAGGAAACTAAATGAGATCATAAGGGAGTGAATATAAATACAAAAAAAGGGTGGGGGGGTTTGAAGACTGAGATATACAGCTTTCCAATGTTTAGATGATGGGTTGGTGGGGAGAAAATATAAAAGAGACTGAGAAGTAACTTTCAGAGATGAGGAAGGAAAATGAGTAGTATCCTGGAAGCCAAGTGAAGAACGTGTTGCAATGAGGTGGACGGATGGCCTTTGTGAAATGGTGGTGAAAAGGAAGGAAATTGAGGATGGAGGAATAACCACTGTATTTAGCAATATGGAGGCTGTTGGTGACCTTTCAATTCAGTGAAGGGGCTGTGGGGGGAAGCCTAATTTGAATAGTCTCTAAAGAGAACAGGAAGAGAGTCATTGAGTCTAGGAAATACAGACAAGGAAAGGAAGAATTTTGCTCTAAGAGAAAATGAGGTGCTTGCTGGAGGCAGAGGTGGATTAAGGATTTTTAAGATGACAGATACTTACATGCCACTGAGCAAGAGAAAATTGATGATGCAGGAAAGAGAGAGGACAGTGAATGAAGCAATGATCTTTGTCAGCAAGAGGGGTTTGGATTTGGTGCACAAGTGACGGACTTCAGTTTATCTGAGTGTCGATAGTTCATCTTTCCTTCTTTCTTCCTTTCCTCCTTCCCCTCATCCATTCCTTTTTTCTTCTTATATTTTAATGTTAGAGTTTTAAAACAGAATATTGTTCACACAATTGATGAAAGGGCTGAGAAGCTGATGGGAAAGGGAGAAGGGTAGGCAATTCAGAGATTAGCAAGAACAGGAAGCAACAAACACTAGGGCTAAAGCAGCAGGGTTGTTCAGTCCCTGACTCATGTTTGATTCTTTGTGACCCCATGGACTGCAGCATGCCAGGCTTCCCAGTCCATCTCCAACTCTTGGAGGTTACTCAAACTCATGTCCATCAAGTCGGTGATGCCATCCAACCATCTCATCCTCCGTCATCCCCTTCTCCTCCCAGCTTCAATATTTCCCAGCATCAAGGTCTTTCCAATGAATCTTCTTCTCATCAGGTAGCCAAAATATTGGAGTTTCAGCTTCAGTATCAGTCCTTCCAGTGAATATTCAGGACTGATTTCCTTTGGGATTGACTGGTTGGATCTCCTTGCAAACCAAGGGACTCTCAAGAGTCTTCTCCAACACTACAGCTCAAAAGCATCAATTCTTGGCCACTTAGCTTTATTTATAGTCCAACTCTCACATCCATACATGACTACTGGAAAAACCATACTTTGACTAGATGGACCTCTGCTGGTAATGTCTCTGCTTTTTAATATGCTGTCTAAGTTGATCATAGCTCTTCTTCCAATGAGCAAGTGTCTCAATTTCATGGTTGCAGTCACCATATGCAGTGATTTTGGAGCCCAAAGGTATAAAGTCTCTCACTGTTTCCTTTGTTTCCCAATCTATTTGCCATGAAGTAATGGGACCAGATGCCACGATCTTAGTTTTCTGAATGTTGAGTTTTAAGCCAACTTCTTCACTCTCCTCTTTCACTTTTAAAAGAGTCTCTTTAGTTCCTCTTTGCTTTCTTCCATAAGTGTGGTATCATCTGCATATCTGAAGTTATTGATTTTTCTCCCAGCAATCTTGATTCCAGCCTGTGCTTCATCCAGCCTGGCATTTCGAATAATGTACTCTGCATATAAGTTAAATAAGCAGGGTGACAATATACAGCCTTGATGTACTCCTTTCTTAATTTTGAACCAGTATGTTGTTCATATCCAGTTCTAACTGTTGTTTCTTGACCTGCATTCAAGTTTCTCAGGAGGCAGGTAAGGTGAGCTGGTATTCCTATCTCTTGAAGTATTTTCCAAAGTTTGTTGTGATCCACACAGTCAAAGGCTTTAGCATAGTCATTAAAGCAGTAGTAGTTGTTTTTCTGGAATTCTCTTGATTTTTCTATAATCCAATGGATGTTGGCAATTTGATCTCTGGTTCCTATGACTTTTCTAAATCCAGCTTGAACATATAGAAGTTCTCAGTTCACGTACTGTTGAAACCTAGCTTGGAGAATTTTGAGCATGACCTTGCTAGCATGTGAAATGAGCACAGTTGTGTAGTAGTTTGAACATTCTTTGGCACTGCCTTTCTTTGGATTGGAATGAAAACTTGCCAGGGTCTAGCCCCAGTGGATCCAGGGAATTCGAAGTGGGGACTGAGTCGGTGAGGAGAGATTTATTTATTTAGAGATATAAAGAGAGATTAGGAAAGAATGGTGTAGAGGAGAAAAGAGGCTGAAATTCCTTGGTTTACATAGAAAGCCAATAAAGTTTCGAGACAAGGAACTTGCACCGTCTATGTAGGCCACAGGCATCCACTTGAATAGCGGAGGGTGCCCCACCTTGGGCTCCCTCTTGCGTGGGTCTTAGAAGCCCAGGCAAATAAGTAGACACGGCCAGCCTCTATGCTCCAGATGGGAATTCAGCCTGAAAAGGGAGAAAAGAATGACATGGGGGAGCCAAGCATCGGTGCAAGACCCACAACTTTATTTTCAAAGGCAGCTTATATACCCCAAGTTGTACATAAAGAAATAATGGAATATGCAGAGTTATGCAGGAGCAGCAGTCCTGACCCTTATTGAGACCAGGCTTTCTTTTTGCATACCTTCCCGTATACAAAAGGTCTTAGGTGGTTTTACATCATCCTCTGGCCAGGGGGTCTGTTAACATTTTTATGGCTCTTTCTCTAGATAAATGTCTATCAACCAGAAAACTCATTTTCCCTTGAAGTGTTTTTTCTTTAATCTGCATTACCCTTACTTTACTAAATAAAGTTACATTCCTGTAGAACAAAGATGCAATGGGTTATAACAAAGAAAGTACTTAACTCAAAGATCTAATGTTGCTAATACTAGGGCTACTACCTGTTTTTTCTACATACCAACTATATCAACAAATAAAAGATATGAAAACTTGGCAGCAAGTATTGGCTCAACAATGAAACCCTTAATCAGTCCTATTCTAATGATTTTGACTCCTCAGAAGCCCCTACATTCCTAGGATGTTTTAAGCTTCCTGTGCCTCTCGCGGTCGGGAGGCCGCAAACAATCACATGCATAGCTGTAAGAGTCCAGATAAACCTGTCAGGCAGGCTAGAAAGCTATCAGACGGGTTTTTGGATTGAAACACTCTTATTACGCCCAGAAGACTTATTATCTAAAAGCTCCAAATTAACTTTTTCCAGAAAAGGTGGTGGGGGGACAGCCCCCTGTTAATGTTAGAAGAGTAGGTGGAAAGCATAACACAGTAAAGCAGGCAGACTCTGGTTTTGGGGGTAGATGCTTGAGAAAGTCCAGGGGGACCCCTAAGGCCTGATCCCGCTTTTGCGTTTGTCAGGCCCCCTTCCTCATGACCTTTGCCACGGGCAGGATTCCCCATGCTGGCTCCCAGCAAAAACTGATATTTTCCAGTGCTGTGGCCACTGCTGAGTTTTTCAAATTTGCTGGCATATTGAGTACAGCACTTTAACAGCATCATCTTTTAGGATTTGAAATAACTCAGCTGGAATCTACCCCCTCCACTAGCTTTGTTCGTAGAGATGCTTCCTAAGGCCCACTTGATATCACACTCCAGGATGTCTGGCTCTAGGTGAGTGGTCACACCACTGTGGTTATCCAGGTCATTAAGACCTTTTTTGTATAGTTCTGTGTATTCTTGCCACCTCTTCTTAATCTCGTCTCCTTCTTTTAGGTCCTTACCATTTCTGTCCTTTATTGTACCCATCTTTGCATGAAATATTTCCCTTGTATCTCTAATTTTCTTGAAGCAATCTCTAGTCTTTCTCATTCTGTTGTTTTCCTCTATTTATTTTCATTGTTCACTTAAGAAAAGTTTTCTTGTCTCTCCTTGCTATTCTTTGGAATTCTGCATTCAGATGGGTATATCTTTTCTTTTCTCTTTTTCCTTTCACTTCTTTTCTCGGCTATTTGTAAGGCCTTCTCAGATAACCATTTTGCCCCTTTGCATTTCTTTTTCTTGATGGTTTTGATCACTGCCTCCTGTGCAATGTTATGAACCTCTGTCCATTGTTCTTCTGGCACTCTGTCTATCAGATCTAATCCCTTGAATCTATTTGTCACTTCCACTGTATAATCATAAGGGACTTGATTTAGGTCATATTTGAATGGCTTAGTGGTTTTCCCTACTTTCTTCAATTTAAGTCTGAATTTGGCAATAAGGATTTTGTGATCTGAGCCATGGTCAGCTCCTGGTCTTGTTTTTGCTGACTGTATAGTGCTTTTCCATCTTCGGCTGCAAGGAATACAATCAATCTGATTTTGGTATTGACCATTTGATGATGTCCATGTGTAGAGTTGTCTTTTGTACTGTTGGAAGAGGGTGTTTGTTATGACCAGTGTGTTCTCTTGGCAAAACCCTATTAGCTTTTGTCCTGCTTCATTTTGTACTCCAAGGCCAAACTTGCCTGTTAACCTGGTATATCTTGACTTCCTACTTTTGCATGTATATATTGGTTGGCCACAAAGTTCATTTGAGTTTTCTGTACTATGTATGAACTTTTTTTGGCCAACCCAATGCAATGACTCTTTCATAATAGGAGCTGAAGGCATCTTTTTTCCACTTTCCCCTTTGGGAAATATCTCTCAAAGCTTTGATTTCTAGAATGATAAAGAAACTATTCTTCTGAAGAGAATTTTGCCACCAAGTCTTATCTTTGGATTTCCTTTCAGTTGTTGCTGTTCAGTCACTCAATCATGTCTGACTCTGTGACCCCATGGACTGAAACACACCAGGTTTTTTTTTTGTCTTTCACCTTCTCCTGGAGCTTGCTCAAACTCATTTCCATTGAGTCAGTGATGATATACAACAATCTTGTCCTCTGTCATCCTCTTCTACTACTGCCTTCAGTCTTTGACAGCTTTAGGGTCTTTTCCAATGAGTTGGCTCTTCCCATCAGATGGCCAAAGTATTGGAGCTTCAGCTTCAGCATCAGTCCTTCCAATAAATATTCGGGGTTGATTTACTTTAGGATTGACTGGTTTGATCTCCTTCCAGTCCAAGGGACTCTCAAGCATCTTTTCCAACACTACTGTTCAGAAGCATCAATCCTTTGGTGCTCAGCCTCCTTTATGGTCCAACTCTCACATCCATACCTGACTACTGGTAAAACCATAGCTTGGCTCATCCAGACCTTTGTTGCAAAGTTATGTCTCTGCTTTTAATGCATTGCCTAAGTTTGTCACAGCTTTTCTACCAAGGAGCAAGCATCTTTTAATTTCATGGCTGCAATCACCATCCACAGTTATTTTGGAGCTCAAGAAAATAAAGTCTGTCACAGTTTCCACTGTTTTCCCATCTATTTGTCATGAAGTGATGGGACCAGATGCCATGATCTTAGTTTTTTGAATGTTGAGTCTTAAGCCAACTTTATCACTCTCCTCTTTCACGTTCATCAAGAGGCTCTTTAGTTCCCCTTTGCTTTCTTCCATAAGGGTGGTGTTATCTGCATATCTGAGGTTATTGATATTTCTCTTGAAAATCTTGATTCCAGCTTGTACTTCAACCAGCCCAGCATCTCTTTTGATGTACTCTGCATATAAGTTAAATAAGTAGGGTCACAATACGAAGCCTTGATGTACTCCTTTTCTAATTTTGAACCAGTGTGTTGTTCATGTCTGGTTCCAACTGTTGCTTCTTGTTTCTGCATACAGGCTTTTCAAGAGGCAGGTAGGGTGGGCTGATATTCCCGTATTTTGAAGAATTTTCCACAGTTTGTTGTGATCCAAATAGTCAAAGGCTTTAGCATAGTCATAAAAACAGAAATAGTTGTTTTTCTGGTACTCCCTTGTTTTTGCTATGATACTAATGGATGTTGGCAATTTGATCTCTGGTTCCTATGCCTTTTCTAAACCCAGCTTGAACATCTGGAAGTTCTCAGTTCACATACTGTTGAAGCCTAGCTTGGAGGATTTTGAGCATTATCTTGCTGGCACATGAAATGAATGCAATTGTGTGGTAGTTTGAACATTCTTTGACATTTCCCTTCTTTGGGATTGGAATGAAAACTGACCTTTTCCAGTCCTGTGGCCGCTGCTGAGTTTTCCAAATTTGCTGGCATATTGAGTGCAACCCTTTAACAGCATCATCTTTTAGGATTTGAAATAGCTCAACTGTAATTCCATCACCTTCACTAGGTTTGTTCATAGCGATGTTTCCTAAGGTTCACTTGACTTCACATTCCAGGATGTCTTGATCTAAGTGAGTGATCACACCATCATTGTTATCCATAATTAATTTCAGTAGTCTTTATCAAAAGCAGCACAGACCCAAAGTTGACACAAAGGGGGAAGTTCTCTGAGTTCACATTTTTTAAGGATTGTTTCTCTGAAACCTCAGTCACTTTGGGGTCCCCTGACAATATAGTGTTAATAGAGATGACTACAAAAATCAATAAACAAGTGTTTCCAGAAGAGCCTGAAGTCAATACCCCTTAATCTTTGCTCCTAAAATAAGATGTTATAATTTTTCATAGATCTTGATGTAGAGTATTTTTAATTGCTGCACTGATATGCTAAGGGAGACTTATCTCTTAACAGTAATACCTGCTGTCAAGGTTAAGATTCATGCTCACAAAAGTGTGCATGATACCAAATAAACTAAATTTATATAATATTACCTAATTTGAAATTTGGGAAAATTTTGTCTTGGAAAGACATAAGTTCCTGAGCTAAGGATGACAAATTCCAATGCTTGTATTGATGGTCCCTGCTTTCAAAGCATTCATTGTCTAGTAGGGATTTCCCTTAATGAAAAGGTCTGCATAAATTATGATTCAGGAGGAAAATAATCTATTTAATAAAAAGCTTTAAGTAAACAAATTGTATGACTCAAGGTGATGGTACCCCACTCCAGTACTCTTGCCTGGAAAATCCCATGGACAGAGGAGCGCAGTAGGCTGCCGTCCATGGGGTCCTGAAGAGTCGGATACGACTGAGTGACTTCACTTTCACTTTTCACTTTCATGCATTGGAGAAGGAAATGGCAACCCACTCCAGTGTTCTTGCCTGGAGAATCCCAGGGACGGGAGAGCCTGGTGGGCTGCCGTCTGTGGGGTCGCACAGAGTCAGACACGACTGAAGCGACTTAGCAGCAGCAGCAGCAGCAGCACTACAACTAATTTTTATCTCTTCATTAAAATAGAATATGAATTCTTATTTTGCCTAAAATATAATTAAATTGCAATGGAATGAACAAAACTATCTTAGCAGGTCACCCTGGAATAAGAATCTGAATTTGTCACATATAATACCAGAGTGATTTTGGGCAAGCCATCAACTTGTGAATAATGATATCTGCTTTGTAGTATTCCATGGCAGATAACTAAGGAAATGCTTACAAATTTTTCCCACTACCTGGTTCCACATCCAGAAATATTTGATGATTCACATTCTTCCCTTCTATGGGAAATGCTTCACTTCTTAGCAATCAATTCTAGTTATCTGGTCTTTGGACAGTAATAAAAAATGATTTAAAAATATTTTCTGTGTTTCAGGATTTTTAATAATGTTATTCCCTGTCTAAATTAGTCAAATAAAAAAGGATTTGTTTTGTGTTTTTAACTTATATATATAATTTGTAACATATGTATAACTTACATATATACTTTTTAATTTGTATATATAATTGAGGGGAATTATTTTTTCTCCTGATAACCAGACTTGTCCAGAAATTTCAAAACCAGAGGAAAGTTTACGGAAGCAAAAACATTTTTCTTTATTTCTTCATTCCTTAGCGGCACCATTACTATCTTTTTGATGTACTTTTCCTTTAATCTTTTAATAAAAACTTTTCTTTATATAATTTGAAATGATACCTTATATACATATGCAGTTTGGTATCTCATTTTGGGGGGTAACTTTACATTTTATGTATTTTTTCAGTCATTAAACACATAGTAAAGTACCATTCTATTGTAGTGGAATGTAGTGTTAAAAAACAAAAACCAACAGAGTAAATTCAAAAATCTAATTGACATTACTGAATGAATCAAGCAGCATCCTATCTAGCAAGTAGGAGATCTGAGGAGCTATAAAAGCTGGAAGATTTTTATGGGCACAAAGAGGGTAGGACAATGAAGTCATAAACAAAAGAAAGGATGATTTCAGCAAGGTGACTTTCCTTTAGAGGCAGGACAGGGGTCTCTCATTCAGATTACCTCAATAGTGCTGATTAGATAATTCCAGATTGCCTGGTTAATGGTCACATTTCTGGGAGTGGCTGAAACTGCAGTTAAGTTTTGGTTTGTTGTCATAGGTCAAGAAGTAACAGTTAGAACTGGACATGGAGCAACAGACTGGTTCCAAATCAGGAAAGGAGTACATCAAGGCTGTATATTGTCAAGCTGCTTATTTAACTTAGATGCAGAGTACATCATTTGAAATGCTAGGTTGGATGAAGTACAAGCTGTAATCAAGAGTGCCAGGAGAAATATCAATAACTTCAGATATGCAGGTGACACCACTCCTATGGCAGAAAATGAAGAAATAAAGAGCCTCTTGATGAAAGTGAAAGAGGAGAGTGAAAAAGCTGGCTTAAAACTCAACATTCAGAAAACTAAGATCATGGCATCCAGTCCCATCACTTCATGACAAATAAATAGGGAAACAATGGAAACAGTGAGAGACTTTATTTTGGGGGGCTCCAAAATCACTGTAGATGGTGACTGCAGCCATGAAATTAAAAGACACTTGCTCCTTGGAAGAAGAGCTATGACCAACCTAGACAGCATATTAAAACGCATTACTTTCCAACAAAGGTGCATCTAGTCAAAGCTATGGTTTTTCCAGTAGTCAGGTGTGGATGCGAGAGTTGAACTATAAATAAAGCTGAGCACTGAAGAATTGATGCTTTTGAACTGTGGTGTTGGAGAAGTCTCTTGAGAGTCCTTTGGACTGCAAGGAGATCCAACCAGTACATCCTAAAGGCAATTTGTGATGCCCAGGGAAGCCTGGCTGCTGCAGTCTATGAGGTCACAAAGAGTCAGACATAGCTGAGCAACTGTACTGAACTGAACTTGTTGTCATAGGATTGACTGGTTTGATCTCCTTGCAGTCCAAGGACTCCCTGGAGTCTTGTCAAGAATTATTGTCATAGAGCTTAGCACAAGCGATTCCATTTTGAGCCTGTTTATTTTTTAACAGTAGAGATATATTATAATTATTTAAGAGGATTAAATTATTCCCTTAAATTTGGGCTCTTTGCTTGTGTTCCACTTTCTTTATTATAATTAACACTGTAAATACGTTAGTGCATAAAGGTATGCACACTGTTGGATTGTTTTGTGATAATGGACATCCAGTAATATATTTACAGGTCAAAGTTTACAAACTTTTTAAAAGCACTTGATAAGAAGCACCAAACTGATTGCATCAGTAATAACCCAGGTATTATATTATTTTTAGTGTTTAAGAAAGAAAATAATAACATATATTATTTCAAGTCTCAGTTGTTTAAATAATAATGATATTGGAGGTGTTCTAATATGCTTACTGGACACTTGAATTTCTTTTTTAGCAAATTGCTTGTGAAAGAACAAATTATTTTCTATTCTGTTTGGTAAATATTCCTTTAGCATTTTCTATGCGTCATCTGGAACAACAGGAGTTAGTGTATAGAGATTCATAAAATGTAATCCCTATCTTCAAGGAATTCTAAATATCAAAGGAGAGAAGGAAAAAACAGTATAATAAAATCAATCATGGAAACAAAAATGATTTTAGTTAGAATAGAGGAAGGGGTAATTAATCTTTAAGACTAAGGAAATTTTTAAAGGATGAATACACATTTTCCGGGCAGATAATTAAGGGAAGGGCTCTTCAGTACAGATTTAAGAGCACACAAAAAGACTGGAAGTTTGGAAGAGCAAATATTCAGTACCTGCTGCTGCTGCTAAGTCGCTTCAGTCGTGTCCTACTCTGTGCGACCCCATAAATGGCAGCCCACCAGGATTCCCCATCCCTGGGATTCTCCAGGCAAGGACACTGGAGTAGGTTGCCATTTCCTTCTCCAATGCCTGAAAGTGAAAAGTGAAATGAAGTCGCTCAGTCATGTCCAACTCTTCGTGACCCCATGCACTTCAGCCTACCAGGCTCCTCCGTCCTTGGGATTTTCCAGGCAAAAGTACTGGCATGGGGTGTCATTGCCTTCTCCAATTCAGTACCTAATAGTTAGCAACTAATGGAGTACGCAGTGGGTCAAGAGGGGATAGAGTGGGCAGAGATGAAGATGGGAAGATGGAGAAGTTTATAAGAAGCAAATAGTGATGAACCTCAGTGTGATATTCCATGCTGAGCAATATGACTTGACCCTGAAGGTGATATGTAGCTTCTGAATTCAACCTTTTTACTAATAATTTGTGATTTCATAACTAAATAAGAAGATGACAATTTAAGCTTTTAAAATTTCTCATCTGTAAACTAGAACAATCTGTTTATGTTTTTGCTATTCTCAACATGCTATGAAAAAGCCAACACTGATTATGTGGTGTTACCTTGGAGACATGGAAATTACTTTAGGAAGCATACTGATTACCTTATCCATAGATCAATAATTATTTCCCTGGTATCACACATGTCCTTTATCTACTTAGCTCTGGAAAACTGTGACACTTTCCTCAACAAAATTATATGTATTTTAACACTGTCAAGCAATTTTCATTTTACACAGATTCAACATCCATGTCTTTACTAAGACATCACATCACATGACATTTTATTTAGGGATATAATTAACCCATATTTTGCTTTTTATATGTTAAAGTTTAAAAATATAGATGTTAATTAGACAGCTGACTATCACCTTTCCCCTGAAGGTCAAGGAATCGCAACCAGCCTCAGACCAGACTATGTAGGGATCCTCTCTTGTGCTCTAGTTCTCTCAGCACTGCAGACACAACCATATTTGGCAAGTGAGCATTGAATGGCAGAATTTCAAGGAATTATTTAAATAACAACTGAAGGTCAAGCTACTTCCATGCACTTCTTAAAAATATTTTTTTAACTAAAGTACTATGTACACAGAAAAAAGTATAAATAAGTGTATAGCTAAGTGAGCTATCAAACATAAACACCTCATGTTACCACTTCCAAGACACAAAATAAAATATTACCAGCATCCCAGAAGCCTAACTCATATCCTGTCATATATACTCACAACATACCAATCATTATACTAATTTTTAATGCTATTGACAACTTTTCCCTCTTATTATTTATTATTGTTTTGTATCTGGCTTTTATTCCTCCTTCAATGTAATATTTTCCCAATTAACTATGTTGTAAATATACCATATTTTCTAAGTTTACATTATTTTTTATAAACTATGAGGATGTTCTCCATTATTATTACAAATAATGCTGCTACAAGCATACTTCCCAGATGGCTCAATGGTAAAGAATCCACCTGCCAATGGAGGAGATGCAGAAGATCCAGGTTCGATCCCTGGGTCAGGAAGATGCCCTGGAGGAGGAAATGGGAACACAATCCAGTGTTCTTGCCTGAAAAATCCCGTGAACAGAGGAGCCTGACAGGCTACAGTCCATGGAGTCACAGAGTCAGACACGACCAAATGACTGAGCACAGCACAGCACAGCACCACAAACATACTTGCATGTGACTTTTGGTGTGCATATATGTGCACACCAAATGTTGGATGTATGTCTAAGAGTGGAATTGCTAGATCATAGTGTGCCAATATTCATAATATACTAATAATATACACCAAGTAGCATTCTAAAGTGGTTGTATAATTTTTGTTCTTATCAACAGTGTATGTATCTGTACTTCATCCTCACCAATACATGTTATTATCAGTCCTTTTAATTTGAGTCCTTCTGGAAGGTGTTTGATGGTGTCTCATTTAGTTTTAGTTATATTTCTCTGATGACTAATTAAGTAGAATATCTTTTCATACATTTATTGGTTCTTTGTATACCTTTTTTTGGCTTTCTGGGTGACTCAGTGGTAAAGAATCTGCCTGCCAATGCAGGAGACTTGAGTTCAATCCCTGGGCTGGAAAGATCCCTTGGAGAATGAAATGGCAACCCACTCCAGTATTCTTGCCTAGGAAATCCCATGGACAGACGAGCCTGGTGGCCTACAGTCCATGGAGTGACAAAGAGTCAGACACAACTTAGCCATTAAACAACAAAAATATCCTTTTTAATGAAATGTTTGTTTAAGTGTCTTGCTCATCTTTAATTTCATCATTTACCCTTTGACTTATTGAATTGTCAGGGTATCGTATACATTCAAAAAATCACAGGCAAGTATGTTTGTGGTGCTGTGCTCAGTTGTTTGGTCATGTCTGACTTTTTGTGGGCTTCCCTGGTGGCTCAGATGGTAAAGCATCTGCCTGCAATGTGGGAGACCTGAGTTCAGTCGCTGGGTTGGGAAGATCCCCTGGAGAAGGAAATGGCAACTCACTCCAGTATCCTTGCCTGGAAAATCCCATGGATGGAGGAGCCTGGTAGGCTACAGTCCATGGGGTCGAAGAGTTGAAGATGACTAAGCGACTTCACTTTATACATTCTAGATAAGAGCTCTTTGCCAATTACAGTTGTATCTTCTCCCAGTGTGTAATGTGTCTTTTTCTATCTCTTTATGGACCATCTGATGAACAGAAATACTTCATTTTAATGTAGCTCAATTCATCAGTTTCTTCCTTTTATGGTTAGTTTATTTTGTACTGTGCAAAAACTCTTTTCACACCCTGCTTGTGTCCCTTGAAAGAGAGTACAGAGTGCTCCCCTCCCCACCACCCGCCACCCAAAACAAAGTTTACTCACTTTCTTTGCTGTTTGTAACCAATGGGAATTAACATAGGCAATGTACTTTTGAAGGTATAGGAGCATTTGAGTCTACATAAACTCACATCTCTTTTGTTGACCATGATGGCTACTCCATTTCTTCTGAGGGATTCCTGCCTGCAGTAGTAGATATAATGGTCATCTGAGTTAAATTCACCCATTCCAGCCCATTTTAGTTCACTGATTCCTAAAATGTCGACGTTCACTCTTGCCATCTCCTGTTTGACCACTTCCAATTTGCCTTGATGCATGGACCTGACATTCCAGGTTCCTATGCAATATTCCACTTTACAGCATCGGACCTTGCTTCTATCACCAGTCACATCCACAGCTGGGTATTGTTTTTGGTTTGGCTCCTGCCGGGGTCCAGCCCCGGTGGATCCAGGGAATTCGAAGCAGGGATGGCTTTGGCGAGGAAAAACATATTTATATAGAAATATAAAAAGAGATTAAGAAGAAATAGTATAGCAAGAAAATTTAATAGAGAAAAGATGCTGAATAGCTTGGTTTACGGGAAAAGCCAATACAATCTCAGAACAAGAGATTTGCACCATCTACGTTGGGCCACTGGCGCCCGTTTGAATATCGGAGAGTGCCCCGCCTTCAGCTCTCTCTCTCACGGATCTTAGAAGCCAGGGCAAGTTAGTAGACGTGGTGAGCCTCCCTGTTCCAGATGGGAATTCAGCCAGGAAAGGAGAGGGAGGGAGAGTGAGAAAGAGACACGGGGGGAGCCAGATTTCCAAGAAACTAGGTTGAGACTAGTCCAAGACACGGGTCCATCCTTTATTGTTCAGAAGGGTTTTTATACTTTTGATAGTACATGGAGATCAATGGGTAACACAAAGTTATTCAGCGTTAGCAGCCCAGACTCTTATCAAAACCAGGCTTTTCTCTCTGCATACCTGTCTTAGGTAATTTACATCATCTTCCGGCCAAAAGGGCCAATTAACATTTTATGGCCCTTTTCTGATAAGGGTTTGTCAACCAGAAGACTTATTTGTGTTGTTCTTCCCAAAGTCTGGTGCCACTCTCAGAAAGCACTAAATAAAGTTACATTCTTACATAGCAAAGATACAGCAATTTGTAACAAGTAAAATGAGTACAGTGATTTATTACAAAAGAAAAGCAATTAACTCAAAAGCCTAGTGTTGCTAACATCAAAACTACTATATACCCTTTTCCATATCCCGATTACATTGATTAATATCCTCGTAGGTGCCTAAAAGATAAAGAATATGGAGGCCTGGCAGCAAACATTGAGTCAACAGTGAAATCTGTCACCAATATGATTTTTAGCTCTTTAGAAAAGGCTCTGTATCTTTAAGATGTTTTAAGCTTTGTGCCTCTTGCGGTTGGGGGGCTGTAAGCAATTCACAAGCTATAAAAGGTCCTGGGGAAACTGTTAGGCAAGCTAGAGAGTTATCAGAGGGGGTTTGAACTGAAACATCCCTTTCAAATGCAGAAGACTAAAGCCCTGAGTTAACTTTTTCCAGAGTGTGTCACAAGAGTGGAAAAGCACAGTAAAATAAGGCAGGCAGATTCTGGTTTTGGGGGTACATGCTCAGGAAATTCCAGGGAGAAACCCTGAGGCCAACTCGCCTTTCCCATCAGGCCTCTCCGCATGACCCTGTCATGGGTGGGATTCCTCACGCTGGCTCCCGGCAGGCTCTATCCCTTCATTCTTTCTGGAGTTATTTCTCCACTGATCTCCAGTAGCATACTGGGCACCTACTGACCTGGGGAGTTCCTCGTTCAGTATCCTATCATTTTGCCTTTTCATACTGTTCATGGGGTTCTCATGGAAAGAATACTGAAGTGGCTTGCCATTCCTGTCTCCGGTGGACCACACTGTGTCAGACCTCTCCATCATGCCGCCCGTCTTGGGTGGCCCCACAGGGCATGGCTTAGTTTCATTGAGTTAGACAAGGCTGTGGTCCTAGTGTGATTAGATTGACTAGTTTTCTGTGACTAGGTTTCAGTGTGTCTGCCCTCTTGCAACATCTATCGTCTTACTTGGGTTTCTCTTACCTTGGATGTGGGGTCTCTCTTCACGGCTGCTCCAGCAAAGCACAGCCACTACTCCTTACCTTGGACGAGGGGTATCTTCTCACCTCTGCCCCTCCCAACCTTGAACGTGGGATAGCTCCTCTAGGCCCTCCCGCGTCCATGCAGCCACCACTGCTTGGACATGGGGTCACTCCTCCCGGCCACCACACTGGCCTCAGGTGGGTGTAGCTCCTTTCCGCTGCTCCTGCGCCGTTGCAGCCTGGCACTTTTGGCCGCCGCCTCTGACCTCGGACGTGGGGTAGCTCCTCTCGGCCGCACTCTGCGCACCGTCACAGCCGCCCGCACTCTGCGCACTGACAGTGAATCAAAAGAGTCGACTCTTTTGGTCATCAGAAGAGTCCAAAATGCAGTACTTGGATGCAATCTCAAAAACAACAAAATGATCTCTGTTTGTTTCCAAGGCAAACCATTCAGTATCACAGTAATCCAAGCCTATGCCCCAACCAGTAACACTGAAGAAGCTGAAGTTGAATGGTTCTATGAAGACCTACAAGACCTTTTAGAACTAACACCCCCAAAAGATGTCCTTTTCACTATAGGGGACTGGAATGCAAAAGTAGGAAGTCAAGAAACACCTGGAGTAACAGGCAAATTTGGCCTTGGAATATGGAATGAAGCAGGGCAAAGACTAACAGAGTTTTGCCAAGAAAATGCACTGGTCATAGCAAACACACTCTTCCAACAACACAAGAGAAGACTCTACACATGGACATCACCAGATGGTCAACACCGAAATCAGATTGATTATATTCACAGCCAAAGATGGAGAAGCTCTATACAGTCAACAAAAACCAGATCAGGAGCTGACTGTGGCTCAGATCATGAACTCCTTATTGCCAAATTCAGACTTAAACTGAAGAAAGTAGGGAAAACCGCTAGACCATTCAGGTATGACCTATTTCAAATCCCTTATGATTATACAGTGGAAGTGAAAAATAGATTTAAGGGACTAGATCTGATAGAGTGCCTGATGAACTATGGACAGAGGTTCGTGACATTGTTCAGGAGACAGGGATCAAGACCATCCCCACGGAAAAGAAATACAAAAAAGGAAAATGGCTGTCTGAGGAGGCCTTACAAATAGCTGTGAAAAGAAGAGAAGCAAAAAGCAAATGACAAAAAGAAAGATATTCTCATCTGAATGCAGAGTTCCAAAGAATAGCAAGAAGAGATAAGAAAGCCTTCCTCAGCAATCAATGCAAAGAAATAGAGGAAAGCAACAGAATGGGAAAGACGAGATCTCTTCAAGAATATTAGATATACCAAGGGAACATTTCATGCAAAGACAGGCTTGATAAAGGACAGAAATGGTATGGACCTAACAGAAGCAGAAGATATTAAGAAGAGGTGGCAAGAATACACAGAAGACCTATACAAAAAAGATCTTCACGACCAAGATAATCACGATGGTGTGATCACTCACCTAGAGCCAGACATCTTGGAATGTGAAGTCAGGTGGGCCTTAGAAAGCATCACTATGAACAAAGCTAGTGGAGGTGATGGAATTCCAGTTGAGCTATTTCAAATCCTGAAAGATGATGCTGTGAAAGTGTTGCACTCAATAGGCCAGCAAATTTGGAAAACTCAGCAGTGGCCACAGGACTGGAAAAGGTCAGTATTCATTCCAATCCCAAGGAAATGCAATGGCAAAGAATGCTCAAACTACTGCACAATTGCACTCATCTCACATGCTAGTAAAGTAATGCTCAAATTCTCCAAGCCAAGCTCCAGCAATATGTGAACTGTGAACTTCCAGATGTTCAAGCTGGTTTTAGAAAAGGCAGAGGAACCAGAGATCAAATTGCCAACATCCACTGGATCATCAAAAAAGCAGAGTTCCAGAAAAACATCTATTTCTGCTTTATTGACTATGCCAAAGCCTTTGACTGTGTGGATCACAATAAACTGTGGAAAATTCTGAAAGAGATGGGAATATCAGACCACCTGACCTGCCTCTTGAGAAACCTATATGCAGGTCAGGGAGCAACAGTTAGAATTGGACATGGAAAAACAGACTGGTTCCAAATAGGAAAAGGTGTCTATCAAGGCTGTATATTGTCACCCTGCTTATTTAACTTATATTCAGAGTGCATCATGTGAAACACTGGGCTGGAAGAAGCACAAGCTGGAATCAAGATTGCCGGGAGAAATCTCAATAACCTCAGATATGCAGATGACACCACCTTTATGGCAGAAAGTGAAGAAGACCTAAAGAGCCTCTTGATGAAAGTGAAAGAGGAGAGTGGAAAAGTTGGCTTAAACCTCAACATTCAGAAAACGAAGATCATGGCATCTGTTCCCGTCACTTCATGGCAAATAGATGGGGAAACAGTGGAAACAGTGTCAGACTTTATTTTTGGGGTCTCCAAAATCATTGCAGATGGTGACAGCAGCCATGAAATTAAAAGACACTTACTCCTTGGAAGAAAAGTTATGACCAACCTAGATAGCATATGCAAAAGCAGAGACATTACTTTGCCAACAAATGTCTGTCTAGTCAAGGCTATGGTTTTTCCAGTGGTCATGTATGGATGTGAGAGTTGGACTGTGAAGAAAGCTGAGTGCTGAAGAATTGATGCTTTTGAACTGTGGTGTTGGAGAAGACTCTTGAGAGTCCCTTGGACTGCAAGGAGATCCCACCAGTCCATTCTGAAGGAGATCAGCCCTGGGATTTATTTGGAGGGGCTGATGCTGAAGCTAAAACTCCAATACTCTGGCCACTCATGAGAAGAGTTGACTCATTGGAAAAGACTCTGAACCTGGGAGGAATTGGGGGCGGGAGGAGAAGGGGACGGCAGAGGATGAGATGGCTGGATGGCATCACAGACTTGATGGACGTGAGTCTGAGTGAACTCTGGGAGTTAGTGATGGACAGGGAGGCCTGGCGTGCTGTGATTCATGGGGTTGCAAAGAGACAGACATGACTGAGTGACTGAACTGAACTGAAATCTCACATCAGTTTGTTTCTTCAAATAACTTTTGTTTGAGCTCAGTTTTTTTTTTGTTTTTGTTTTTGTTTTTTTTTTTTTTTTTTTTGAGAACCAGGGACTCTCTTTAGTCATTTGGTCTGTTCATACCACCAAGTACTGACATCATATCCAAGAAAGAGCATCAAAGATATCAATCCAGGGGACCATATCCATTTGTCTTTTCAGAGAAAGATGGGCTTGGGTTGAGTACCAGTTCATCACTAACCTTGCTAAAGAACTAGAAGGTGGTTTGGGCCAGTCTAAGAGGAAGTGGCTGTAATTTCCTATGACCAGCTTAAATATGTTTCTGGAACAATTCACATGAGTAGAACAATGGCATGGAACATATGTAGAAGTGCTCATTTTCAGACATATTTCCCACATATTTTCTTTCTTTATGTGTTAGGCTAATCCTATATCAATAAAATCCTCTTAAAATTTAATCTACTAATTGTAAACATAACCATAATCTTAACAATCTCATAAACAAGAAAGTACTTTTTTATTTCTGAGAGTTCTGTTTATATTAAGAGGGCATTGACATTGTGTTTCCCTAAGTATAGGAGGGAAATATGTGATTCTGTCTTTTTCTTTTTTTTCCTTTCTCATTAAAAGTTTTTTTATAGCCTTCCAAGGGTACTAGCACAATTTCTTATTGAAGAGAAGAAGGCTAAGGGGCCTAAAATAGCTATGCCTTTCCCTGCCCTCAGCCTTATTTAGAACATTGTTCATCTTTGGGGCAGCAAAATCCTGTAATCCTTCCTGGTTGTAGTTGGCAGTCATTCTCCACACTGGTAGCAAAGCATGTGCATCTTCTGTGTGTTTTATTAGGTGAAAGAACTTTTAGAGTCTATGGGACTTTAAAGGAAAGAGAGATCAAGGAACAATTTGGTACTCCTGATTAGAATGCTCCACCAGATGCTCCGTTTACATCTCTATTATTCCTGCAACTTTCTTCCCCCAGTTTTCACTCATATCCTCTCCCCAGTTACAGCTTTGGACGCCTCCTGTCATCAGCTAGTGTCCCCTTGTTACGGGCTTTGGCTGCTCTTGTAACCTTGCCTCTTGGATTGTGTGTTGTGCTGCCTCCTGTTTGTTTAGATGGTGGAATCTCTCTACTTATAGGCAAGTGAGGTTCAAAAACGCTGTCTACTAGAACTGGTGTGATGGAACCCAAATTCTTTCTTATCAATTCCTACTTGTCTCCCTACCCCATTCCACCTCAAATTATACTGAACTATTTTTAGGTTTCTAAATATCTCCCCCAACCCCATCCTTTCCTCCATCTGCCTCTCCTTTTGGTGATGTGGATCTAGTACACCCTGACTATTCTGCTTGGAACCCTTTCTGCCCACTTATCATACACTGCTCGTATTTATCCTTCACAACTCACTTCAGGCGTCAAAACTTCTCAGGAATCTTTTGTAATTGTTTTTCCAACCCAATCCTGATCACTTATGTTGTCTTAGGAGCCTTTTCTGTGGTTCCTCATAGCTTAGTGTGTGTGCCTCCAGCCTCTGTTTAGTCAGGTGTATACTCATCTGTCTCCAAGACTATAAGTTTCTTAAAGTTAGGGAATCCCATATTTTTCCTTGTTGGTTTCTCAATTTTTATGCCAATGCCTGACACACAACTAGCAAAATATATGACTCTACTGATGCTTCTCTGTATACATCCTAATAAAGGAAGAAATTGGCTTATTTTTTAGCCTTATTAATAGAGAAAAACACATTAATTGGCTTTCCACTAATTTCAAGTTTATGAAAATATAAACAAGGACTGAGCTCAAGCTTAACAAAATATGTGTCAAAGATGGTACAATTTAATCTTGTAGGTGAGAATGTTTAAATTATTCAAGAAACCAAATAATTAAGTATTAATTTAGAGAAAGGAAATTCATATGGCAATTACCAGTCATTCTTATATTTATTAACTTTATAAATTATAAATATAAAATAAATTTCATAGTTTTATAGTATTAAGGAGAAGACCAAAGACTTATACTAGCTAACATTTTTTTTTAACTATTAGCTGATATCCTTGAAAACAAGAGAACAATTTCAGGATGTTTTAGAACATCTAAAACAACATGAACAGATTTCAACCAGTTGATGATTATGAATCTTATTGTAAAGAGTAGGCCTTTAAAGCCAGAAGATCTCTGCAACTAGCTACCTGCGTGATTTTAAACAACTTATTCAACCTCTATAAGCCTCAGTTTTTCTCATTTGAAAAATGTAATTGCCCTAAGAATAACAGAAAAAAAAAAATGTGTGACTCATACAATGCTTGGCCGAGCATGACATTAACTATTATTATACTAAACTGATCTAAGTCAATGAGAGTCTTTTATGTCTTAAGGTTTTCCTAGTACTTCCTGATAATAATTATAATTATATTTTCTTCAAGGTAAGCAAAAAGTAAACAATACTTTCTTTATTTTTAAACATTTGTTGTTGTTGTTCAGTTAGTCAGTCATGTCCAACTCTTTGCAACCCCCATGGACTGCAGTACGCCAGGCTTCCCTGTCCATCACCAGCTCCCAGAGCTTACTCAAACTCATGTCCATAAAATTGGTGTTGCCATCCAACCATCTCATCCTCTGTTGTCCCCTTCTCCTCCCACCTTCAATCTTTCCCAGCATCAGGGTCTTTTCCAATGAGTCAGTTCTTTGCAACAGGTGGCCAAAGGACTGGAATTTCAGCTTCAGCATTAGTCCTTCCAATGAATATTCAGGACTGATTCCCTTTAGGATGGGCTGGTTGGATCTCCTTGCTGTCCAAAGGATTCTCAAGAGTCTTTCCAACACTAGAGTTCAAAAGCACCAATTCTTTGGTGCTCAGTTTTCTTTATAGTGCAACTCGGTCCTTCACCATCTCCTGGAGCCTACTCAAACTCATGTCCATCAAATTGGTGTCACCATTCAACCATCTTGTCCTCTGGAGTCCTCTTCTCCTCCTGCCTTCAATCTTTCCCAGCATCAGGGTCTTTTCTAATGAGCCAGCTTTTCTCATCAGGTGGCCAAAGTATCAGAGCTTCAGCTTCAGCATCAGTTCTTGCAATGAATATTCAGATTTTAGGATTTACTGGTTTGATCTCCTTGTAGTCCAAGGGACTCTCATTTTAAGCATTAGATTCCGTGAAATACTTATTTTCCCTGTGAGCAATTATCAGGCGCTGTTATTGTTTTGCTTTGTTTTAATCTAACTGTATCCCTAACCTTAACCCTAACCTTTCTTTTGAGAAACTCCTACCTTTTATATAGATTAGGTAGATTGAACCCAACCCCCTCAGCTTTGAGAAACTCATCCTTTTTTTTTTTTTTTATAGCTTAGTTAGATTGAATGCAGCCACTTCTCCATACCCAGAGATCTGAGCTCAATGTCCAGATTTGCTCAATAAGAATAGTATATCTCTCTCCTTCAGTGCTGGATTCATAATCCAAATAGGGCCAATCAGAGCCTTTCCTGTTATGTTTTATGAGGACATGGGGAGAAAGTAGGACTTTCTTCCTCTCAGATCAAGAACTATGAGAAAACCATAAACTAGAGTTACTTTCCCCCATCTTCTTTAGCTACTTGGAAGGGGCCATCTGAAGTAGAAAATGAAATCAAAACATGATACAAAACAGAGATGAATAGAGATAAACCCTGGATCAAGCCATGAACCTTTCATTTATGTGAAACAATAAGTTATTTTTTCTTTGCACTTGATCTATAAATAGCACTAATATAATTTGCAATTTATGGAGTCCATGCTAAGAGTTGCCTCCTTAGCACAATAGGCAGCAAGTCAGTCTCATAATCTGAAGGTCTTAAGTTTGAACCTTAAAGAGGGCAGTGCAAAGCTTTAGGCTTCCCTGGTGGCTCCGATGGTAAAGAATCTGCCTGCAATGCAGGGGACTTGGGTTTGATCCCTGGGTCAGGAAGATTCCCTGGTGAAAAGAATGGCCACCCACTCCAGTATTCTTGCCTGGAAAACTGCATGGACATAGGAGCCTGGTGGGCTACAACATGGGGTTGTAAAGATTTGGAAATGACTGAGAGACAAATGCTTTCACTTTTTCACTGCAAATATACCTCAAAGCAGCAGGAAACTGAGACAGTAGAAAATTAAAAAAAAAAAAGAAAATCTTGCTGGTCAGTACAACGATTCATTATCAAAACATTTATATGACAGAGAAACTTTTAATTTTACTAACATGCTTCCTCAAATAACAATGAAAGAATGTACCTATCCTACAAAATTAAGAAACTCAAAATATCCATTCACTTTTTACTAATTGCAGGCTATGAAAAATCTATTTATAGATAGTGACTCGATATTAGGAGGAAAAAAAGCTTGGCTGATTCTTTTAATTTAGTGTTTTCTATCACAATTTTTTCCCACAGTTTATTGTGATCCACACAGTCAAAGGCTTTGGCGTAGTCAATAAAACAGAAATAGATGTTTTTCTGGAACTCTCTTGGTTTTCCCATGATCCAGCGGATGTTGGCAATTTAATCTCTGGTTCCTCTGCCTTTTCTAAAACCAGCTTGAACATCTGGAAGTTCACAGTTCACGTATCGCTGAAGCCTGGCTTGGAGAATTTTGAGCATTACTTTACTAGCATGTGAGACGAGTGCAGTTGTGCGATAGTTTGAGCTTTCTTTGCCATTGCGTTTCTTTGGGATTGGAATGAAAACTGACTTTTCCAGTCCTGTGGCCACCGCTGAGTTTTCCAAATTTGCTGGCATGTTGAGGGCAGCACTTTCACAGCATCATCTTTCAGGATTTGAAATAGCTCAACTGGAATTCTATCACCTCACTAGCTTTCTTTGTAGTGATGCTTTCTAAGGACTACTTGACTTCACATTCCAGGATATCTGGCTCTAGGTGAGTGATCACACCATTGTAATTATCTTGGTCGTGAAAATCTTTTTTGTACAGTTCTCCTGTGTATTCTCACCACCTCTTCTTAATATCTTCTGCTTCTGTTAGGTCCATACCATTTCTGTCCTTTATCAAGTCCATCTTTGCATGAAATGTTCCCCTTGGTATCTCCAATTTTCTTGAAGAGATCTCTAGTCTTTCCCATTCTGTTGTTTCCTTCTATTTCTTTGCATTGATCGCTGAGGAAGGCTTTCTTATCTCTTCTTGCTATTCTTTGGAACTCTGCATTCAGATGCTTAGAACTTTCCTTTTCTCCTTTGCTTTTTGCTTCTCTAGAGATGGGCATACCAGACCACCTGACCTGCCTCTTGAGAAACCTATATACAGGTCAGGAAGCAACAGTTAGAACTGGATATGGAACAACAGACTAGTTCCAAATAGGAAAAGGAGTACATCAAGGCTGTATATTGTCACCCTGCTTATTTAACTTACATGCAGAGTACATCATGAGAAACACTGGGCTGGAAGAAGCACAAGCTGAAATCAAGATTGCCAGGAGAAATATCAATAACCTCAGATATGCAGATGACACCACCCTAATGGCAGAAAGTAAAGAGGAACTAAAGAGCCTCTTGATAAAAGTGAAAGATGAGAGTGAAAAAGTTGGCCTAAAGCTCAACATTCAGAAAACTAAGATCATGGCATCTGTTCTCATCACTTCATGGGAAATAGATGGGGAAACAGTGGAAACAGTGTCAGACTTTATTTTGGGGGCTCCAAAATCACTGCAGATGGTGATTGCAGCCATGAAATTAAGAGACACTTACTCCTTGGAAGGAAAGTTATGACCAACCTAGATAGCATATTCAAAAGCAGAGACATTACTTTGCCGACTAAGGTCCATCCAGTCAAGGCTATTGTTTTTCCAGCGGTCAGGTATGGATGTGCGAGTTGGACTGTGAAGAAAGCTGAGTGCTGAAGAATTGATGCTTTTGAACTGTGGTGTTGGAGAAGACTCTTGAGAGTTCCTTGGACTGCAAGGAGATCCAACCAGTCCATTCTGAAGGAGATCAGTCCTGGGTGTTCATTGGAAAGACTGATGCTGAAGCTGAAACTCCAATACTTTGGCCACCTCATGTGAAGAGTTGACTCATTGGAAAAGACCCTAATACTGGGAGGGATTGGGGGCAGTAGGAGAAGGGGGCAACAGAGGATGAGATGGCTGGATGGCATCACCTACTCGATGGACATGCGTTTGTGTAAACTCCAGGAGTTGGTGATGGACAGGGAGGCCTGGTGTGCTGCAATTCATGGCGTCACGATTGTCACGACTGAGCGACTGCACTGAATTGAACTGATCACAAATTTACAAATGGAATGAATGGATTTTTCCTCTTCATGCTGCTGCTGCTGCTGCTAAATCACTTCAGTCGTGTCCGACTCTGTGTGACCCCATAGATGGAAGCACACCAGGCTCCCCCGTCCCTGGGATTCTCCAGGCAAGAATACTGGGTGGGTTGCCATTTCCTTCTCCAGTGCATGAAAGTGAAAAGTGAAAGGGAAGTCGCTCATTTGTGTTCGACTCTTAGCAACCCCATGGACTGCAGCCTACCAGGCTCCGCCATCCATGGGATTTTCCAGGCAAGAGTACTGGAGTGGGGGTGCCATCGCCTTCTCCGTTCCTCTTCCTATTGATCCCCAAATAGCTCAAACCCTCAAAACAAATGAATATTCTACTGAATATCCTAAAATTATCAGTAGTCTTTAGATCCAAAGTTCAAACCAAAGTGAAACAAAATTCTCAGAAGGGACAGTGGTGTTGGTAAAGGAGGAAATATGATTATTATCACTGCCACAGATAAAATTAAAGCCTCTTCTTTTAAAGTCGTGTAAAATGGTTTTTGTTTGTATCTTCTCTGCTACAGCCTGGGTTTAAAATGTGATCCAATACTGGTAAGAACTATTCAGGATTCATGCCCAACCTATATTATAGGATCACTCATGGTCTAAAAATCTTTCATCTAGTCCATGTTTTTTCCCTAGGATACTCTCAGTGGATATCTTATATATGTGCTCAGAGATAGATCTTGAGCTTTGAGATGATAGCCACTGTTTAGTTCCTCTTTCGCTTCCCACTTACTTCTCATTTCATGACACCTGGCAGTGGCAAACACTTTTAGTTATTTACTCTAATTTCCACCTTCTCCCTTGCTAAAAGAATCCTGACTTTGTGCAGGATGACAATGTACTCAGTAAGAGGGATGGATCGTTGATGTTGTTGTTGTTCAGGCACTAAGTCGTGTCCGACTCTTTGCGACCCTGTGGACTGCAGCACACCAGGCTTCCCTTCACCATCTCCTGGAGTTTGTTTAAACTCATATCCGTTGAGTTGGTAATGTGTTCCAATCATGTCATCCTCTGCTGCCCCCGTCTCCTTTTGCTTTCAATCTTTCCCAGAATCAGGGTCTTTTCCAATGAATTGGCTCTTCACATCAGATAGCCAAAGTATTGATACTTCAGCATAAGTCCTTCCAATGAATGTTCAGGGTTAATTTCCTTTAGGATTGGCTGGTTTGATCTCCTTGCTGTCCAAGGGACTCTCAAAAGTCTTCTCCAGCACTACAGTTCAAAAGCATCAATTTCTCAGTGTTCCACCTTCTTTATAGTCCAACTCTCACATCATACATGACTACTGGAAAAACCATAGCTTTGACTACATGGACCTTAGTCATCAGAGTGATGTCTCTGCTTTTAAATATGCTGTCTAGTTTTGTCATAGCTTTACTTCCAAGGAGCAAGCATCTTTTCATTTCATGGCTGCAGTCACCATCCTCAGTGATTATGGAGCCCAAGAAAAAAGAAATCTGTCACTGCTTCCATTTTTTCCCCTTTTATTTGCCATGAAGTGATGGGACCAGATGCCATGATCTTAGGTTTTTGAATGTTGATTTTTAAGCCAGTTTTTTCACTCTCCTCTTTCACCCTCATCAAGAGATTCTTTAGTTCCTCTTCACTTTCTACCATTACAGTGGTATCATCTACATATCTGAAGTTGCTGATACTTCTCCCAGCAATCTTGATTCCAGCTTGTGATTCATCCAGCTGGGTATTTCACATGACATACTCTGCATATAAGTTAACAATCAGGGTCATAATATACAGCCTTGTCATACTCCTTTCCCAATTTTGAACTAGTCCATTGTTCCATGTAAGATTCTGACTGTTGCTTCTTGACCTGAATACAGATTTCTCAGAAGGCAGGTGAGGTAGTCTGATATTTCCATCTCTTTAGGAATTTTCCACAGTTTGTTATGAACCACACAAAAGCTTTAGTGTATGATAAAATGTCTGCCTGCAATGTGGGAGACCCAGGTTCAATCCCTGGGTCAGGAAGATACCCCGGAGAAGGAAATAGCAACCCATTCCAGTACTCTTGCCTGGAAAATTCCATGGATGGAGGAGCCTGGTAGGCTATAGTCCATGGGGTCACAAAGCATCAAACACAACTGAATGACTTCACTTTATGAAGCAGAAGTAGATGTTTTTTTCTGGAATAGTTGATTAGTCTAATCTAATTATGGCTGGCCTAGTCCTGGCTTTGCCAGAGGCGGTCTTATCACATTGCCATGGTCAATGAGACCCCAAAATGAATTTGTTCTGGGGTGGTTCTAGGAGAGCTTTTTCTTTCTTGATTAAAAGTGGCACATTCTGTCATGATTTCTTTCACTTTTTCGTTCTTCCTGGTTTGTATGTGAATTTATTATCTAAACAACAGCAGCTGTATTGCAGTCATGAGCTAGGACAGAAGGATGAAGCCTGAATTGCTAAGACTGGCAGAACATAGAGTTGGAAAAGCCTGGGTCCTTGAAGTCATTGTTGAGTGGCTGAAACAATGCAGCAGCTAGCTTTCATGCTATAATTCTTGGCATATAAGAAACACACTACTATTCGTTGAAACTACTGTTAGTCAAGTTTTTTTCTGATTTGCAACCAAATCCAATAATAATTTCCACATATCCTGTTTTGGCCTCCTTCGCTTGGAAAACTGAGGAAAGATGTCTCTTCACTTCCTGCTGGACATCAGAATCTCTGCAGGTTGCTTATACTGAGTGGATACGTCTTGTTCTCTTTGTCTGGTGGGCACCATTGTCTCCTTTGAGTCAACCTTTTACCCCAACTGGGCATCATTTCTTTAGTGTAATAGTCCTGCTGATGTTCTTGTTGCTCACGTTATTCAAACAGAGGGCACATACAGTAGTAAAGACCAAGCACCAAAGTGCATATTCTCAAGTTTCAGGGTGAATATAGTTTGAAATTAGAGAACAAAAGTGAATCAGGTCTATACAACATTGACTCTTATAAAAATAGAGAGCCATTTGCCAGTAATACTTCAAGACTGGACTGAGATATACTAACATGCTGTTTCTCTCAAACCAACAAGCTTTAACTACTTATTTATTTATTTATTTTTTAGTGGAAATGAAGAGAAATTGATTTTCCATTAATACACATCAAAAAAGGTAGCATACTAAACTCATTTCTACTGACTGAAGCAGATTCAGTCTTCTAAAGAAACTGGAAGCATTTCTTCTCCTCTGTCATCCTGGTCCTCTCTTCAGTTTTCTTTGTCAATTTTCTTAACCAAAAAACTTTGTGGGAAATATATTAAAGAATTTAACATTTGGACAATGAAACAGACCATGTGTTCGCTTTAAATAACCTTGTGCCATTCCTTTATCTCAGAAATTTCAGCTGTGATTGCTGACTTCAGGTTTCTCAGAATACTCAAGAATAGATAGGCACATCAAGCAGGACTGTTTGTATGTCTGTTTGGCAGAAGTAATACCAGTTTGCATTTTGCTAGTCAACTGGATAGAAACTTGAGTTAACTGGCACCTATTTATCCTGTTGATGTCTTAGTAATCCTTCAAGACTGAGATCCTAGGCAGTTGCCTGGTTGGCATGCCCCTATCTATCAGTTCAGTTCAGCTGCTCAGTTGTGTATGACTCTTTGTGATGCCTGTCCATCATCAACTCCCAGAGTTTACTCAAACTCATGTCCATTGAGTTGGTGATACCATCTCCTCCTCTATCATCCCCTTCTCCTCCTGCCTTCAATCTTTCCCAGCATCAGAATCTTTTCCAATGAGTCAGTTCTTTGCACCAGGTGGCCAAAGTATTGGAGTTTCACCTTCAGCATCAGTCCTTCCAATGAATATTCAGGACTGATTTCCTTTCGGATGGACTGGTTGGATCTCCTTGCAGTCCAAGGGACTCTCAAGAGTCTTCTTCAACATCACAGTTCAAAGGCATCAATTCTTCAGCACTTAGCTTTCTTTGTAGTCCAACTTTCACATCCATTAGATGCCCCTAACTATAGTTTTAAATGATTTGAAGTCATTGGAGAAATGCAGAGGGAGAAGAAAGAAGGGCATCTACAGTGTCCAGAGGGAAATCCTCTGGACTGCTGGGTGCAGAGCTCTCTTGGTGTGGGCGTTTCTGCCTTTAGGCCTGAAAGGAAAGAGCACAGTTCCCACAGGATAAATCCTGATTTGAGCTTGTTAAAAAAATTTAGAATCTTCAACTAAATCAACTAGCACAAAATAGTTTATCTGTCTCATTTAAAAAATTCAAAAAGCTAAACATTTATTGGAAATCTTTTATATATTAAGCACTGTGCTAAAAAGGGTAGGTGGTATTATAAAAGTATCAACAAAAGAATTACTGAACAAATCACAATGGGACTGAAATTAGAAGTGAAATGTGCCAATAACTGGATAGGCAAAATAAAAATGAAAAGCATTAATACATGTTAATATGTGCATTATTTGTTGTCTTCAACAGCATTGATTTCACTCTGTGTGCTGACTCTGTTATTTTATACTTTGTAATATAACCCAGTATCAGCATCCAGCTAATGGGAAGATGAGTAAAGAGGACTTTACTCTTTAGTAAAGTTCTCTTTAGGCCCACTCAGTATTCTAGAAGAAGTGAAAAATAATGTATAATATTTTAAAAAGTGAATCACTAGCAACTTTTTACAACTCAGCTGATATTCAGCACACTAGTCCCCATTTTATTTGGCCTCAGGAAATTATTGTAATTGGAGGAAAAGCAAAATCAAAGATACATATTTTTAAACTTGAGCAAAAATCTGAGATGGGTCAATGTTTTTACTAAGATTTGGAGCCATAATTTTTAAAATGTACTTTCACCAAATTAGTTCTGACTATATTGGGTCACTCTGAGAGAAATTATGGTTCTATCATAAGTAAAGCTGTTGGGAAGAAGAATTTCTTCTGTCCTGTGGAAATGACTAGGCCTTTGAATTGCATCATGGAAGACCTTTTGTCATATATCACAACTTCACAAGAGAGACCTTAAACTTTTCTAGCAATAAAAAACTAATTGCAATAATAGTCTTTGAAAGGAATCTTAGAAATGAATTTCTTCAGAACATTCAAGACACAGAAATGAGTAATATAGCTATTTAAATACTTTAAGTCATATGTGCAAATTCAGTGAATATTTAGTACTAATCTTCACTTTATATAATAGATGAGTTTAAATAAGGTCCGATTTAAAATTTGTACAGAGAATCTTACTTTTGCTTTTTATTTAAAATTAGAATATATTTCCTTTTGGAGAAAGAAAGTATAAGTATAGACTTAAGTTAAACATCTTTGATAAAAAACCAAAACCTAAAAACAAAAACAAAACAAAAAAAAAACACCAAAACCTAGTGGTCAAGTCCATGCTACACTCACCATCATATTTTACAAACAGAAAAGATATGTAGAAAGAAAAAGTTCTTATTTAGCAATTCACTAATAATTTTGAGTCAAATTCTCTTTCTCCTGTTCTTTCACCACTTTAAAAGATTCCATTAGGTACCTTCTATTCCTGTTCTCCTGGCCTGTTTATATATTCTTCCTGCTATATCAGGGATTCCCTTAGCACTGCATTCAAGGATACCTGAAATTTTTGCATGGCTAATTTTTAAAATTTTGTTTACATTGCTTCTAAATGTATATATAATTAGGTAACTCTAGCTCTTCAACCAACAAATACCAAAATATCAACAACTCAGCACATTATAAGGTTATTCTATGCTCATCTAATTGTGTAATGTATATGTTCCTGGTTGGAAGGCAGTCTTCTTCTACAAGACTTACTCTTAGAAAAGTGGGAAGAGTGTTTTGGGAGGAAAGCGGTTTTTTTTTTCTTTTTTTTTTTTTTCTATATTTATTCCTATAATTTTCTGAAAAGAGAAATATTTGACTCTCACTGGCTCCAAACTCTGATTTCTCTACATAAACTTCTCTCAGATTTGTGCACAAGTCCCAAAGCAAATCTGTGCATCTTCTACAAATTTGAAAATGGTATACATTGTTCTGTGTGTCAGATCCTTTAGTATTATTTGATAATGCTACTTTTAATGTCAAGGGTGTCCTGACTGAGCCGAAGCCAAAAACTAGAATGGTTAGTGGGTTGAAATAGTTGGACTGCACTCTCTCATTTGTTTATCTCCATAAGCTAATGAGGAGAAGGCAATGTCAACCCACTCCAGTACTCTTGCCTGGAAAATCCCATGGATGGAGGAGCCTGGTGGGCTGCAGTCCATGGGGTCGCGAAGAGTCGGACACGACTGAGCAACTTCACTTTCACTTTTCACTTTCATGCATTGGAGAAGGACATGGCAACCCACTCCAGTGTTCTTGCCTGGAGAATCCCAGGGACGGGGAAGCCTTGTGGGCTGCCGTCTGTGGGGCTGCACAGAGTCGGACACGACTGAAGCGACTTAGCAGCAATGACTGACATAGGAAAGTAAAGCATTTAAACAGTGTTTCCCAGAAGAGATGACTAGATGGAATTCAAATTGCCAGGAAGGGGTGAACTCCCCATCAGGACAGGTTTGGGTGTAGTTTGCTCAAGTCATTATTGAGACATCAGACTTGATATCTCAATAATAGAAGTATAATTAGAGCCTCTTCCTGAAAGTGAAAGAGGAGAGTGAAAAACCTGGCTTAAAACTCAACACTCAAAAAACTAAGATCAGGGCATCCAGTCCCATCACTTCATGGCAAATAGATGGGGAAACGATGGAAACAGTGACAGACTTTATTTTGTGGGGGCTTCAAAATCACTGCAGACAGTGACTGCCGCTTTGAAATTAAAAGATGCTTGCTTCTCGGAAGAAAAGCTATGACCAACCTTTTGACAGTATATTAAAAGCAGAGACCTTACTTTGGACAAACGTCTGTATAGTCAAAGTTATGATTTTTCTAATAGTCATGTATGGGTGTGAGAGTTGGGCCATAAAGAAAACTGAGCACCCAAGAATTGATACTTTGAACTGTAGTGTTAGAGAAGACTCTTGGACTCTTGCAGTCCCTTGGACTGCAAGGAGATCAAACCAGTCAATCCTAAAGGAATGCACTCCTGAATATTCATTAGAAGGACTGATGCTGAAGCTGAAGCTCCAATACTTTGTACACCTGATGCAAAGAACTGACTCGTTGGAAAAGACCCTGATGCTGGAAAAGGCAGGAGAAAGGGACGACAGAGGATGAGATGGTTGGATGGCATCACCGACTCTATGGATATGAGTTTGAGCAAGCTCCAAGAGTTAGTGGTGGACAGGGAAGCCTGGCATGCTGCAGTCCATGGGGTCACAAAGAATCAGACACCACTGAGTGACTGAACTGAACTGAACTGATACCTCAGTAAATAAGTGAATGAAGAAAGCCAGGAAGGGAGGGAGGAATAAAAGAAGGATGTACCTAGCAGCCAGAGAAGAGTAGTGTTTCTGAGCTAGGTATGATGGTCAGTACTTGAACATGACATTACTCACATTCCTGGGCAGCATGTGAACCCTGGGAGAAGATGACCTCTGCATGGACCATCTCACTAAATATGGTAACATGCTCCCCTACTGTGGGACTCATAAATCAGCCTCCCTCACCTGGCCCCAAGTTCTGCTACTCTCCTCCTATTCTTCTCTGCTGATGGATAAATCCTCTGCTCTACCCAGGTGAAGATCTCACCATCTGTGCCAAGTACCAGGGCTGCCTGCACAATGTGAAGTATACAAGCCAGCAGTCACTAGCAATGTAAGAAAAAATTTCCTTTTCTTGTACAATGTTCAGTTGTCAGAGAACTGTAACCTACTTACCAGTCTCCTGTTATTCCTCAAGACTGCACAAATATTGTCTTTGGGATACAATGTCAGCCATACTACATAAGGACTCAGACCAAGGTTCAAATCTCGCTTCCACCACTTGCTCTGTTTGTGATCTTTATCTTTCTGAGCCTCAGTTTTCTCATCTTTAAATATGCAAAACAGTAATACCTGCCCTATTTCCATTGTTATTGTTCAGTTGCTAATTCATGTCTGATTTTTTGTGACCTCAGGAACTGCAGCATGCCCGGCTTCCTTGTCCTTCACTCTCTCCTGCAGCTGGCTCAAATTCATGTCCATTGAGTCAGTGATACTATCTAACCGTCTCATCCTCTGCCACCCTCTTCTCCTATTGCCTTCATTCTTTCCCAGCATCAGGGTCTTTTTCCAGTGAATCGGCTCTTCACATCAGGTAGTCAAAGTATTGGAGCTTCAGCTTCAGCATCAGTCCTTCCAATGAATATTCAGGACTGAGTTCCTTTAAGATGGACTGCTTTGATCTCCCTGCAGTCCAGGGAACTCTCAAGAGTCTTCTCCAGTACCACAATTCAAAGTATCAGTTTTTTAGCACTCAGCCTTCCTTATGGTTCAGCTCTCATGTCTGTACATGACTACTGTAAAAACCATAGCTTTGACTATACACTATTGACTATACAGTTGGCAAAGTGATGTCTCTGCTTTTTAATATGCCATCTGGGTTTGTCTAGCTTCTATTACAGTTTCTTTAAAGAATCAAATGAGATAATGTTTGTAAAATTATACTGTGATGCATAAAGTATTATACAAATTTGAATATTTTTAAACTATTATCATCAATTTGTAAAAGAAAATAGGAAAAAAATATTAATGAGAAACAAAGGTTTATTCTGAAATCATCGTTCTCCAAAGTATTAGTCAAAGGTATATTCCAGATGGCAAAGTCACTTTCTTTTCACTAAAAACTTAGATTTCAGATACCCCTGGTGAGGAACAGAGAATGTAGAATTAAGAGAAAAGCATTAATGAAAAAGAAAGCACAGAGAAATTTCTTGTATGGGCATTTCTAGGTGAACAATATTTTAGAGATGGTCCAACTAATGTGAACTTTGTAGAAAATGTTAGATGATCCTTGAAATGACAGATGATACATTTTGATACAGTGTGGTAGGAAATGGCCACTTTTTAAATGTGATAAACCCATAATTCATAGGGGCTCATCAAAAATTATTAGAGCTTAGAATCTTATTTGCAGCTAATATAGGAAATTAGACACATTCTTCATGAACACTTCATATTAAGATGTAACTTCTTTTCTGAATGATAGAAAATATTCAGCTGCATTACTGGCATGAACTTGCATGTCACTTTTGAATTTATGGATAATTTTAAGAAAGACTATACATTTTGAAAAATTTAATACTGAACTTAAAGACAAACTCTGAAAATAACTTTTTAAGTTTCAGCATTAATAGAGTAAATGTCATCCTGATGACTCAAAGTTATTAATATAGATCACATTTTTGTGATCCTTGAGCCTGAACTTGGTCCAGCTCAGCCCTTGGTTCTTGTTGATATGAAGATATTGCAAAAAAAAAAAGATTAAAGTGAAGGTTTGTATCCTAATGCAGTTCCATTCTAATCAAGCAGCCAGTTGAGAGAATAAGAATGGGTGAACACTAGCCAACACCAAAGCTAGGAAAACAGTTCAAAATAAATTTACTACTGTTGGTGATCATCAATACCACCTTGCCATGCACAGATTCACTCTTAAGTGAGATTTTCTTTTTCTCTGCATTTATTTTACTTTTTAAATTTCCCAGTGAGCAAATCCATTTTTGACAGTTTTTTCCATAGTGTCATTTACATGATACTGCACAAGGTTTAAAGTGATTTAAATACATACACATGCACAAGAGATAAATAATTTACAAAGAGCAACCAATTCTTCTTGAAAGTTACTGAACTTTTTTAATGACCTAAAGATAATTTAGGAAGGGGTGAATTTAACTCAGATGACCATTATGTCTACTATTGTTGGCAAGAATCCCTTAGAAGAAATGCATTATGCAGTATGTCAGTAGTATCATTCAATATTACAGTAATCCAAGTCTATGCCCTGACCAGTAATGAGAAGAAGCTGAAGTTGAATGGTTCTATGAAGACCTACAAGATGTTCTAGAACTAGGACCCCAAAAGATGTACTTTTCATTATAGGGGACTGGAATGCAAAAGTAGGGAGTCAAAAGATACCTGGAGTAACATGCACATTTGGTCTTGGAGTACAAAATGAAGCAGGGCAAAGACTAACAGAGTTTTTCCAAGAGAACACACTGGTCATAGCAAACACCCTCTTCCAACAACACAAGAGAAGACTCTACACATGGACATCACCAGATATTCAATACTGAAATCAGATTGATTATATTCTTTACAGCCAAAGATGGAAGCTCTATACAGTCACAAAAAAACAAGACTGGGAGCTGACTGTGGCTCAGATCATGAACTTCTTATTGCCAAATTCAGATTAAATTGAAGATAGTAGTGAAAATTACTAGACCATTCAGGTCTGACCTAAATCAAATCCCTTATGATTATACAGTGGAAGTGACAAATAGATTCAAGGGATTAGATCTGATAGAGTGCCTGAAGAACTGTGGATGGAGGTTTGTGACATTGTACAGGAGGCATTAATTAAGAACATCCCCAAGAAAAAGAAATGCAGAAAAGCAAAATGGCAGTCTGAGGAGGCCTTACAAATAGCTGTGAAAAGAACAGAAGCTAAAGGCAAAGGAGAAAAGGAAAGATATACCCATCTGAATGCAGAATTCCAAAGAATAGCCAGGAGAGATAAGAAAGTCTTCCTCAGTGATCAATGCAGAGAAATAGAGGAAAACAATAGAATGGGAGAGACTAGAGATCTCTTCAAGAAAATTACAGATACCAAGGGAATGTTTCATTCAAAGATGGGCACAATAAAGTACAGAATGGTATGGGCCTAACAGAAGCAGAAGATGTTTAAGAGGTGCTAAGAATACATAGAGGAACTGTACAAAAAAGACCAAGACCCAGATAACCACAATGGTGTGATCACTCACCTAGAGCCAGACATACTGGAATGTGAAGTCAAGTGGGCCTTAGGAAGCATCACTATGAACAAAGCTAGTGGAGGTGATGGAATTCCAGTTGAACTATTTCAGATCTAATAGATGGTGCTGTGAAAGTGCTACTCTCAATATGCCAGCAAATTTGGAATACTCAGCAGGGTCCACAAGACTAGCAAAGGTCAATTTTCATTCCAATCTCAAATAATATTCAAACCACCACACAGTTGCACTTGTCTCACACACTAACAAAGTAATGCTCAAAATTCTCCAGGCCAGGTTTCAACAGTATGTGAAATGTGAAATTCTAGATGTTCAAGCTGGATTTAGAAAAGGCAGAGGAACCAGAGGTCAAATTGCCAATATCCATTGGATCATCAAAAAAGCAAGAGAGTTCTAGAAAAACATCTAATTCTGCTTTATTGACTATGCCAAAGCCTTTGACTATGTGAATCACAACAAATTGTGGGAAATTCTCCAAAAAAGATGGGAATAACAGACCACCTGACCTGCCTCCTGAGAAATCTGTATGCAAGTCAAGAAGAAACAGTTAGAACTGGACATGGAACAACAGACTGGTTCCAAATTGGGAGAGGAGTACATCAAGGCCGTATATTGTCACCCTGCTTATTTAACTTATATGCAGAGTACACCATGCGAAATGCCAGACTGGATGAAGCACAAGCTGAAATCAAGATTGCCAGAAGAAATATCAGTAACTTCAGATATGCAGATGACACCACCGTTACAGAAGAAAATGAAGAAGAACTAAAGAGCCTCTTGATGAAAGTGACAGGAGAGAGTGAAAAAAATGGCTTAAAACTCAACATTCAGAAAACTAAGATCATGGCATCCATTCCCATCACTTCATGGCAAATAGATGGGGAAACAATGGAAACAGAGACAGACTTTATTTTCTTGGGCTCCAAAATCACTGATGGTGACTGTAGCCATGAAGTTAAAGATGGTTGCTCCTTGGAAGAAGAGCTTTGATCAACTTAGACAGCATATTAAAAACCAGAGACATTACCAACAGAGGTCCGTCTAGTCAAAGTATGGTTTTTCCAGTAGTCATGTATGGATGTGAGAGTTGGACTATAAATAAGCTGAGCGCTGAAGAATTGATACTTTTGAACTGTGGTGTTGGAGAAGACTCTTGAGAGTCCCTTGGACTGCAAGGAGATCCAACCAGTCAATCCTGAAGGAAAGCAGTCCTGAATATTCATGGGAAGGACTGATGCTAAAGCTGAAATTCCAATGCTTTGGCCACCTGATAACAAAGAACTGATTCACTGGAAAAGACCCTGATGATGGGAAAGATTGAAGGCAGGGGGAGAAGGGAATGGCAGAGGGTGAGATGGTTGGATGGCATCACCAACATGATGGACATGAGTTTGAGTAAGCTCCAGGAGTTGGTGATGGACAAGGGAGCCTGGCGTGCTGCAGTCCTTGGGGTTGCAAAGAGTCGGACATGACTGAGTGACTGAACTGAACTGACTGAACTCAAGATAATTTAAAACATAATGTGCTAAACAGGAATGGAAGGGGAAAGGGAGAAAGATGGAGAGTAATTTCAAATACAACTCTTTCCTCCACACACACCACTAGTTTATCCTAAGAATTAGGAATTTACTAGAGTTAATTAAAACAAACAAGAAAATCTCATATCTTATTAAACTGAAAAATAACCTTAATATCATTTTTGCAATTGCCCTCAAAATTTTCCCCTAATTTCTATTACCCCTCACCTACTTCAATCCCTCATTATATACACAACATTAATTTAGCCTTCTAGAGAGCCCTACCTTTCCTTCCTCTCTGATCATTCTTCTACAGTTACCATCTGACCATGTTCCCACTTGAAATCCACACTTGAGATGGCTTCTGCTGCTTGTAGGTTGAAATCTCAAATACTCACCTGGGTATTCAAGGTCCTCAATAGCAAGACATCTCCCAACCTTTCTAATCATGTGTTCTGCCTGGATTCTAACATCAATAATGTAGATTAGACTTAATAGAAATTATGACTTAATCAGGTTTGTGTAAATTAGATATGATTAAAAAGAATATATCTAAAGCAGTTTTCATGACTCCTGGAAAACAGTGGGCATTAACAAATTATAACTGCTATTGTTTTTGCTGTTAGTGTTATTATTGTCATTTACTATCTCTGGAATGCCTGCTTAAATCTCATCATTTAAAATTCCCCAATTCCTAGGATCCTCTCTTCCTCGCTGTCCCACAGCACAATATTGAAACCTTGCTTATAAATTCTACTTATCACAGTATGATTTTTTTCTTTCATTGTATATGTCTCATCATGATAATGAACTTTTGGGCAAGAGGAACCATATTTACACTTAGCATTACAGCTTCTATACTAATATTTTATATGTAGCATTCAATAAATGTTTTTCAATTGAATATATGGCATAGGAAAATCAATATGTTATACAGTATGTTCAAATAAATTGCAAATTCATTTACAAAGTATGACTATGATGACCAAATAACATATTGTTACATAGAGGGACACTTTGAGAGTAAGAAAGGATATTATTGATCATTATGTGGAGACAGTAGGCACACATTAGAATGTAAGGTAATCAAGTAGGAGAAAACTCCATGAAAACACAGCTGAATGCTGCAAAGATTATCCCAATTATATTACCCCTTCCCTCTTGATCATGAAACCAACCCTGTTACAGAGACCAGGTTGGGTATGATTGAGTTTTTACAAGATGAAGGAGCACTAACAGAAGCCACTGGAGTATGTACCACACTTTGAGCATCCTTAGAATTAGCCTGAGTTGACAAGACTACAAAGGATTTAAAACAAGCCCCCTTCTCTCACTGCACACCTGGAATGAATAGTATGAGCAGAATGTCTTGAATTTGTCTGGCACGTTGAACAGGTGTGTGATGGGGGAGTGTCCCTGGGCAGAGAAATGTGCTGCCTCCTAAGTGTAAGAACTTTCCCTGAGCAGTTTCCCTTCTCATTCCAGAACTGCTCAGGCTATAGCCACAGAAGCTGTAGCCTTCACAGCTCTGTGCATCTTTCCATTTCTACACTCCTCTCACTTTATCTGTTAATGCTACGTGACTGTTTTATAAAAAAGGTTTTATTCTACCCTCTAACCATCCTTAGTGAGCATGTTCTTAGGCCATCAGTGGTGCTGCTCACAGAATGTTGTTAAAAAACAAACTTCAGGCGACTAAATTGGAAGATTTAATTGACTTTAGTGATTCATGAATTGGGCAGCATCCCATCTAGCAGCAACAAGGGTGCTCCAAGAAGTTATATAACATGGAGGTTTTTATAGAAAGGAGGGTGGGGCAAGGAAGCCATTAGCAAAAGGTAAGAAACAGTTATTTGGGGACAGGACATGATCTTTTGAGAGGGCTAAAGGGACTGTACAGGTTTCACCAGGCAGATTGCCTCTTCTTCCCTTGGTGGATCAGAGGTGAGATAGCGGGGCCCATGTGACAGATTATCTCACTGATGCTGACCAGAGTGATTAAGATTACATTTCTGGTGAAAGTTAAAACTACAATTATGGTATATTATTGATAGGTGTTAAATCTAGGTTTGGTATCATGGACTTAATTTAGCATGAGTGACACCATTTTGGACCTGTTTTTTGTTGTTATTGTTGTTAACAATATGAAAAAAGAGCATTTTCCAAAGAGGGCTGTGGTCCTCCCTCATGGAGGTGGCCCTGCAGTGAATCAGAGAGTTGACAGGGTCCACACAGGAGTTAGGAGGAATCTGATGAAATAGGGAGTAATGCTCTCTGTCCCAGTTCTCCCAGAGATCAAATTTCAATCAAGGAATTTAGCAGTAACTTTTATACTCAGTGAGTGAACATCTGATCACTTGGCCAACATCCAGAACACAGAATGACCATATCACACTTAGTTCAATGAAGGGCTGTTACTGTAGTATGGGATAACTGAGAGCCAGGAGACTAATCTAGGCAGGGTCACCAACCAGCTGTGTGACTTTGAACAAGTCACATAACAACCCTGTTATGTTATAAAAAGATAGTAACATAATTGAATAACATAATAATGCAAGTAGCTGTGAGATCACTTGTAACTTTGTAAATCACTTGGATCATCTTATCTTTTATTAGGGTAGGCCACTTTATTCCCTATATTACACTCCAAAGTCTTTGAGATATAATTGTTTCTTTTAAGTACTGTTCTGAGTGCAGTTAAGCTGTTTCTTTTCATGATTACAATTTTTGGGTCACATTAGTGCAAGACAAGTTTTATTACTTAATGAAAAACAAGTAAGTAGATTTTCCTTTTCAAATTAAGAAAATTAGCTTGAGATGACATGGCTTTTGACAGCAATAATGCTTGTTGTGAGCCAAGTGTCTAATTTGGAAGGCAGATATACTCAACTATGTAGCATTTAATTAATTCTGAAAAAAACAGTATATTGTTTGGAAGCACTATGGCATCTTAATCTATCTAATTTCATTAATAGTTTGAGGGGAAAATACCAGACTTTTGATCCAGTTCTACTCTGCCAGTCAGTTGCTCTGTGACCTCTGGTAAGTTACTTAACATCTCTGGATCTTAATTTTACTTGCAAATCACTTGGAGTAGCTAATATCTAAAATCCTTTCTAGTTCTAAAACACAGACTATTTCACAAGCATTACAATTTTATTTTTATTTATTTTTAAAATTTATTTGGCAGCACTGGGGCTTAGTTGTGGCACATGGGATCTAGTACTCTGACTAGAGATCGAACCTGGGCCCACTGCATTGGTACAGCAGTCTTGGCCTGTGGGCCATGATAGAAATCCCACAACCATTACAATTTTAAAAGCAATTTTAAATTTAACCTTTTTTCTTTTTTTATTAAAACTAATACATGCTTGGTTGGGATTAATTTACTCAGCACCAAGCAAATGACAGCCCAGTGATGGTATTTACAAAATGAAGTTGTCAAAAAGAAAGAGTGACTTTTCAAAAAAGAGTATTAAAGTGCAATTGACTTTGAAATAACCTGCCTAGGCATGGCTCACAAATTCTACCCAAAGCAACATTCTTGAGACTGTTTGCTTAGTATGCAAATTAAAATCATCATTAAAAGATCAGTAGCCATGTGGTGGCTCTATGATTAATGATTTCTACAGCCAAAGGGAGAGATTTGAGTTAATTAGCCTGCCTGATCTCCTGCACCCTTTGCCTTCTGAGACAGAGCTGAGTGCAGAGGTCTTCCTCAGGGGAGAAGGAGGGCCTCTCAGTCATGGACAGTAGGCTCTAAACTGACTATGGCGATCTCATCCATTGCATCACCCCATCCTTTTAGCTGAAAGGAGGTCATTCCTTGAAAGACAAAGTGATAATGGTCCCCATGAGAGAACCAGGGTTATTAGATTGCTTATTTGGTCTCTGATGGAAATCAAATTAATAAATTGTGGGAATAAAAATACTTGGCAAGAATTAAGTATAATGTAAATTCCAAATTTTTTAAAAAGGACAAAACCCAACCACTTTCCTTTCCTGTTCCCCTCTCTGCTCTTGCTTGTTTTTTTCCTACCTTTACATAAGACGTCTCAGTATAGTAAATAGAAAAAGCTGCCTCATGCTTTCCCCACTAACTTGTATTATAATCTTGGCAAGTGAGTACTTCTCTGAGACTGTTTCTAGCTTCAACAACTCAGTGACTTCATAACTCCTTTAATTTTACTTAAAAAAAAAAAGAACAATATTCATGAAGTTTGAAGGTCAGGGAAATTGTAAGTCAGAAATTGGTGAGGCAAATAGGACTTAAAGAAACAAAGTAGAGAAGGTTGGGGTTTTGAAGTCTCAGTAAAGTGGTCTATGCCCAGGTCAGCAAGAACTAGAGTTGCTGGAAGTACCTAGGCTGTTGCACTTTCACTTGAATACTTTTGTTCCTGCTCTGGACACTTGGATTACTCAAAGAAGTCAGTTCTGGAAGTTTTAATCCATTTTTGTATTATTCTTGTCATAATTTTCTCCACTTCTGCTCTCTGATTGCTGACCTCTGATGGCAAAAATCATGCAAGCACTTAGACTAATATCACCAAAAATCTGTGGTCTTCAACCCCTCATCAACCAGTGAAAACCCCACCTTACCTTTTCTCTGTCACCACTCTCTCTGAGCAGAGAACTTCTTGACCTCACAGAAAATAATAGAATTTTTCCCAGGACCTCTTCAATGCTTACTAACTCTTTCCTCCTAGCACATAAAATTAACTCTTTCCCTTTCTTAAAAATTATTTCTACACTCTCTTGTGGTCACACCTATTAATTTCCCTCCTTTCATAGCCAAGCTCCTAAGAAAGATGTGGTGCCATTTTTTCTTCAGCTTCTATTTACTTTCACATAGTTTCTGTCTGGGTTTGGAGTCCCTCAGAAACAGACTCTGGGTTGAGGTTTCAATTGCAAGTAGATTATTTGGAAGGTGATCCCAGGAATCACATTAATATGAAGGAAAGCCAGGGAGAGAAGGAGGAAGCCACTACTGGATATGGAATCAAACAATCACTTTTATGCTGCCAGTTCTCAAATCTGTATATCCAAGTCACTTTCCAAGTTCTAGATCCATGTTTCAGTTCAGTTCAGTTCAGCCTCTCAGTCGTGTCCAACTTTGCGACCCCACGAATCACAGCAGGCCAGGCCTCCCTGTCCATCACCAACTCCTGGAGTTCATTCAAACCCATGTCCATCGAGTCGATGATGCCATCCAACCATCTCATCCTCTGTTGTCCCCTTCTCCTCCTGCCCCCAACCCCTCCCAGCATCAGGGTCTTTTCCAATGAGTCAACTCTTCGCATGAAGTGGCTAAAGTATTGGAGTTTCAGCTTCAGCATCAGTCCTTCCAATGAACACCAAGAACTAATCTCCTTTAGGATGGACTGGTTGGATCTCCTTGCAGTCCAAGGGACTCTCAAGTGTCTTCTCCAACACCACAGTTCAAAAGCATCAATTCTTTGGTGCTCAGCTTTCTTCACAGTCCAATTCTCACATCTATACATGACCACTGGAAAAACCATAGCCTTGACTAGATCCATGTTTATAAATGTACAAAATGCCCATAATTGGATATCTATGGCAATTTAAATCCAACATCTACAAATACTGGTGTCATGGATCCAAGACCTGGCTCCCCTACTGACTACATATGCAGCACTGAGCAATTTAATCTCCATAATTCCCAGATAAATCCTCTGAAAAAAACAGGGGGGCAATATTTGTGTATCAATAATGTTTTGACAATTAAATGAGGTAATTTGTGTTAGGTACTAAGCACAGTACTGGGTACATAAGAAGTAATTGGTGATCATTAGCTTTCATTATTAATGTAATAAGGACTTTTTCCACAAACATTTCTTAACATGTATTCCTTCTATGTTAATGGCATTGCCATCTACCCACTTAAATCAGAAATTTTCAAATCATTCTAGAATCTTTTCTCACTCTCAACATCAGGCACCATATTCTGCCAATTCCACCTCCCACATATGTCTTAAATTTGTCATTTCCTCTTCATCCTTCTTCCTCTGCCTTAATGCCAGCCCTCAGCACTCTTGCTTAGATTAGAATTCCTTAGGGGATTCTTCCTGCTCACAATCCCTAACATAGTGTCTGATACAAAGTAATCATTTAATAAATGTTTGAATGAATATCATCAAATTATCTCTATCATAATAAATGGTACCACAGTCCTAAGAGTTTTCCTTGATTCCACTTAATTCCTCATAGAACACATTTAATTCATGGTAACCCTGTTGCCTCTACTTCCAAAATATACCCAGAGTCCAAACATTTCTCAATATCTCCCCCAATATAGTATTAGTTTAAAACCAGACTCATCTGTCCACCCAGACTTTCCTCCTTTCTATATAACTGCCACATGAAAATTGGAGTAATCAAAACATAAATTAGATCTTAGCATGCCTCAGTTTAACAATTTCCTATGGCTTCTTGATAAAATTTTTAATATCTACGGAGACTCCAAAGTTCCCTATTGACTTCTTCACCTTACCTCTTTCCCTTTCTCTCTTCGCTCATTATATTTTGGCCACAGTGGCCTTTGTGCTATACCTGGAACATACCACATCCACACATTTTTTAGCTGTTGTTTTCTGCTTGGACTAATCACTCATCCCTGGGTCTTCACACAGCTGCCTCTTTCTCACCATTCAAATCTCAGCTCCCCATAGTTATCTCATTATCTAACTTGTGTCTTTACGTGAATCTTATTCTCTATCTTCCCATCCTTACTCCTAGAACATAAAATACTTGAGGCAGAATTTTTATCTCATTTCTCACTGTCTCCCAGGACCCAGAACAATATCTAGTACATAGTTGGAGATGAATAAATATTTGTCAACAAACATTTATTAATACATACTACATTCAAAATCAGGCTCTGTAGGACACTAAAAGAAGTAAAAAGTTTAAAAGATGTTAACAAGAACATTATTAACAGCAATAACGACCCTAAATACACATAAATAAGGATGAGAAATAAATTAGAAAAGTTCAAAACAGCTAATTTGTTAAGATGATAAGATTGCATGTCTTTCCTTTTGAAAGCTTCATTAATTATCACTAATGTAGGGCAACAAATGAAAATTACTAGTTGAATCCTATGACAAAACGTCCTGCAGCACTTCTAAGAAGTATTTTGTAGTCAGGATGGTCTAAGGACTAACTTCTGTTACTCAGGTCACTTAGAAAATAAATAAATGTTTGACATAGTATATAATGAACATTTTTCTTCTTTAATTTATTTCTCGATAATAGTCTATGAAATCTTAAACAGCAATGTTAACATCATAAGGAAATAGAATATTCTAAAGTTATGATTCTTTGATGGGCTGAGCTGGAATAATATTTGTGTGTGTTTGTGGAGGGGCAATTAGTGAATACATAGAGAAGGTGTTTTCAGTTTGGGGGTCTCCAACTGCTCATCAAATTGCAGGTGGCACAGCCATTTGTCATTTCCCTGTTCCACTTAACCTGGAAATTCTGAACAAGTATCTGAGGTTCTCTTGATTTCCCTTGAGAGTCCCTGTGCCAAAAACAGCTTCTTACAGTTAACTTGAGCAGAAAAACAAATTGGTCTGAGAACAGTCCCATGATTCCTGTTACCAGAGAATACTGTTTCTTTTAATTATAGCACAGATTTTCAGAGTTTTACTGAGAAGCAGAAAAGAAGGGGAAAAAAAGCTATCAGGGTATTTTTTAAAAAGGAAAGGGGAGGAGAATGAGTTTATCAAGTTTGGTGCCATCATGTTTGAGGACAGGGTTTCAGTGATCCACACAATAAGATAATTTGGTATCATAAGCCACTTCTTTAGTTCTACTTCGGTCAGTAATGATAAAAGGGGATACATGAAAATCACTTTACAAATCAAGATCTCATGATTATATGGCTTACTACTACTACTGTGTGAACACATTCAGTTGTGTCCAACTCTTTGCAATCCCATGGCCTCTAGCTCGTAGGCTCTTCTGTCCATGGGATTTCCCAGACAAGAATACCGGAGTGGGCTGCCATTTCCTTCTCCGTCATATGGCTTAGCCAAATAAAAATAAATAAATGAATAAATATGGATAATTATGTCAATACCAGTATGAAATCAGAGTAACAGTCATTCTCACTCCCTAAAGCCAGATGAGAAATGAGAAATCAGAGCACTTGGAAAAAAGAGTGCTGGTGGTTTTGTATTACCCAAAATATTGGTAAACATAAATTTTATACTCAGATTCTAAGACTGACATTAAAAAGAATAAAGCATTTAGCTCTTATTGTAGGAATTGCTAGCTGCTATAGCCAAATCTTTTCTCTTCTTGCTGGACACTTAGGTAGACTATATTTCTTAGACTCATTTTCAGTTAGATATGGCCATATGAGTGAATTTTGGCCAATAGGATACAATCAAAGATGATGTATATCCTTCAACAACTGGTCCATAAAGTCTCTTATGTGTAATTTTTATCCCCTTCTGGCTTGATGCAATGGACAGAGTGACCTTGGAAGCCTCAGTTGAAGCTATAGAGCCACAAGATAGAAGAATCTGGGTCATTGGACCATTTGATAGAAAGTTACTTGTCAATCAGGATTTTGCCTAGGATTTTCTAAGTGAGAAATAAACTTCTCTCATGCTAAGCCTCTGAGATATGGGGGTTGATCTCTTATAGTAGCTACTGTTACCTATACAACTGGTTAGACTTGTTGCTTATAAATTGAAGGTCCTATTGGTTCTATCATAAGCTTTTCACAAAAAGCGCTAAACATTTTAAAAGCATCTTCAGTCTCACAGTCATATTTTTTCATTTATATGTAATTTTCCAACAATAATTGCTGATTGGGAAAATTCTGTCCACTGGGATTATATATTATATAACAGCCCAGAAAGCTAAGAGCCTCCCAAGTGAACTAATTCATAAATTTATGCATTGATGATTTTTAGGCCAATTATAATAGTTAACAATGGAAAGTCAAATAGTTACATAGTTCAGAACTGTAGTATGTATTATAAAAGAAATAAAGATTAAGTCAAATTGTTATGTTAAGTGATTCTAAAGTTTACAATAATTATCCCAAAATGATGTGCCAAAATAAATACCTCTCAAAGAAATGTTTCTGAGATCAGATCACAGATCATCATTTTCAAGCAGTTGGTAAAAAGATACATTTTTTAAAAAGGGACATATAACCATTTCTCCAAATGGTGAAAATAAACATTTGGTGTCCTTTCAAGACCACATGAATTGATGTCTTCAGGTACTAACTAAAGGTAGATAATCTATCAAAAAGAATTTCTATCCAGAGATACAATTATAGGTTATGGTATAATTCTTAATGCAAGAAACTTTCATTCTTCAATCTTATGCTTTTCTTTTTTTAAACTGGAAACACTTTTGTTACTGGTTGTAAACCAGAAAAAGGACTTAATCAATCATACTTTTAAAAGCTTACTGAGCGGATGAGAAAACAAACTGTTCTTTGGCTTAAAAACTGAAGATTATGGAAATAGATTCCAAGGTGTTGACTCATGCATGCAGTTATATGACTCTATCAGTATTGTTTGTATATGTGAATATTTATGAATCTGGAGCTTTAAAAGTCACATGAATGAGAATTCTTGGTAAGGAAAGGCAGAAAAGATCTTATTAATGAAATTTTGAAGAAGGACCAAACTCTTAAACTTGATAAATACTTTCTTAGGAGCAGAGATTATCAGTTAAAAATATTTTTGTAACCACCATCCTAGTTTAGGCATTGACTGACTCACTGTTACCTGTATTTTCTCTCTGGTTTAATCCAGTCACATATATGCCAACAAAATGCTTTTTTTTACTTTTCTGTTGATTTACAATAATGTGCTAGTTTCAGTTGTACAGCAAAGTGATTCAGTTACATATAAATATATTCATTTTTCAGATTATTTTCCATTATAAGTTATTATAAGATATTGAATATAATTTCCTGTGCTATATAGGGAAATAAATCCTAGTTTCTTGTCTATTTTAAGTATAGTAGTTTGTATCTATTAATTTCATTCTCTTAATTTCTCTCCCCTTCCCTTCCCTCTTTGGTAACTATAAGTTTCTTTTCTATGTCTGTGAGTCTGTATAGATTCATTTGTATTATTTTTAGGGTTTCTAGCCTTCATTAAATGAAGCTGGACTCAAATAAATTATTAATAGGCAGTGAGTTCCCAGCTGCCTCTCATGGCAAATCCATTTTTACTTCAAAGCTCTTTACCAATTCTAATCCAAATAGTGCTTTTCTTCCTTTGTCCTACTTCCTTCCGTCTCTCCTATCTGCTTCCACCCTAAATTATCTTGGTTTTGAATTTGTTTAACTCTGTGAAATGAACATAAATAAATCCATGCTAAAAGACTGGCTACAGAAATAATGTTTGCAAAAGCACCTAGTGGAATTCCTGGCACATACTGAGTGCCTTCATGCTCAGTCATGTCTGACTCACTCATGTAATGTAGCCCACCAGGTTTCTCTGTCCATGGAATTTTCCAGGCAAGGATGTTGGAGTGGGTTGCCGTTTCTTACTCCAGGAGATCTTCCTGACCCAGGGATAGAACCTGCATCTCCTGCATCTCTTGCATTGGCAGGTGGGTTCTTTACCACTGATGCTTTAGTTTTTTGCATCATATAAATCACCTCAACTTAATACATTAAAACAACAATGGTGATTTATGGCTTCTGTGGTGATTCTCCTGGCTTCTGCGGATCAAGAAGTTAAGAAGGGCTCAGTGGGTCCTCTGTCAAATTGGGCTGCAGTTATCCGAAAGAAGTAGAAGATGTGATGAAACTCACTTGCATCGCTAGCAGGTTAGTCCTAGTAATTGGCTGGGGCCTTTGGTTTCTCTCTGTGAAGACTTTCCCCCATGATATGGTGGCTAGCTTTCCTCCGCTCCCCTGGAGTGGCTCCTTGGTTCCCAAGAAACCAAGGTGAAAGTTGCAGCACCATTTATGAGCTTGCCTGGGAACTCACATACCACCATTTCCACTATATTCTACTGGTCACTAGAGACAGCCCTGATTTCAAGTGAAAATAATTTATACAAGAGAGTGGTGGTTATTTAGTCATTTACTAAGTTGTATCCAACTCTTTGTGACCACATGGACTGTAGCCTGCCAGACCCCTCTGTCCATGGGATTCTCCAGGCAACGCTACTGGAGTGGGTTGCCATTTCCTGCTCCAATACAACAGGGTAAATACCAGAAAATGTGGATCACTGGAGGCTATCTTGGAGGCTGCCTACCAGAGTTCGATATTAATTCCCTTAGAGAAAATGGTGACCCTTTGGATTACTGCCAGACTAACCAGAGTGCCTTTCAGTTTCACCTTAAAGTATTCCTTTTTGGGCTAGCTAAGCCCAAATTCCTGCCTCCTATTGGTGCTCTCTCTCTCTCTCTTGCACACACACACACAAACTAGCATCCACATATAAATTCTGTATACATGATTTTTCAAATTTTAGAGTAGTTTCAGATGAACAGAAAAGTTGTTAAGATAGCACAGAGAATCCCCATGTTTTCCCCAATTAGTCTCCCCTATTATTTTAGGCAGAACTTTGACAGAAAGAAAGGGGTTTTGAGAGGTCAAGATGGAACAGTGCAAGTAAAAGCCCTGAGGCCAAGAACCATCCCCTTCAGCATTTTCGAGGTGCCAGAATCCAGCATTTGTAAAAGAGGCACAGTGATATAAACTGAAGGAGAACTAAATGACTCAGATGAAGTTATTACTATTATTACTTATTATGGCTTTGAAAAGAAACAATTATTATTTAAAAATCATTTTAAGAAAGTGGAGTAATAAAACTGGACATGGACAGGTAACCAACTTGGAAAATTCATGGTCCAAAAAGGCCAAAATTGAGTAACTTGTTTCCTAGAACCCATGTTAAAAAAATAATGTTAAAGTTGAATTATGTGATTTTTATGGCCTTTCTAAATTCTACCACAAGATTAAATATAAAAGTAGAGACTGCAACTTTTAGGTAAAGAAACAATTTAACTGAATAATGACTTAGCTTTTGGGAATACTTCATCTCAAAGTAATAATTTTTAAATGGAAGGAGACTGCCTTGTTTGGAGTGGAAAAGCATTTGTTTCTATGTGGAGAGCAGGATAGTTATTACTGCCCATTTATAGATGAACCAACTGAGGCTCAGGGGAACACTCTCCAAACCAAGTCAAAGCTACAGACTAGGTCCGTGTTGGAAATCAAGTGAACTAGACTGAAGATTCCCATTCCACAAGAATAGTCAAGGATAGAAGTCTGAGAGCAAAATGAGATGTGTTACTTGGAATGTTCATTCCCTACTGTGGACCCCAAGTGGGTAGATCTTCAGTGTCCAGAGCAAATCTCAGGACATTACCCTTGAGTGGCGCTGACTGAGAAGCTGTTTTAAGATATCTTTCTCTCTCTCCTTCCTTTAACTACTTTGTTTCCCTCTTTTTTTGTCTCTCTCACACACAATCTTTGAATTTACTCACACTCAGTAATTTTTTTTGTTCTTTGTTGGAGACCAATGAATGGAAAAAAAAAATCCTACAACAGATCCCAAATGTCTACTAAAAGGTCCTTCTGCCCTCAGACTCACTTTCCTCTAATTGATCATTCTTAGTGACTTCATCTTCGGAGAAGGTAATGGCACCCCACTCCAGTACTCTTGCCTGGAAAATCCCAGGCACGGGGGAGTCTGGTGGGCGGCCGTCTATGGGGTCGCACAGAGTCAGACACGACTGAAGCAACTTAGCAGCAGCAGCAGTGACTTCATCTTAGCCACCACACTAAAAAACCCCACACACATTCGAACAATTCAATTCAATTCCTACTTGACCCCAAAGTGGAGATTTAAAGATGTCATTTGATGTCTTCCTTTAGCATAAAGTTGACCTCAGCTTGACATACATATCTTTTAAATAACAGGTCCTAACGTTCCATTGTAACCTCATTTATCACGACTTTTCACCATGAACACTGTACTCTAGGCACACTACAGTATATCATGAAGTAATAGAGGCTGGTGTTCAGAGTACACATAAAGTTTTCACATGAACAGTTTCACTTGCCCATAATAATCATGCTATATGACATATGACAACAACTACTGCTCTATTTCCTGAGTGCCTACTACTGACGAGCATTGTAGTGGATACATATTATATTCAGTTAGATCTTACTTAGAAAGCTTTCTTCAGAGTAATTATGCCCTATTTCAGTGGAAAAAACAAACTTATAAGTTAACTTTCACTCAATGACCCACAGCTAATATGAAGGAGGATCTAAGCTCAGATCCTTTTGCCTGGAAAGCCTGTTTTCTTCCTACTGTGTGGTATAGTCTTGTGAAGAACTGTGACTCTTGAACCATAATGGTGAAAAAGAAAGTGAAAGTGAAGTCGCTGTCGTGTCCGACTCTTTGCGACCCCATGGACTGTAGCCTACCAGGCTTCTCCGTCCATGGGATTTTCCAGGCAAGAGTACTGGAGTGGATAGCCATTTCCTTCTCCAGGGCATCTTCCCAACCCAGGGATCGAACCTGGATCTCCCACATTGCAGGCAGACACTTTACCATCTGAGTCACCAGAACCATATGGTACTTCATTTATATCTTAGCCCTACCATTCACAGGCAGACTAGCCTTATGTAAATTGATTAATCTCTCTGAGTCCCAGTTTCTTCACTTGTAAGAAATAGGATATTAGTAAGCATCTAACCCATTAAACTTTTCTAAGAATCAAAGGAGAAAACAGATGTACAGTGTATAGCTGCCAGTATTATTGAATCTTATCACCTCCAATTGGCAAATTCTTATTTATTTTTTAAGACCCTGGTTCAGATATCACCTCAAATTGATATCTAACTCTGCCAGACAGAATTTTCTCCTTGTTTTCATATGACTTTGGTCTTGTAATGATCTGTTTCCCACTATGCAAGTGTTATGAGTTACTCTGTCTTGGTCTGGGTTTCTCCCAAAGGAGACTAACAGAGATAGGATTTGGGTCAAGCAGTCTTTGGAGAGGTGCAAAGAACATGTATAGATAAGGAAGGAAGTAATCAAGAAAAGGAAGGCAGCCTTTAAGAGATATATTATTAAGTCAACTCTTGTCATGAGTGATTGGTAATTACTATCCCATAGGGAAACTGGAAAACCATTCAAGACTTAGTACCCAGAATTATCCCAGACAAGAAAATGGGATCTGAGATGAATATTTTTATTTCTACACTAACTAGTCATTGGTTACAGTTACTCCTGTATCTTTACAGGCATTCTGGCCTGTGGTTCACATAAGCATAGTGTGTTCTGGAAGCCTGAGGGCAGCCCACCAACAAATATACCAGTGTTACAAAGATACCAGTGTTGTTTGAAAGTCTACTTGATGTGTGGTAAGGGGAGCTAAAGGAACAGGGTGGAGTGCTAAGCGTGTATGCTATTCATGTCTTATGTGTACCTGTGTCCTGAGTTGCATCAGTCGTGTCCAACTCTTTGTGACCACACGAACTATAGCTCTCTAGGCTTCTCTGTCCATGGGATTCTCCAAGCAAGAATACTGGAGTGGATTGTCATGCCCTCCTCCAGGGGATCTTCCTGGCCCAGGGTTCAGACCTCTTCCATCTTCTGCATTGGCAGGCAGGTTTTTTTGCCACTAGCACTACCTGGGAAGACCTCATATCTTGTACTTCTGTGTAATCATTTATGCATTCATTCACCTGACTTTTCACCTTGAATTTTCCCATACAATGACTAGTATGCAGTGAGGGAACTAATAAATGATTAAAGAAGAAAAGGGAAGGAAGGATGGAAAAGAGGAAAAGGAATAGAAAGGAAAGAACAAGAAATGCATAGAAGAAAAAGGAAGGGAAAGGAGAGGAGAGGAGGGGAAAGATGCACCCTATGTCGTGATTTGGAATAGAGAAGTCTCCCTTCTTTTTACCTCTTTTGGCAGCAAAATACAGATAAAATGTATACAGATGCAAAGAAATAAATAATTCCCAGGATGGCATACATAATGCTGTCTAAAACATCAATTCAGGTATTTGCTATCAGAATTTATTATAAAATCAAAATTACATTCTTTTAAATTTTTCCTTGTACTATCAAAAGCCCAAAAGTTGCTATATAGCTGGTAAGGATCCCTGACCTCAAACAGCATATGGTTTTGAGAAAGGATTCTAAGAAAGGTAAGTGAAGATTTTTTTCCTTGCCTTACTAAATAATGAGTTTTATAATGGAAACACAATTGCAAGTTACATAATGAAGTAGGTCAGAGCTATTGATTTGCCCAGTGACAAGACTTCCTGACTGACCATACCAAAAAGATGGTAGAAAGCTAATAATGGCAAAATGTGTTACCTGAGTTTTGCACTTCTGTTCGGATTAAGCTCATTGCTTCTGCACATAGAAAATGTTAGCCTAAAGCAGCTTTGTGAAGCAACGCTGCAGGTGGCCCACTGCACTTGGAATCAGTGCAACAGAATTTGACTAACTTTTGTGACTTTGGAGTTGCCATGAAAATTTCTCAGGTCCCAGTTTCATCATTTGTAATATTAGGACATTGGACTAAGCTGTAAGTTGGATGCCAGTGCCTCCTGAATGAATGAGAATGATGATGCCAAACTGAAGAGCACATACCCCATCTAAAGGGGTGGACATTACTCAGATCCAACCAAGGATTGCCATGCTGAAATTTCAAGCTCATGCTGTCAAATCTCCCTGAGGACCAAAACGTGATATTTAAGTTACCTTTAGATTTCAATGTGTTGGTACAATTTTTACGAAAAATACAGTATGATCCAAGGAAGGGTTATCGACAATGAGCAGAATAGAGCCCAAGGCTATTACTCACCTCTGGACTGGATGAATCTCAAATGTGCTTCTAGTTACAACTTTTTGAAAATGATACCTGGAAGCATAAATGTGTTCTAAGAAGGAGACACTGCGTGTAGTGCTGCTTCAATTCCTACACCTGCTTTCTTCCCCAAAGGGCTTTGTGTACCTCGGCTGAGGTCCAAGAAGATCGCCAATAATCTTTCTCAGCTGGGACTTTCTGCAGTAGCTTTGGCACCTTCCTTCCTGATGACCCAGATCTATGTCTTGAAACTTAAAGATTGGTGGAGCTAATCATTCCAACTTTGGATGAATTTCTATTACTTACCATTCTTACTTTTTAAAGATTGTGTCAGTCCTTGTATTCCTCTGTACTCTGGAACCTTGTTGAAATCTCCCCATCAACTTTTGTATCCTCCTTGATATTTAATTAGGATTTGGAAATATTGACACCCTTAAGGTCCAAGATGCACCTTCAGTCCTAGCAGATGCCACAGAAAGTTGGTTAGTTATTTCAAGTGAGTGATAGAAAGCACATTCTAGAGACAGAGGGATAGGAGAAGGACCAATAGGAAATAAGAAAAATAGATGGTGCCAAGAGTTAGAAAGAGGGAGATAACACTAGAAGGGTTGGGGGTCATCTTTGCAGGGATGCCTTGAAAAAGAATTTCTTACTCTGAGATGGACATCAAATAAGAACTTGTAAAAGCAAACTATTGGGAAGGAGAGAAAAGATCATATGACTTGGGGTCCTCAATCTTTCCCATAAAGTAGGTGATAAGGTTTTATTCAGAAGTGAATAGCAATAAATTACATGTAATGAGGGAGAAAACAATTGAGAAAATGTTCTCTCCAAAGATGCCATATGTAGACAAATGTGGATGATTTTAAAAAATACCAAGTAGATTTAAGAGTTAATAGATTTGAGTCAGCAAGAACCCACTGTGGAACAAAATGAACCAGCTTATTGCCTACTGCCCTTCTCTAAGAAGGTAAGTCATAGCTTTAGGATAAATGAAGAATCAAAAAGAGCATAGGAGTAGGAGAAGGAGAAGGGAAATTTTAGCTTCATAGATCTTAGATATAGAGCTATTGTGTGGGAACCTAAGATGCAGGATGTGGTCATGTCTATGAGTGGTTTAAATTGGAGATGAAGCCATATATATTGAGAAGGTCAAGGAACTGTGACACCAATGGGCAAAGATACAAAGTTACCAAGGAATGTAGCTGTAGAGGACACCAGGAGATGAGGTAGGAGGATGTTGTACAGGTTAGTTATATATAGAGATGGTAGTAAAGAATAACAAGCTTACCCTTGGTTTGAGAATTTTGATAAATAGCATAATGGGTTGCCTCAAGGAGATAGACTTGTCAGGGAAATGGAATTGTGAGTAAAAAAGTACCATCTCATTTTGGGGGAGAAAGTAAAAAGAGTGACCAAATATTGTTTCCTGGCAATGGGGTAGGGTTTCAGTAGAAGGAGAAAGCAGAGGATCACGGAAGAGATGATCAGGGAGGAACAGAATTAAGGTATAAATGAATGAGAAGGAAAAAAACTACAGCAAGCGGTAGTTTTGAAATCAGACAGACTTGGGTTTGAATCTGACTCTGCCACTTACTAGCGGCAGGGTTGATCCAGTTTTAGAATCTCACTATAAGAAGAATAATATAAGGAGTGACATTAGCAAGATGGAAAACTCATAGGTCTCATACCTCCACAAAACCAATATTTTAATAACTACCCATAGATGAAAACAGCTCAGGAGATCTATGGACTACGATTAAGAAACTGTAGCAGAATAGTTGAGCACTAAAGTTGAAGCCTCTTGATGAAAGTGAAAGAGGAGAGTGAAAAGGTTGGCTTAAAGCTCAACATTCAGGAAATGAAGATCATGGCATCCGGTTCCATCACTTCATGGCAAATAGATGGGGAAAATCACTGCAGATGGTGACTGCAGCCATGAAATTAAAAGACGCTTACTCCTTGGAAGAAAAGTTATGACCAACCTAGATAGCATACAAAGGCAGAGACATTATTTTGCTGACTAAGGTCCGTCTAGTCAAGGCTATGGTTTTTCCTATGGTCATGTATGGATGTGAGAGTTGGACTGTGAAGAAGGCTGAGTGCCGAAGAATTAATGCTTTTGAACTGTGGTGTTGGAGAAGACTCTTGAGAGTCCCTTGGACTGCAAGGAGATCCAACCAGTCCATTCTGAAGGAGATCAGCCCTGGAATTTCTTTGGAAGGAATGATGCTAAAGCTGAAACTCCAGTACTTTGGCCACCTCATGCGAAGAGTTGACTCATTGGAAAAGACTCTGATGCTGGGAGGGATTGGGGGCAGGAGGAGAAGGGGACGACAGAGGATGAGATGGCTGGATGGCATTACTGACTCGATGGACGTGAGTCTGAGTGAACTCTGGGAGTTGGTGATGGACAGGGAGGCCTGGCGTGCTGCAATTCAAGGGGTCGCAAAGAGTTGGACATGACTGAGTGACTGAACTGAACTGAAAGTTGAGGATGGCTGCACTGGAAAGCACCCCACATCCTCCATCCTGGCACAGCTTGGGGCCAAAAGGGATCCCCTGGACTGAAAACTCTCTTGTGGGAGTAAAGGAAACCAGAAGGACCCCAGCAACCTTCACATCCAAGAACAGCTGATCCCAGCTGACAGAACTTCTTAGAGTCATGCTAAGCAAGAGCTGTATGCGTCTGTATGCTTACTAAGCAAGAGCTGTCACTGCATCCCTCTAGGGCCAGAGCTGCCACACCCTACTCTCCCTCACTGCAGTCTACTCAGTCCTGGTGCCACAGCATGGGGACCCATGTCCCAGATGCTAGCATTGCTATCACTGTGCATATACCTTTGTCCCTGACCTTGGCACAAGAAAGAGCCCCTTGGCAGTAACTTATTCCCAGCAGCATTCACACTGTGAACATCTGCAGTGCAACTGAACTTAAGTTGTTATCAACTTAAAATAGAAAGTTATAATGACAGGATATTTTATGCAAGCCTGGAGCTAATCACAAAGGAAAAAAAAAAAAAACCTGTAATAGGTACACAAAAGATACAGAGAAAAGAATCAAAGCCCATCACCCCCCCCAAAAAAAATCATCAAATAACAAAGGAAGACAGCAAGACAGGAAGAGAAGAATAAAACAGCTGCAAAACAAAAAATAATTAACATAACAGAAATAGTAAGTCCTCACTTATCAATAATTATATTGAATAGATTAAACTGTTTAATCAAAAGGCATAAAGTAGCCAAATAGTTTTGTTTTTTTTTTTTTAAAGAGCCAGAGTCTACAAGAGACTCACTCAGGTTGAAAGTGAAAGGATTGAAAAAGATATTCCATACAAATGGTAACCAAAACGAGGGGAAGAGAGGCTATGCTTGTATCAAACAAAATAGATATTAAGTTAAAAACTGCCTCTAGAGACAAAGAAGGTCATTATGTAATGATTAAGAGGTCAATCCAACAGGTAGATATGACAATTATACAGCAATTCAAATACAGTTAGCAGTACTTTACTGTAGACTTGAAATTTGCTAATAGCATAAATCTAAGTGTTCTCACAACACTTGCACAAAGAAAATGGTAGCTATGTCAGGTAGCTTGGTTGTAGCAGTTATTTCACAATGTATATGTCAATTATGCATCAAAAAATGGGAAAAAAGAAAAATAATATAAAATATGAAACTAAAATTAGAACCAATGTGAATTTTTATTTTGAATAAATCATAATACACTTAAAAAATTTAAAGTTAACAAATACCAAAAACATTCCAATTTTCAGAAAGATAACTATATATATATATTTTACTAACTACCTAACAACTATATACACTACGTGATTTCCATAATGCTTTCTTTCTTACATTTCTGTAGGAAATAAAATTCTTTAGCCACTTCTTCTTATATAGTAGTTTAGCAATATCATTTTCTATTATAAGAATAGAAATGCAATTTAATCCTTCATATAGCATGGTTGCTATAAACTTTTTAAATAACTGCTAAGAAAAATGCCTTTTGCCTTCATAAGTCATTATTAATATTGTCATATAGATTTGTAGAGTTTTTGCCAAATTTGGGAAAACCTGTTTTAATCCTCCCATATGTGAATTTAAGATTTGGAAGCATTTCCCACAGACTAGCTTTTGTGTCTGTAGACCTTAAAACTTGCCTCTCCTCTGTTGCTTTGTTGTTGTTTAGTTGCTAAGTTGTGTCCAACTCTTTGCAATCCCATGGACTGTGTAGCCCGCCAGGCTCCTTTCTGTCCATGGAATTCTCCAGGCAAGAATACTGGAGTAGGTTTCCATTTCCTTCTCCAGGGGATCTTCCTGACCCAGGGATCGAACCTGAGTCTCCTGCTTTGGCAGCCAGATTCTTTACCACTGAGCCACCAGGGAAGTCCCAAATTAAGTACAGCTCTCAACTGGCCTGTATCCATCTCCCCAAAAAGTTTATGGCCACTCCAGTCATGAGAGAGAGTGTGTGATGGGGAGGAAGTTGCAGTGGAAAGAGAAAATAGTCTTAACTGATTTCTATTAAAATTCCTTACTTTTGATGATTTAATGAAAACATGACCATATGAATGCATGCTATGACTTCTCACAGAGCCTTTGAAGTAAAGGAGCTAAGGCCTAACCTGCATCAACTTCATAGAAAATCACCTGTGGGGTAGTTAGAGACCTCATGGCAGATACACAACTTCTCTAGAATCTATCCCGCATGTTATATGACAGATGAATTAAAAGAATGCATATAAAGTGCCAGTACCCAGCATATAGTAAATCATCAATAAGTGGCAAATAAAAAGTAATTAGTATATTTTGCAAACCAGTGAGTCTTTTGTGTTTTTGATTATAGTAGGTGCCATTCAAACACTCAAAGGCTATGAACATTTTTTTTTTCATGGTTTGTGTTTATTTAAAGCCACTGGGATTACCCAGAGGGATGGTACAGGGAGGGAGGTGGGAGGGGGGTACAGGATGGGGAACACGTGTATTCCTGTGGCGGATTCATGTTGATGTATGGAAAAACCAATACAATATTGTAAAGTAAAAATAATAATAATAAATAAAATAAAATAAAATATTTTAAAAAGAAGTTAAAAAAAAAGCCAGAGTAGTTTATTTGGGTGCTTTTTACACATCCCCTTAGAACTAGGGGCACCTTGGAGTTATTATAATGCAGAACTTGGAATCACCAGGGATTGGGGGATAGGGGGACAGTTTAGAGCACAGCAGTAGAGGCAAAACAGCTTAAGTCCATAAGGAAATCCTATCTCCTAAAGGATTTCTTCTCCTTTTACTCTGCTAGCTGCATAGGTACACATACTCAGATATGAGTATTTGTCATATCTTCAGATTCCTGATAGAAGGTCAGGAATGAACGAATACATGTATGAACAAACACCCACTTTTTGAGCAGTTTTCCTGTGTTAGTCATTGTCTGGACCTTGTCCTATTTGCCATCTCAGTTAAACTTCACAGGAAGCCTGTACTTGTGAGGGTCCTCAATGTAGAGATGAAGAAACAAACAAGGAGAGGTAATCAGCCTCCTCAGTCCTCACTTGGAGTGTTTTTTGTAGAAGTGGAAAAGCCCAGGGGGAGAGAAGCTGTTCTCCATCTGTGTGGTTCTCAGTCACACCACAGAAGGGCAAGAACCAGCTGGCCTGGTCCTCCTCCTCCTTGTCATGGTCCTGGGGCAAAGCCAACACTCTAAGTCACTTTCCAGAATTCTGTGTGTCAGGTCAAGGGGGCAGGGCTAATTCCCATTAAAAGAAGAGTAAATGCCATAAACAGAATGGGAGTGGGAATAGGTTAAAGGGTTGGGAAAGAGAAAGGAATGCTATTTTCAACATACAGTGACTGTTGAATGGAAGTCCACATATTCTTTATCAATAAAAACACCAAGAGCAGTTTTCTTACCTCCCCCAGCCCAAATTTTGGAGTAGCATCAGTCAAAATACCTGCTTTATTTTAGTTTTCTTAAATATAATTTATATAATTCAAACATATGAAAATCTGTTTTTTAAAATAGATTAAAATTCCTTTATTTTGTTGACTAAAGGAGTTATTATAAAATACCTTTAACTAATCAAAATGCAAAACTAAGAAGTCAAGATATGCCTGGAGTAACAGGGAAGTTTGACCTTGGAAAACAAAATGAAGCAGGTCAAAGGTTAACCAAATTCTGCCAAGAGAATACACTAGTCATAGGAAATACATTTTTTCAAAAACACAAAAACAGCTTTACACATAGACATCCCCAAATGGTCAAAACCAAAATAAAATTGATTACATTTTTTGTAGCCGAAGATGGAAAAGCTGTACACAGTCAGCAAAAACAAGACCTGAAGCTGACTGTGGCTCAGATAATCAGCTTCTCATAGCAAAATTCAGGCTTCAGTTCAGTTCAGTCACTTAGTCATGTCTGACTCTTTGAGACCCCATGGACTGCAGCATGCCAGGCTTCCCTGTCCAGCACCAGCTCCCAGAGTTTACTCAAACTCATGTCCATTGAGTTGGTGATGCCATCCAACCATCTCATCCTCTGTTGTCCCCTTCTCCTCCCACCTTCAATCTTTCCCAGCATCAAGGTCTTTTCAAATGAGTCAGTTCTTTGCATCAGGTGGCCAAAGTATTGGAGTTTCAGCTTCAATATCAGTCCTTCCAATGAATATTCAGGACTGATTTCCTTTAGGAAGGACTGGTTGGATCTCCTTGCAGTCCAGTTCAGTTCAGTTCAGTTGCTCAGTTGTGTCTGACTCTGCGACCCCATGAATCGCAGCACGCCAGGCCTCCCTGTCCATCACCAACTCCCGGAGTTCACTCAGACTCATGTCCATCGAGTCAGTGATGCCATCCAGCCATCTCATCCTCTGTCGTCCCCTTCTCCTCCTGCCCCCAATCCCTCCCAGCATCAAAGTCTTTTCCAATGAGTCAACTCTTCTCATGAGGTGGCCAAAGTACTGGAGTTTCAGCTCCTTGCAGTCAAAGGGACTCTCAAGAGTCTTCTCCAACACCACAGTTCAAAAGCATCAGTTCTTTGGCGCTCAGCTTTCTTTATAGCCCAACTCTCACGTCCATACATGACTACTGGAAAAACCATAGCCTTGACTAGATGGACCTTTGTTGGCAAAGTAATGTCTCTGCCTTTGAATATGCTATCTAGGTTGGTCATAACTTTTCTTCCAAGGAGTAAGCATATTTTAATTTCATGGCTGCAGTCACCATCTGCAGTGATTATGGAGCCTCAAAAAATAAAGTCTGCCACTGTTTCCACTATTTCTCCATCTATTTGCCATGAAGTGATGGGACTGGATGCCATGACCTTTGTTTTCTGAATGTTGAGCTTTAAACCAACTTTTTCACTCTCCTCTTTCACTTTCATCAAGAGGCTCTTTAGTTCTTCTTCATTTTCTGCCATTAATTCAGGTTTAAACTATAGGAAACCAGGAAAAGTGATAGGCCAGTCAAGTATGACTTAAATCTAATCCCATATGAATTCGCAGTAAAAGTAATGAGTAGATTCAAAGGACTAGATCTAGTTAAAAGTATGCCTGAAGAACTATGAACAGGGGTCCGTAATATAGTATAGGAGGTGGCAAACAAAACCATCCCAAAGAAAAATAAAAGCAAGAAGGCAGAGTGATTATCTGAGGAGCCTTTACAAATAGTGGAAGAACGACGAGGAGTGAAAAGCAAGGGAGAGAGGGAAAGGTAGATCTAATTAAATGCAGAGTTCCAAAAAATAGCTAGAAGAGACAAAAAGACCTTCTTCAATGAACAATGCTTAATAACAACAAAAGGGAATAAACAACAAAAGGGAACAGACTAGAGCTCTCTTCAGGAAAATTTGAAACATCAAGGGAGCATTCTGCCCAAAAATGGGCAAAATAAAGGACAAAAATGGTAGAGACCTAGTAGACACTTAAGAGATCAAGAAGAGATAGAGACAATACATGGAAGAAATGTATGAAAAGTATTTTAATCAACCAGATTACTATGATGGTGTGGTTAGTTACTAGAGTCAGAAATTCTGAAGAGCAAAGTCAAATGGGCTTTAGGAAGCACTGCTGTTAATAAAGCTAGTGGATGTGATGAAATTCCAGCAGTACTATTCAAATCCCTAAAGAATGATACCACCAAGGTTTTACATTCATTATGTTAGCAAATCTGGAAGACCCAGCAGGGGCCACAGGATTGGAAAAGGTCAATCCTCACCCCAACTCCCAAGAAGGGTAGTACCAAAGAGTATACTAGCCACTGGGCAATTGCACTTATTTCACATTGTAGTGAGTTAGTGTTAGTCGCTCAGTCGTGCCTGACTCTTTGCAAACCCATGGACTGAAACTCACCAGCCTCTTGTGTCCATGAGATTTTCCAGACAAGGATACTGGAGTGGGTTACCATTTTCTTCTCCAAGGGGTCTTCCCAACCCAGGGATCAAACCCAGGTCTCCTGCACTGCAGGCAGATTCTTTACTGACTGAGCTACAAGGATAGTAAAGTCATGCTTAAAATCTTGCATTGTAGGCTTTGGCATTATGTGAAACAAGAACTTCCAGATGTCCAAGCTGGGTTTAGAAAAGGAAGAGGAACTAGAGGTCAAATTGCCAACATTCACTGGATTATAGAGAAAGCAAGGGAATTTCAGAAAAACATCTATGTCTGTTTCATCGACTATGCCAAAGTCTTTTACTGTGTAGATCATGCAAACTGTGGAAAGCTCTTAGAGAGATGGGAATACCAGACCATCTTATCTGTCTCCTGAGAAACCTGTATGTGGGTAAAGAAAAAATGGTTAGAACCCTGTATGAAACAACGGATTGGTTCAAGCTTGAGAAAGGAGTATGACAGGGCTGTCTGCTGTCACCCTTTTGTTTACCCTATACACTGAGGACATCATGAGAAATGCCAGGCTGGATACAAGCTGGAATCAAGATAGGCGGAAGAAAACTCAACAACCTCATATATGCAGATGATACCACTCTAATGGCAGAAAGTGAATAGGAACTAAAGAGCCTCTTGAGGGTGAAGGAGGAGGTGAAAGAGCCAGCTAGCTTAAGACTAAATATTAAAAAACTAAGATCATGGCATCTGGCCCCATTACTTCACGGCAAATAGAAGGGGAAAAGGTTCTGGATCATGGAAAAGCAAGAGAGTTCCAGAAAAACATCGATTTCTGCTTTATTGACTATGCCAAAGCCTTTGACTGTGTGGATCACAATAAACTGTGGAAAATCCTGAAAGAGATGGGAATACCAGACCACCTAACCTGCCTCTTGAGAAATCTGTATGCAGGCCAGGAAGCAACAGTTAGAAATGGACATGGAACAACAGAGTGGTTCCAAATAGGAAAAGGAGTCCGTCAAGGCTGTATATTGTCACCCTGCTTATTTAACTTATATGCAGAGTACATCATGCGAAACGCTGGACTAGAAGAAACACAAGCTGGAATCAAGATTGCTGGGAGAAATATCAATAACCTCAGATATTCAGATGACACCACCCTTATGGCAGAAAGTGAAGAGGAACTAAAAAGCCTCTCGATGAAAGTGAAAGAGGAGAGTGAAAAAGTTGGCTTAAAGCTTGACATTCAGAAAATGAAGATCATGGCATCTGGTCCCATCACTTCATGGGAAATAGATGGGGAAACAGTGGAAACAGTGTCAGACTTTATTTTGGGGGGGCTCCAAAATCACTGCAGATGGTGACTGCAGCCATGAAATTAAAAGATGCTTACTCCTTGGAAGAAAAGTTATGACCAACCTAGATAGCATATTCAAAAGCAGTGACATTACTTTGCCGACTAAGGTCCGTCTAGCCAAGGCTATGGTTTTTCCAGTGGTCATGTATGGATGTGAGAGTTGGACTGTGAAGAAGGCTGAGCACCAAAGAATTGATGCTTTTGAACTGTGGTGTTGGAGAAGACTCTTGAGTCCCTTGAACTGCAAGGAGATCCCACCAGTCCGTTCTGAAAGAGATCAACCCTGGGATTTCTTTGGAAGGAATGATGCTAAAGCTGAAACTCCAGTACTTTGGCCACCTCATGCGAAGAGTTGACTCATTGGAGAAGACTCTGATGCTGGGAGGGATTGGGGGCAGGAGGAGAAGGGGACGACCGAGGATGAGAAGGCTGGATGGCATCACTGACTCAATGGACGCGACTCTGAGTGAACTCCTGGAGTTGGTGATGGACGGGGAGGCCTGGCGTGCTGCAATTCATGGGTTTGCAAAGAGTCGGACACGAGTGAGTGACTGAACTGAACTGAATGACAGATTTCCTCTTCTTGGGCTCCAAAATCACTGTGGGTGGTGACTGCCATTAAATATGAAGACAGGCAAATTTTCGTGGCAGGAAAGCTAAGACAAATCTAGAAAATGTGTTGAAAATCAGAGACATTACTCTGATGACAAAGAACTGTATAGTCAAGGCTATGGTCTTCCCAGAGGTCATGGGTATGGTTGTGAGAGCTTGACAGTAAAGAAGGCAGAATGCCAAAGAATTGATGTATTAGAACTGTGGTGCTGGAGAAGAGTCCTGAAAGTACCTTGGACAGCAAAGAGATCAAATCAGTCAATATTAAGGGAGATAAACTCTGAATATTCACTGGAAGGACTGATATGAAGCCATAGCTCCAGTATTTTGGTCATCTGATGTGAACAGATGACTCATTAGAAAAGTCCTTGATGCTGAGAAAGAACAAAGGTAGAAGCAGAAGAGGGCTTCAGAGGATGAGATGGCTGGACGGCATCACCAATGCAATGAACATGAACTTGGGAAAATTCCAGGAGATAGTGACGGACAGGAAGGCCTGGCATGTTGCAATACAGGGGGTCACAAAGAGTTGGACATGACTGGGTAAGTAAATAACAACAAAAGGGCAGTTTTCTTACTTTCCCCAGACCAAACCTTGAGGTAGCATCAGTCAGAATTGCTGTTTTATTTTAGTTTTTTTTTTTTAATATAATTTATACAATTCTAATGAACAAAGCTAGTGGAGGTGATGGAATTCCAGTTGAGCTATTTAAAATCCTGAAAGATGATGCTGTGAAAGTGCTGCACTCAATATGCCAGCAAATTTGGAAAACTCAGCAGTGGCCACAGGACTGGAGAATGTCAGTTTTCATTCCAATTCCAAAGAAAGGCAATGCCAAAGAATGCTCAAACTACCACACAATTGCATGCATATCACATGCTAGTAAAGTAATGTTCAACATTCTCCAAGCCAGGCTTCAGCAATAGAACCATGACCTTCCAGATGTTCAAGCTGGTTTTAAAAAAGGCAGAGGAAGCAGAGAGCAAATTGGCAACATCCGCTGGATCATGGAAAAAGCAAGAGAGTTCCAGAAAAACATCGATTTCTGCTTTATTGACTATGCCAAAGCCTTTGACTGTGTGGATCACAAGAAACTGTGGAAAATTCTGAAAGAGATGGGAATACCAGACCACCTGACCTGCCTCTTGAGAAACCTATATGCAGATCAGGAAGAAACAGATAGAAATGGACATGGAACAACAGACTGGTTCCAAATAGGAAAAGGGGTCCATCAAGGCTGTATATTGTCACCCTGCTTGTTTAACTTCTATGCAGAATACATCATGAGAAACGCTGGGCTGGAAGAAGCACAAGCTGGAATCAAGATTGCTGGGAGAAATATCAATAACCTCAGATATGCAGATGACACCACCCTTATGGCAGAAAGTGAAGAGGAGCTAAAAAGCCTCTTGATGAATGTGAAAGAGGAGAGTGAAAAAGTTGGCTTAAAGCTCAACATTCAGAAAATGAAGATCATGGCATCTGGTCCCATCACTTCATGGGAAATAGATGGGGAAACAGTGGAAACAGTGTCAGACTTTAGTTTTTGGGGCTCTAAAATCACTGCAGATGTTGACTGCAGCCATGAAATTAAAAGATGCTTACTCCTTGGAAGAAAAGTTATGACCAACCTAGATAGCATATTCAAAAGCAGAGACATTACTTTGCTGACTAAGATCCGTCTTGTCAAGGCTATGGTTTTTCCTGTGATCATCTATGGATGTGAGAGTTAGACTGTGAAGAAAGCTGAGCACTGAAGAATGGATGCTTTTGAACTGTGGTGTTGGAGAAGACTCTTGAGAGTCCCTTGGACTGCAGGGAGATCCAACCAGTCCATTCTGAAGGAGATCAGCACAATTTCTTTGGAGGCAATAATTCTAAAGCTGAAACTCCAGTACTTTGGCCACCTAATGTGAAGAGTTGACCTATTGGAAAAGACTCTGATGCTGGGAGGGATTGGGGGCAGGAGGAGAAGGGAACGACAGAGGATGAGATGGCTGGATGGCATCACTGACTCAATGGACATGAGTCTGAGTGAACTCTGGGAGTTGGTGATGGACAGGGAGGCCTGGCATGCTGCAATTCATGGGGTCGCAAAGAGACAGACATGACTGAGCGACTGAACTGAACTGAACTGAACATATGAAAATCTGTGGTTTTAAAATAGGCTAAAATGCCTCTATTTTGTTGACTAAAGGAGTTATTATAAAATACCTTTAATAATCAGTACCTTCAGAACATTTCATTTCTTGAAGATTTGTTTATTACCAAAAGCAGCAAGGTATATTGTACATCAAACTGACTGTACCTCAAGCTGTGGATGTCTCTCATGCTGTTAATGATGGGACCTGTATCTCAGGGCTGAGAAGAAAAGTGAAAAAGCACCAGAATAATTTTATTCCTGCCCTTTCCCACTATCTCAGACTCTGACCATCAGTTCTCTACGCTGCTGGCCACAACTCCAATTTCTTGTGCTACTAACATAGGTGAGGAGGCAAAGTAAGAGGTCCTGTTACATGTAAGTGGGATAAAGGGTGAATGCCACTGGTTGTCTTCCTTAGAAGCAGGTCCCTAGATATCAAAACATCTGTGAAAGAAAGGGAAGGGGGAAAAAGCAGGATTGGGCAAGGGGAGATTTCAGATCATGATACAGGTCTGGGACGATCTCTGCCAACTTTGTGGAGCTCCAGAGCAAATATTAACCATCAGAGGAATTCTGAATTATGCAGAAATATTCTCCCAGCTTGCTCAGTCATTGTCTGCCAGTTTTTCCAGGAAGAGTGAGGCCCTGGCTGTCTGCAGTTGAGGAAAATTCTGAAGAAGCCAGTGATTTGAGGCTTTCTACTCTTGATTGCTTCCTACAGCAAGGTGGAAAATCATTCCTGGAAGAAGGATATGGGCAGCTCATTTCTTTGTCTATCCTAGTCCCTCCTGGATCTCCTTTTCCACTTATTCTGGCAGCAGATTCTTGGGGATTTTGATGGACCTCTTTCCTGAGAGAAGCTTAGAAAAGAGACATTAGTAGTACGAACTGTAGCTGCCATAGCTAAAGTAGGTACCAACAACTGGTACTCACAGTCTCCATCCTCCAGTCTACTTTCCAGGATCTCCTCACTTTAAGTTCTACATCAACTCTTCTCTACAGCATAACTGGTAGCATTACCCAAACCCTTATTCCTGAGGGATCTAAGCCCATCTGAATGTCCCACCTCGGGCCAAGATAACTGTCCACTTACACCCTGCCTTGTTGAGTCATTGGATGGAGACAGCCCTCAGAAGAGTAGTACCCTGGGTTCTCTGCTGCCAACACAGATCCTAAAAGACCAATGGATAGAGGCTCCCTGCTGATCACATTCCCTGCATGTGACAGCAAGTCCTTCCTTGAAAGCAGAGCTGAGCAGTGCATTTCCACATCAGTGATTGGGGGATGCTATTTTAAGCTTCTCTCACAAAATAATAAGAAAAATATGATTTATGCTAAAATAACAATTCATCTATTATTCAATATTTGTATATTTTTCTTTTTTAAGTTAAAAAGAATGATGTTCTTGATTAAAAGTTTAAGTTTATCTTTAAATTCACATATTTCTAGGTTACTAGGTGGAACAGAACAGGAAGAAATAACCATCTGGCTCTTTAATAAGTGTGAGTTTTTTATTTAGTAGGTGGTGGTTGTGTTAAAGAATGCAGGCCCTTTGGGGTGTCTGTCTACATTCCTTAAAAAAGGAGACACAAATTCCAAAATAGTCTTGTTTGGCTGTTTTCTTAAACAGTTATCAGTTATTTTTCTGATAACTAATGCTTCAGAGTGAAACATAAAGTCCTGGTAAAACTGAGTGAGTGAATGGTAGGGATATGTGGTAAACCAGAAGAACGAGAAGATGAATTTCCAGAGATGACTGTTAAAAAAAAAAGCCTCAAGTGATGGAGACCATCCTCAAGAGAGGGGAGAATGAAAAATAAATTCATTCTTTAATAAACAGGCATCAATGTCAGAAATAAACAGACTCTTAACAGGGACTAATGCAAAACCTAACTCTCTGGGAAGAGGCTCTGCTCTGTGAGAGCCATCCAGTGAGCTCACCTCAATGTGAACACAATGACCCTTGCAGTTGTTTGCACAAGCAGTAGTATCACACAAGTGTGGAGTCTAAGAGAGACTAGAGTCCTATGAAGTAATTATTAGGACTGAACTGGTAATAGCATGTTTATCACTATCAGTATAGATAGCCAAATTCAGTAGCTTGGAAAAACATGGGTATGTATAACATGTATATACATAGTTGGTATAGGCATTTATACAAACTTTTCAGATAAATTCCAACATTTGTTTCATAAGAGAACATAGATACAAATACATTTATACAGAAATCTACATCTTGGCAAATTGACCAGTCTTGCTCTGTTGACTAAACGAGTCCTATCTAAGTCTTGAAAACAAATTAACCTTTAAAAACTACAGTGTCAAACTTTTGGTAGAATTCTTTAAGGACAAGGACTTTGTTGAAATTCTTAGGGTGGTGCTTGGCATGCCATAGTAATTCAATAAATGTTCATTGTATGAAGGATACATGGATAATGAATGAATGATATTTGATTAAGTACATGCAGAATAGGGAAGTGACTTTAGGAGATTATGGTATACTTCATTTAGTTCAAATCATTATCAATGGTTACAATGATAGGGATTGTAAGAACTGGAATGGACTTTAGCCATCATCTACAACCCAGGAAAAGGAAATGGCATCCCATTCCAGTATGCTTGCCTGGAAAGTTCCATGGACAGAGGAGCCTCACAGGCTACAGTCCATAGGGTTGCAAAGAGTCAAACATGACCAAATGATGAGTGTGCCCACAATTTGGAATTGTCTAGTTAAATTCTCTTATTTTACTCATGAGACAAGTGAAGCTTAGAGGAGTGAAATGACTCACATAGGATTAATCTGTGATCTAACCTGTTCTAGACTCCAGGTATTCTGACTTTGATTCACAGTGCTACCAGATGGTTATTAATAGATCTTATATTGGTTCCACACAGATATATTCATCTGTATAATACCATGTTAGAGAGAGAGAATTTATGCAATATTTCTTCTGTTTTTATAATTGACATAGCATCATATGAATTTCACATGTATACCATAAAGGTTTAACTTTACATATGTTGTGAAATGATTGCCACAATAAGTATAGTTAATGTCCATCATCTCATACTGATACAATGAAAAGAGGAAAGAAAGAGCCTGATTCTATTCAAATTTCTTCTTGTTTCCCCCTACAACATTATGTGTATAAGGGTGGTCAACTGACTATGCATATGCATAGGAACCCCCCCGTCTTCTCCTTTTACCATTTCTTTCTGGCCTGGACTATTTTCTTCTTGTGGATATTTTAGAGTTAACTTCATTTTGGATTCTAGTAAACCTGATCATTGAAAACAGGTGGGGCCCTGTCTCAGGTGCCTGTTCTGTTTACAGTTTCCACACAACAAACATTTCAGTCTTTTGCAGGTGCAGTTACTAGATTTAAGCCCTATTGTGTCATGCACTTTGCTGTCCACTTTCCATCTCAAATGCCCTCTGCAGCTAACCTTTTAGCAGAGTGCCTTCTGTTATCACTAAAGGATCCACAGAGCTCTGTTACAGAATAATAACCTTGGCATCTCAGTGTCAGGTGCCACACCCCTTTCTGCAGCCCATTATAGAATTTGGTTCTCTCTGGTACTTAGCCACTTGGAAGTGGAAGCTGGCCTTCAGTAACGTTGCTATTTTTAATTGCAGTCTTATTTTCCTTCTCTCATTGTTTCTTATCTCCTTAACTCTGTGATGCCTTGGTTCAGGTCAGGCTCACCTCAACTTCCACTTTCTTCACTTAACCTCTCAATTCTCCTGACAGCTCATTCTTTTCCTTTGTCAAAGCTGTACTTTGCAGAATGTTCTCAGTCTATAATTGGTGTTTGGGTTCATGATTAGGCAAAGGTATGTATTTTATTTCTGATTATAAAGTACTACTTTATAACTTGAAAGAAAATATTTATGCAGCAAGAACTGCTGTAAGCTTGGTGATGAAGCACCCAACAACATTGCCCCTATCCTCAGTGCAGCTTACATCTTAAGGGGAAGGTAGGTTATAAATGTACACATATACATTCAATGTTGAGTTTTAAACTAACTTTTTCACTCTCCTCTTTCACTTTCATCAAGCGGCTGTTTAGTTCTTCTTCACTTTCTGCCATAAGGGTGGTGTCATCCACATATCTGGGGTTATTGATATTTCTCCCAGAAATTTTGATTCCAGCTTGTGTGTCATCCAGCCCAGCACTTCTCATGATGTACTCTGCATATAAGTTAAATAAGCAGGATGACAATATACAGCCTTGACGTACTCCTTTCCCAATCTGGAACCAGTCTGTTGTTCCAAGTTCAATTCTACTGTTGTTTCTTGACCTGCGTACAGATTTATCAGAAGGCAGGTCAGGCGGTCTGTTATCCCCATCTCTTTAAGAATTTTCCACAGTTTCTTGTGCTCCACACAGTCAAAGGCTTTGGCGTAGTCAATAAAGCAGAAGTAGTTGTTTTTCTTGAACTTTTTTGCTTTTTTGATGATCCAGTAATTTGATCTCTGGTTCCTCTGTCTTTTCTAAATCCAGTTTGAACATCTGGAAGTTTATGGTTCACATACTGTTGAAGCCTGGCTTGGAGAATTTAAAACTCAACATTCAGAAAACTAAGATCATGGCATCCAGTTCCATCACTTCATGGCAAATAGATGGGAAAACAATGGAAACAGTGAGAGACTTTATATTTTGGGGCTCCAAAATCACTACAGATGGTGGCTGCAGCCATGAAATTAAAAGACGCTTACTCCTTGGAAGAAAAATTATGACCAACATAGATAACATATTAAAAGCAGAGACATTACTTTGCCAACAAAGATCTGTCTAGTCTAGGCTATGGTTTTTCCAGTAGTCATGTATGGATGTGAGAGTTGGACTATAAAGAAAGCTGAGCACTGAAAGATTGATGATTTTGAACTGTGGTGTTGGAGAAAACTCTTGAGAATCCCTTGGACTGCAAGGAGATTCAACCAGTCCATCCTAAAGAAAATCAGTCCTGAATATTCATTGGAAGGACTGATGCTGAAGGTGAAACTCCAATACTTCGGCTACCTGATGGGAAGAACTGACCCATTGGCAAAGACCCTAATACTGGGAAAAACTGAAGGTGGAGGAGAAGGGGATGACAGAGGATGAGATGGTTAGATGGCATCACCGACTCAATGGACATGAGTTTGAGTAGGCTCTGGGAGTTGGTGATGGACAGGGAGGCTGCAGTCCATGGGTTTGCAGAGAGTCAGACACAACTGAGCGACTGAACTGAACTGATATACATTCAATGTATATATATGTATATACATTCCATTGAAGTGAGGTAGTGATAGTTGTATAAAGGAAAATAAAGTAGCAGGAGAAAACAGATAAGAACAGAGAGTTGAAGGAGTAATATTCTAGCTAGAATCAGGAGACTCTCTCTAAGAATTTGACTTTGTGTTGGGACAGGGATGAATTGAGAAACTATATCTGAAGGGACCTGGACAAGTGTGTGCCAGGAAGAGGGACTAACAAATGCAAAGGTGGGAACAATCATGATCACTTCAAAGATGAACAAGTGTAAGACGTGGATGGTCAAAAGCTGGAGAAGTAGGGCAGAACCAGATCTCACACAACCCAGGGAAAGACATGAGGAAGCCATTGGAGGAGAAATGCAGAACAACATGGTCTGAAATGTGTACCACTAAAACTATTCTAGCTGTGGTGCATTGAATTGACCTGGGGGAGCTGGGTGGGGAGAAGGATTGGGCAAGAATGGAAACCAAGAAGGCAATCTGTGGCTATTGAAGTAAATCTAGATAAGATTTTGAAAGATGGCAATAGAGCTTATCAGAAGTGGTCAAATTCAGGATGTATTTTGCTCTAAAGAAAGGAAGTAAGGATGACTCCTAGGTTTGGGGCCTGAGCATAAGGAAAATTGAGAGATCATTAATAATTTGTGAAAGCTGGGCACAGTGCATCTGTCTGGTTTGTGTGGTGGGAAGGGAAGAAATTCAAGAGTTCTAATTAGATGTAAATTTGAGATGCTGGACTTGAATTTTCAAGGGAATAAATAAAAACATTTTAAAAAATCTTAGAGGGCTCTAATTCAAAGCAAAATGCCTATTAACATTGTAGTTTTTCTTTATAAATGTATTTACTTCATATTTTTATTTAGCTTTTTTTTTAAATTTTACAATTCTGTATTGGTTTTGCCCCCACCTTATTTCAAAAGAATTGTGTTCTTTGAACTCATATACAAAGCTATTTTGTATTAGATAATGTTCTGATGTGTAAAGGGAATTTTCTGAAAAGTTCCTCTGTGCAAACTAAAAGTATCTATGCAAGTTTTAAATATGTAAGAGAGTTTGACAAGACTCCAAGAAAGCCCAGGCCTTAATGTTTTGAAAAGGGGTCTGATAGTCAAAGAAAGTACAGTGTGGGAACACTGGTAGTAACGGATGGATATGCAAGCCTTTCCATTCCTTCAGCTATTGATGTTTAATATTAATAAGGGTTAGAACAGGATGAGGTCAGCTTCATAAGGAGCTATGTGGGGATCTGAGGAGAAGCTGGTATTGATTTTTAGAAGCTTGGAAGCTATAATGGTTACATTAGAAACACCCTGAACTGAGAGTGAGAACTGCCCACCTGGTCACACAGTACTGTGAAATCATTTTACTACTGTATGACCTTCTATCCCACGATTTCCCTGGAATTCAGGTTCCATACATCTGAAGCAGTGTCAAAACTGAAACTTGTAGGACTATTTAAAGGATTTGATAAAATAATGAATAGGAAATACTTCAAGGGTCAGTTGAGTTAGTTCAGTTCAGTCGCTCAGTCATGTCTGACTCTTTGCGAAGGGTAATGGAGCAATAAAAACTATATTTTATATATAATGCAAACCATATATATAAACAAAATATATATCATACAAAGGTAAATATATGAATAACCTGTGGGTTATACAAGAATCATATTCCTTATTATGCCATACCATATAGATATGTTAGTGGCATGATTACATACATAAAAGTTCATCAACATTTTTACACTAAGAACTGCAAAATTACACATTACCTGGAATTAAGGTTATAATTTTCTCATATATTAATCTCAGTATGCACATAATTATAAATAAAATGATATGTCACAATATTCATTATGTCCTACTGACGTAAGTAAATAGATATGGTAACCATTGATGAGTTTCTATTATGAGAACTAGTGGGTTAGAAAAGGTCCCAGTGGGTGATTTAATCTGAGCATTCACTATTAACCAAAAATTTTTCCAGGTACCTCTGATACCTAGATAATTTTTGATAATTTTCCAGTGAGATGACTGCATAAATATTGAGTTGGCAAAAAAGTTCATTCAGGTTTTTCCATAACATTTTACAGACAAACCCAAACAAACTTTTTGGCCAACCCATACAAATTATGTAATTTCTATTTAGGTAAGTTGTGACAATCTTTGAAGATGTGTATGTGTATATATGTCTGTATGTCTAATATGTCTCTTTCTTTCACATAACATTATATAAATTCTACTTTGATTATAAATATCTGTCAAAAACTATGGAAAAAAGATATGGCTTAATTAGACTGAATGGAGATTCAAGGGTAGTGCTGATTCATAAGCTAAAAAACTGTCTAAGTCTTAAAATTATTAATTTTATTTCATAACCTCACAGTGGGTAACATTGGGCCTTTCTACAGTGAACACTGAATAAGCATGAAAATAGACTTGTTACTCAATAAAATGGAACAAGTTTTTTAAAAAGTATATGTACCTATACCAGCTGGTACATTGAATGAAGTGTACAAAAATTGCTTCACTTGTTTGTCTTTATAATGCCTTATTCAAAAAAATACTTGAAATGATTTATGAAACAATGTCAGTAAAAGTGATATGATTAAGGAAATGAATTTAAAGGGAAAGTGAAGGTAGGCAGAGATCTCAAAGCTGAGAGGCAATGATATTACAAAAAAAAAAAAAAAACCTGCTGAAAGATCTTGCTAGAGATGTGTTTGTTCATCATTTGGTTCTGAATTTCCTATAGGGCCCCCATCAAAGGAAACAATTCCTGAGTCAGTGACAATTTTATAAAAGCAGATAATATAGGAATTTCTTTGGTTGTGTTTTGTTTCCCCCTAAGAAACACATTTGTTGTAAGTAAATATAACTTGAATGGTGTAGGCCTTTTCCTTTTCCCACTTAAAATGCTGTGGTTATCAGTTTGGTAATGAGTCTTTAAATTGAGAATCAACCTTTATAATCTATTGCTGCCACAAAGATCACCTGTGACTTAATAGGCACTTTCAAAAAGCAGAGACAATATGACTTGACTTGGTGGGTGGTGACCTAGAAATTTATAATGAACAAAAGGGATATCAAGCTAAAATTTGAAAATATCTGACACCATTGTTTATTACTAGTTTTATAATCACCCCAAAAGGGAGAAACGTTTTTAGTCTATACTTTTTCATCTGAAAAATTCTGATTTTAAAGTAGATGACATTTAATCTACCTTGCTAGCTGTGAGAATCTGTTTGCACTTATACTCTGGACTCAGATAAACAAAATGGGTTGCCCTGAAAAAGGAAAACAGTGTTCAGTATGATTGTGAGTGCCAGAGTACCAGAAAGATAACAATAGCTCATTGACTGCCTTAATGTATTAGTTCTATAATATTTTAAAATGTTTAATTTTTGTATAAAGATTTTAGACATAGTTTTTCCTATATAGCAACTCTTCATTTCTGACTTCTTGCTCAGAGTATCATCAATTGGGAAACCATACTGGTACATGCAGCTGAAAAATCAAACTCTTCAAATCCTCCCATCCATTACAAGGCCCACCCACACACTCAAAATTTAGAAAACTGAAAAAAAAAGTTTAGAAAACTGGAAAAAATAAGAACATAAAAAGGAAAGTGTAAATTTCAAGCTGTCAAATAAATAAAAGATCTGCTTGCTGGGAGATAAAGACAACTGTTCTTCCTTCATATATACATTTTTCTATATCAACAAGTTTATGGAATTATTTTGCCTAGCAGAAAGCTAGTAATGCTCATCCATGAATTCAGTAAAGTTTCTGGATACAAAATTAATACACAGAATCTATTATTGCATTTCTATATATTTACAATGAAATATCAGAAAGAGAAATTAAGGAAGAAATCCCATTTACCATCATATCAAAATGAATAAAATACCTGGGGAAAAATATCTACCTAAGGAGACAAAGAACCTGTACTCTGAAAACTGTAAGACATGAATGAAAGAAATGGAAAACAGCACAAACAGATGGAGAGATATACCATGTTAATGTTCTTGGACTGGAAAAATTAATATTGTTAAAATGACCATACTACCCAAGACAGTCTATAGATTCAGTGCAATCCTTAGTAAATTGACAATGATATTTTTCATAGAACTAGAACAAAAAATATATATATTTTTAATTTGCATGGAAGCACAAAAGTCCCTGAATAGCCTAAACAATCTGGAGAAAGAAGACTAGACCTGGAGGAATCAGGCTCCCTGACTTCAGTCCATACTACAAAGCTACAGTAATCAAAACACTATGGTATTGGCACAATCAGACACAGATCAATGGAACAGGATGGACAGCCCAGACATAAACTTGCACACTTAATCTATGACAAAGCAGTGAAGAATACACAGTGGAGAAATAGAAAGAAAACAGTCTCTTTACCAAGTAGTGCTGATAAAACTGGACAGCTACAGATAAAAGAATAGAGATGATTTGAGAGAGTAGCAGTGAAATGTGTATATTACCATATGTGAAATAGATTACAAGTCCAAGTTCAATGCATGAAACAGGGCACTCAAAGCCAATGCACTGGGACAACCCTGAGGGAGGGGATGGGAAGGAAGGTGGGAGGGGGGTTCAGGATGGGGGACACATGTACACCCATGGCTGATTCATGTCAATGTATGGCAAAACCACTACAACATTGTAAAGTAATTAGCCTCCAATTAAAATTAATTAATTTTTTAAAAAGAATAAAATTAAAACATTCTCTAACCAAATACAAAATAAAAACCTCAAAATGGATCAAAGACTTAAATATAAGACCAGATACTATAAAACTCATAGAGAAAAACATAAACAGAACACACTGACATAAATTACAGCAATATTTTTTGGTTCCCTCTCTTAGAGTAATGGAAATGTAAACAAAATAAACAAATAGGGCCTAGGCAAACATAAGATTTTGCATAGCAAAGAAAACCATAAACAAAATAAAAGGACAACCTACTGAATGGAAGAATATATTAATATCTGCAAATAATGCTACCAACAAAGGACTGATTACCAACATACGCAAACAGCTCTTACAGCTTAATATCAATAAAACAAACAACCCAATCAAAAAATGGTCAGAAGACCTGAATAGACATCTCTCCAAAGGGGACATATGGATGGCCAACTCAAGCTTAAAGTAGTAACAATTACTCAGAAAATGCAAATCAAAACTACAATGAGGTATCACTTCACACCAGTCAGAATGGCCATCATTAAAAACTCTACAAAGAACAGATACTGGAGAAGGATGCGCAGAAAAAGGAGCTCTCTTACACTATTGGTGGGAATGTAAATTTGTGCAACCACTATAGAGAACAGTATGAGGGTTCCTTATAAAACTAAAATTAGAGTTACCATGATTCTGTAATCCCTCTCCTGCACATATATCCTGAGAAAATTCTAATTCATAAAGATACATGTACCCCAATATTCATAGTAGCACTATTTACAATAGCCAAGACATGAAAGCTATCTAAATGTCCATTGACAGATGAATGGATAAAGAAGATATGGTATATACACACAATGAAATACTACTCATAAAAATGAATGAAGTATTGCCATTTTGCAGCAACATGGATAGACCTAGAGAATATCACACTAAGTGAAGTCAGACAGAGAAAGACAAATATCCTATGATATGACTTATATGTAGAATCTAAAAAAGGATACAAATGAACTTATTTACAAAACAGTAATAGACTCACAGATATAGAAAAAGAACTTATGATTACCAAAGGGGAAAAAGAAGGGATAGAGGGATAAATTGGGAGTATGAGAGTAACAAATACAAATTGCTATGCATAAAACAGAAAAGTAACAAGGATTTACTATATAGTGCAGGGTATTATATTTAATATCTTATAATAACCTATAAGGAAAAAATCTGAAAAAAGAATAATATATGTATAAATAAATCACTTTACTATATACCTAAAACTAACACAACACTGTAAATTCATTATACTTCAACTTTGTAAAAATTGCTTTAAAAAATTGCTTAAAAAGAAATACAAGTTCATTATGAAAATAAATAGCAAAGAAATATAGATAAGTAAATAATAATTACCCATACTACATCTTCCATAAAAAACTCACAGTTACTATTTTGGTGAACTTCTAAATAGCAGGTTTTTTTAGAAATTTCTAAATAAATTTCTAAATATAATAATAGCATAAAACATTTATTGAATTTACTGTGTCACAAACTATGCTAAATACTTTACATGCATTTCTCATATAACTCAACAACCTCCTGAATGAGTGTACATACACACATAGTAAACTTTGTGACATTCATGTGTATGTCCATTTTAAATCCTTCTCTCATCTCTAAAGATTACATTATGAGCAGTACTTCATGTGCACTAGAATTACTTATCACTCCATGGCACCCCACCCCATAGCCTGCAAGGAACAACATTAAGATATCATGAAACCACCTCTTGACTCACTGAACAAGAATGGACTCTTTGCTAAGTAAGGCCAATCCAACAACCTTGCCCAAGAAAATGAAACTGAGGAAGAGAAAATGAATCAGGCATTCAGGGGTCTGTACTGGAGCTTGAGACCATTTTCAACAGTGGGCCCATTAAGCAAAGAAAGCTTGTCTGAAAGGAAAAACAAGGGAATGGAAGAGGTACCCAGAAAGGAGCAGAAGTAAGAAACTGAACAATTCTGTGTCCAGGAAGAGAGGGGAGACAGAAAGAATAGCTGCCAGAGGCATTTCCAATTGAAGGCAGATCTTTCTATCTTTCCTCCAAATGGATTCCAAAACACTTCTCTGTATCTTTTCTCTAGACATATTTTAAAATTAATTTAAATATGTTTCTGTTCTTAAGATACCATATAAATATGTGCTAATAATGACTAACTTGCTTTCATCTTGCTAAGTGAAAGACATTATTCCAAACATTTTATGTTCATTTATCTCATTTAATGTCTTTTAATCTTTATATCAACTCTAAGAGATAAGTATTATTATCTTAATTTTGCATATGAGGAAACTCAAGCTTAAAGCTCTTGAACAGAAGGTACTGTTTTAGGAATGGCAGGTTTACTGCTCTCACTAACACCGCCCTCCCCCAACCATACATTTTTTGCCTTTGTCAACTCCTCAAACCTCACTAAAATGACTGAAAGGAGGGTTTTTGAAAAGGATTATCCACCCTGAAACTAAGAGTACAAGAGCAGTAAAAAGCAAATAGACAAATGTAATTGATGGACTAAATCCAAGAAAGCTGAGTTCTAAACTGACAGTGAGAAAATTTGAAAAGCAACTCATTTTTCCATTTGTTACTGACCTCAGAACTCAACAGAGCACCGAAAATTGCCAAAGAAGATGGGGCTGAAAACTGGAGAAATCATTGATAATTTTGAAGCCCCATATCTGGGATCCTGCTCCACACATGGAAACACCTTCTCCTCCTTTTCCCATCCTTCCCCAGAAGGATATTAGAGGTTTAATCCAGGGAAAGAGTAAAATGAGGGGTCCCTCACATGGAAGATACCAGTATATCCAGGGGTATTGATGCTATGTCAAAAGCAGAGGCATTAGATACGTGTGTTCATTGAAGCGCTTTTCCAAATGCTGGCAGCCAGATTCTTCCCATTCAGGGAGGAGACTGGAACACTTATCTCAGGAATCAGATTAACCCAAGCTGAAAGACCCTGACATCAAGAATACCCTAATGAAACAGGCCAGGCATTTCACTACCCAGTCAACAATCTCCACTCACATGTACAAAGCTTCCAGTAAAATCTCTAATACAAATATCGTATGGCCACCAGATAATACACAGACAAAATACAAGTGAATATAAAAATGGCAACTTGGATACATTTTTTAAAGACTCAAAATATTCTGATTGATGTGAATATGAATATATGAGAGAGTCATAAGATGATAAACCTATGGGAAAAAAGAACCCAGAATGTTTTAAAGAAGTGCATTCAAGGGTCACAAAGAAGAGCTTTGGATGTTAAAATATAATAGCAGAAATTAAAAATTCAATAGAAATTCTTGATGATAAAGTTGAGGAAAGCTTATCAAAAGTGAAGCAAAAAGGTAAAGTTATGGAAGATAAAATAGGCAGCAAATAGGTAAATTAGTAGGACCAGTCCATGAAATCTAGAAGCAGAGAACAGAGGAAGGGGAATTGAGGAAACCAACACAGAAATAATTCAAGAACCTTTGCAAGAACTGAAGCACGTCATATTCAGACTACAATGGCTCACTGTGTCTTTACGATTAGGAATGAGAAAAGTACACCACAAGACACAGCATTGTGAAATTTCAGAATACTGAATTCAGAATAATAAAAATAATGAGAAGTACTTAGATTAAAAGTTCACAATTCATTAAGAAGATTACTAATCAATTTGTCAGTATGGCATACAGGCTAAGAGCATGAGCTTGCCATCAAACTCAGCTGAATTCAAGTCCCAGACTAGCCCTCTAACTCTGGGAAAGTCATTGCAACCCTGTGTCTCAGTTTCCCGTAAAAAAAGGAAATTAAAGTAATACCCAACTTATAGGTTTGTTGTGAGAATTACATGAGATAATAAACATAAATACATATGGACGTGTGACTGGCACATATTTGGTGCTGAGAGAATGTTAGCCTTTATTACTGAGCCTCTTATTAGCAACTCTAGAAGCTAGAAGGCAATAGATCAATGCCATCATAATTCTGAGGGTACATGTTTTCTAGTCTAGAATTCTATTCCCAGCCAGTTATTAAGTATGAGAGTAAAACTTTTAAATTCTCAGAGTGCACAGTATCAAAAATTTTTTCCTCTTATGTGCAGCTCCTCAGGAATCTATGTTCTACCAAAACAAATAAAACTAAGAGAGGAAGGCATAGGATGCAGGAAAAAAAAATTATGCAAAAGATGGAAAGAAAATCCCCAGGATCATGGTGAAAGGAGATGTCAAACAAGAGCTAAGCTTCAGCCATGCAGAAATGGAAAGTAAAAGGCTCATGACTTTGTTTTTAGGAGGATAATATTGATGCTTAATGTCTGTGTATATAGTGAAAGGAGATTTGCACAACTGGGATAGTGAACTATAACTATATAGGAAGTTAAGAATAGACAACAATAGCATCACCTAAAAATTAAAAAAAAAATAACAACAAGGAAAACCAAAACTGGTTCAGAAAGGGAAAAGTAATAACAGTACCCAATATCACTCAGCAAGTTCTCATGTTTATAAGGTCATAATACTATACACACTGTATTGGTAAACCAAAATTATGATGAAAGTCTGTTGAGAAAGGGAAAGAATAAGTGTGTACATGTAAGCTGGAGATGGGGATAGAAGCAGTGAAAGACACCTAAATTTGTATTTTCCACAGTAGAAAATCAATATGTAATGCCTAAAACTGAAAAACTATTACTTGGTTTTTATTTTTTATTTTTATTTTTTTAATCTGTATTATTTTTTTACTTTACAATATTGTATTGGTTGTGCCATACATTGACATGAATCTGCCATGGGTGTACATGTGTTCCCCATCCTGAACACCCCTCTCACCTCCCTCCCCATCCCATCCCTCTGGGTCATTCCAGTGCACCAGCCCCGAGCACCCTGTATCATGCATTGAACCTGGACTGGTGATTCGTTCCACATGTGATAATTTATATGTTTCAATGCCATTCTCCCATATCATCCCACCCTCACCCTCTCCCACAGAGTCCAAAAGACTGTTCTATACATCTGTGTCTCTTTTGCTGTCTCACATATAGGGTTATTGTTACCATCTTTCTAAATTCCATATATATGCGTTAATATACTGTATTGGTGTTTTTCTTTCGGGCTTACTTCACTCTGTATAATAGGCTCCAGTTTCATCCATCTCATTAGAACTGATTCAAATGTATTCTTTTGAATGGCTGAGTAATATTCCATTGTGTATATGTACCACAGCTTTCTTATCCATTCATCAGCAGTTGGACATCTAGGTTGCTTCCATGTCCTGGCTATTATAAACAGTGCTGCGATGAACATTGGGGTACATGTGTCTCTTTCAATTCTGGTTTCCTCAGTGTGTATGCCCAGCAGTGGGATTGCTGGGTATTATGACAGTTCTATTTCCAGTTTTTTAAGGAATCTCCACACTGTTCTCCATAGTGGCTGTACTAGTTTGCATTCCCACCAACAGTGTAAGAAGGTTCCCTTTTCTCCACACCCTCTCCAGCGTTTATTGCTTGCAGGCTTTTGGATCGCAGCCATTCTGACTGGTGTGAAATGGTACCTCATTGTGGTCTTGATTTGCATTTCTCTGATAATGAGTGATGTTGAGCATCTTTTCATGTGTCTGTTAGCCATCTGTATGTCTTCTTTGGAGAAATGTCTGTTTAGTTCTTTGGCCCACTTTTCGATTGGGTCATTTCTTTTTCTGGAAATGAGCTGCAGGAACTGTTTGTATATTTGTGATATTAATTCTTTGTTGCTTCGTTTGCTAATATTTTCTCCCATCCTGAAGGCTGTCTTTTCACCTTGCTTATAGTTTCCCTTGTTGTGCAGAAGCTTTTAATTTTAATTAGGTCCCATTTGTTTATTTTTGCTTTTATTTCCAGTATTCTGGGAGGTGGGTCATAGAGGATCCTGCTGTGATTTATGTCAGAGAGATTTTTGCCTATGTTTTCTTCTAGGAGTTTTATAGTTTGTGGTCTTATGTTTAGATCTTTAATCCATTTTGAGTTTATATTTGGTATTTAACTTATATGCAGAATACATCATGAGAAACGCTGGACTTGAAGAAACACAAGCTGGAATCAAGATTGCCGGGAGAAATATCAATAACCTCAGATATGCAGATGACACCACCCTTATGGCAGAAAGTGAAGAGGAGATAAAAGTCCTCTTGATGAAAGTGAAAGAGGAGAGTGAAAAAGTTGGCTTAAAGCTCAACATTCAGAAAACGAATATCATGGCATCTGGTCCCATCACTTCATGGGAAATAGATGGGGAAACAGTGGAAACAGTGTCAGGCTTTATTTTTCTGGGCTCCAAAATCACTGCAGATGTTGACTGCAGCCATGAAATTAAAAGACCCTTACTCCCTGGAAGAAAAGTTATGACCAACCTAGATAGCATATTCAAAAGCAGAGACATTACTTTGCCGACTAAGGTCCGTCTAGTCAAGGCTATGGTTTTTCCTGTGGTCATGTATGGATGTGAGAGCTGGGCTGTGAAGAAGGCTGAGCGCTGAAGAATTGATACTTTTGAACTGTGGTGTTGGAGAAGACTCTTGAGAGTCCCTTGGACTGCAAGGAGATACAACCAGTCCATTCTGAAGGAGATCAGCCCTGGGATTTCTTTGGAAGGAATGATGCTAAAGCTGAAACTCCAGTACTTTGGCCACATCATGCGAAGAGTTGACTCATTGGAAAAGAGTTTAATGCTGGGAAGGATCGGGGGCAGGAGGAGAAGGGGACCACAGAGGATGAGAAGGCTGGATGGCATCACTGACTCAATGGACGTGAATCTGGGTGAACTCTGGGAGTTGGTGATGAACAGGGAGGCCTGGCGTGCTGCGATTCATGGGGTCGCAAAGAGTCAGACACAACTGAGCAACTGAACTGAACTGAAGTGATGGTGTTAGAAAGTGTTCTAGTTTCATTCTTTTACAAGTGGTTTACCCGTTTTCCCAGCACCACTTGTTAAAGAGATTGTCTTTTCCTCATTGTATATTCTTGCCTCCTTTGTCAAAGATAAGGTGTCCATAGGTGCATGGATTTATCTCTGGGCTTTCTATTTTGTTCCATTGATCTATATGTCTGTCTTTGTGCCAGTATCATACTGTCTTGATGACTGTGGCTTTGTAATAGAGACTGAATTCAGGCAGGTTGATTCCTCCAATTCCATTCTTTCTCAAGATTCAGTGTATCTGGGAAAGGGCCTGTGTTTGCACCAGATCCCAAGATGATTTCTGTATACACTGAAGTTTGAGAAGCACTGATGTGATGATGTGAAGAAGGCAATGGCACCTCACTCCAGTACTCTTGCCTGGAAAATCCCATGGATGGAGGAGCCTGGTGGGCTGCAGTCCATGGAGTCGCTAAGAGTCGGACACGACTGAGTGACTTCACTTGACTTTCTCAAGACTGCTGTGACTATTCGAGGTTTTTTGTATTTCCATACAAATTGTAAAATTATTTGTTCTAGTTCTCTGAAAAATACTGTTGCTAGCTTGATAGGCATTTCATTGAATCTATAGATTGCTTTGGGTTGTATACTCATTTTCACTATATTGATTCTTCTGATCCATGAACACGATATATTTCTCCATCTATTTGTGTCCTCTTTGATTTCTTTCATCAGTGTTTTATAGTTTCCTAATATAGGTCTTTAGTTTCTTTAGGTAGATATATTCCTAAATATTTTATTCTTTTCATTGCAATGGTGAATGGAATTGTTTCCTTAGTTTCTCTTTCTGTTTTCTCATTGTTAGTGTATAGGAATGCAAGGGATTTCTGTGTGTTGATTTTATATCCTACAACTTTACTGTATTCATTGATTAGCTCTAGTAATTTTCTGGTGGAGTCTTTAGGGTTTTCTATGTAGAGGATCATGTCATCTGCAAACAGTGAGAGTTTTACTTCTTTTCCAATCTGGATTCCTTTTATTTCTTTTTCTGCTCTGATTGCTATGGCCAAAACTTCCAAAACTATGTTGAATAGTAGTGGAGAGAGTGGGCACCCTTGTCTTGTTCCTGACTTTAGGAGAAATGCTTCAATTTTTCACCATTGAGAAGAATGCTTGCTGTGGGTTTGGCATATATAGGTCTTATTATGTTGAGGTATGTTCTTTCTATTCCTGCTTTTTTGGAGGGTTTTTATCATAAATGGATGTTGAATTTTGTCAAAGGCTTTCTCTGCATCTATTGAGATAATCATGTGGTTTTATTTTTCAATTTGTTAATGTGGTGTATTACATTGATTTATTTGTGGATATTGAAGAATCTTTGCATCCCTGGGATAAGGCCCACTTGGTCATGATGTATGATCTTTTAAATATGTTGTTGGATTCTGTTTGCTAGAATTTTGTTAAGGATTTTTGCATCTATGTTCATCAGTGATATTGGCCTGTCATTTTCTTTTTTTGTGTGTGTGGCATCTTTGTCAGGTTTTGGTATTAGGGTGATGGTGGCCTCATAGAATTAGTTTGGAAGCTTACCTTCCTCTGCAATTTTCTGGAAGAGTTTGAGTAGGATAGGTGTTAGCTCCTCTCTCAATTTTTGGTAGAATTCAGCTGTGAAGCCTTCTGGTCCTAGGCTTTTGTTTGTTGGAAGATTTCTGATTACAGTTTCAATCCCTGTGCTTGTGATGGTTCTGTTAAGATTTTCTATTTCTTCCTGGTTCAGTTATGGAAAGTTGTACTTTTATAAGAATTTGTCCATTTTTTCCAAGTTGTCCATTTTACTTGCATGTAGTTGCTGATAATTGTCTCTTAGGATCCTTTATATTTCCATGTTGTCTGTTGTGATCTCTCCATTTTCATTTCTAATTTTGTTAATTTTATTTTTGTCCCTTTGTTTCTTGATGAGTCTGGCTAATGGTTTCTCAATTTTATTTATCTTCTCAAATAACCAGCTTTTGGCTTAGTTGATTTTTGTTGTGGTCTCTTTTGTTTCTTTTGCATTTATTTCTGCCCTAATTTTAAGATTTCTTTCCTTCTACTAACCCTGGGGTTCTTCATTTCTTCCTTTTCTTGTTGCTTTGGGTGTAGAGTTAGGTTATTTATTTGACTCTTTTCTTGTTTCTTGAGGTAAGCCTGTATTGCTATGAACCTTCCCCTTAGCACTGCTTTTACAGTGTCCTATAGGGTTTAGGTTGTTGTGTTATCATTTTCATTAGTTTCTATGCATATTTTAACTTCTTCTGTGATTTGTTGGTTATTCAGCAGCGTGTTGTTTAGCCTCCATATGTTGGAATTTTTAATAGTTTTTCTCCTGTAATTGAGATCTAATCTTACTGAATTGTGGTCAGAAAAGATGCTTGGAATTATTTCAATTTTTTTGAATTTACCAAGGCTAGATTTATGACCCAGGATGTGATCTATCTTGGAGAAGGTTCTGTGTGTGCTTCAGAAAAAAGTGAAATTCATTGTTTTCGGGTGAAATGTCCTATAGATATCAATTAGGTCTAACTGGTCTATTGTATCATTTAAAGTTTGTGTTTCTTTGTTAATTTTCTGTTTAGTTGATCTATCCATAGGTGTGAGTGGGGTATTAAAGTCTCCCACTATTATTGTGTTATTGTTAATTTCCCCTTTCATACTTGTTAGCATTTGTCTTACATATTGTGGTGCTCCTATGTTGGGTGCATATATATTTATAATTGTTATATCTCCTTCTTGGATTGATTCTTTGATCATTATGTAGTGTCCAGCTTTGTCTCTTTTCACAGCCTTTGTTTTAAAGTCTATTTTATCTGATGTGCATATTGCTACTCCTGCTTTCTTTTGGTCTCTATTTGTGTGGAATATCTTTTTCCAGCCCTTCACTTTCAGTCTGTATGTGTCCCTTGTTTTGAGATGGGTCTCTTGTAGACAACATATATAGGGGTCTTGTTTTTTTATCCATTCAGCCAGTCTTTGTCTTTTGGTTTGGGCATTCAACCCATTTACATTTAAGGTATTTATTGATAAGTATGATCCCATTGCCATTTACTTTATTGTTTTGGGTTTGAGTTAATGTGTTTCCTGTCTAGAGAAGATCCTTTAGCATTTGTTGGAGAGCTGGTTTGGTGGTGCTGTATTCTCTCAGCTTTTGCTTGACTGTAAAGCTTTTGATTTCTCCTTCACATTTGAATGAGATACTTGCTGGGTACAGTTATCTGGGCTGTAGGTTATTTTCCTTCATCACTTTAAGTATATCCTGCCATTCCCTCCTGGCCTGAAGAGTTTCTATTGAAAGATCAGCTGTTATCCTTATGGGAATCCCCTTGTGTGTTATTTGTTGTTTTTCCCTTTCTGCTTTTAATATTTGTTCTTTGTGTTTGATCTTTGTTAATTTGATTAATATGTGTCTTGGGGTGTTTCATCTTGGGTTTATCCTGTTTGGGACTCTCTGGGTTTCTTGGACTTGGGTGATTATTTCCTTCCCCTTTTTAGGGATGTTTTCAACTGTTATCTCCTCAATTATTTTCTCATGGTCTTTCTTTTTGTCTTCTTCTTCTGGGACTCCTATGATTCGAATGTTGGGGCGTTTAACATTGTCCCAGAGGTCTCTGAGGTTGTCCTCATTTCTTTTAATTCTTTTTTCCTCTCTGTTTCATTTATTTCTACCATTCTATCTTCTACCTCACTTGTCCTATCTTCTGCCTCCGTTATTCTACTGTTGGTCCCCTCCAGAATGTTTTTGATCTCATTTTTTTTGCATTATTCATTATATATTGACTCTTTTTTATTTCTTCTAGGTCCTTGTTAAACATTTCTTGCATCTTCTTGATCCTTGTCTCCAGGCTATTTATCTGTAACTCCAATTTGTTTTCAAGGTTTTGGATCATTTTCACTATCATTATTTGGAATTCTTTATCAGGTAGATTCCCTATCTCTTCCTCTTTTGTTTGGTTTGGTGGGCATTTATCCTGTTCCTTTACCTGCTGGGTATTTCTCTGCCTTTTCATCTTTTTTATATTGCTGTGTTTGCAGTGGCCTTTCTGTATTCTGGCAGTTTGTGGCTCCTCTTTATCATGGAGGTTCCTCACTGTAGGAGGGATTGTACGGGTGACTTGTCAAGGTTTCCTGGTTAGGGAAGCTTGTGTCAGTGCTCTGGTGGGTGGAGCTGGATTTCTTCTCTCTGGAGTGCAATGAAGTGTCCAGTAATGAGTTTTCAGATGTCAGTGGGTTTGATGTAACTTTGGGCAGCCTGTATATTGAAGCTGGGGGCTATGTTCCTGTATTGCTGGAGAATTCACATGCTTTATCTTGTTTTGGAACTTGTTGGCCCTTGGGTGGTGCTTGGTTTCAGTGTAGGTATGGAGGCATTTGATGAGCTCCTATCAATTAATGTTTCCTGGATTCAGGAGTTCTCAGGTGTTCTCAGGATTTGGACATAAGCCTCCTGCCTCTGGTTTTCAGTCTTATTCTTACAGTAGCCTCAAGACTTCTCTGTCTATACAGCACCGATGGTAAAACATCTAGGTTAATAATGAAGTTTCTCCACAGTGAGGGACACCAGAGAGGTACACAGAGTTACATGGAGAAGAGAAGACAGAGGAGGTAGATAGAGGTGACCAGGAGGAGAAGAGGGGGAATTAAAAGGGGAGAGAGCAAGCTAGCCAGTAATCACTTCCCTATGTGCTCTCCACAGTCTGGATCCCTCAGAGATGTTCACAGAGTTACACAGAGAAGAGAAGAGGGAGGAATGAGACAGAGGTGGCCAGAAGGATAAAAGGGGGAATCAAAAGGAGAGAGACATATCCAGCCAGTAATCAGTTCCCTAAGTGTTCTCCACAGCCCGGAACACACAAAGAGATTCACAGAGTTGGGTAGAGAAGAAAAGGGGGAGAGGGGAGAAAGAGGCAACCTGGTGGAGAAAAAGGAGAGTCAAAAGGGGGAGAGAGCAATCAGACCAGTGATCTTGCTCCCAAGTAAAAATGGGTACTGAAGACTGGTTCTTAAAGGTACAAAGTTGATAACAAATATCAAAAAGCAAAGATTAGAAATCTAGAGTAGAGGTTAGAGTCTCAAAAACACAATATTAAAAAAAGTCACAAAAATTACAAAATATGTATATGAAGTTTGCTTTTAAAATGGGGTCTTTTTTTTGCAAGGTAATAGTAGGTTATAAAAATAAAAATTAAAGGAGTAATGGGGGCTTGAAATTTTAAAAAAAAATTTTAATTTAAAAAATGATAATAGTAAAAATATATCTAGGACTTTTTCTGGAGCTGTTTTGGACAGTGTGGGGTCAGTTCATTTTCAGATAGTTCCTTGGTCCAGCGTGTACTTCTCAAGGTCTATAGGCCCCTTCTTATGTAGTCGGTGCTAACTATAGGGTTTTGATCTCTTGCACCCGTCACTTCCAAAGCGGTTCCCTCTGTTTATTTTAGCTTCTTCTGTTTGCTGGCCTCTTCAGTGTCTAATTTCCATCCTGACACAAGAGGGGCGGTGGTGGTCACTTTTTTTAGGCTCACTTGTCCAGTCGTGCTGTGGGGAGGGAGGAACACTGCAAACAAATATCATTGGCATGTGCTCACAGTGATTCAGTCACACTGGGTTTGCCCCTGCTCATGGCATGTGTTCTTTACCAGTCTACACTGCTCAGGCTCTAGGTTTCTCTGTTGGGAACTGTCTGATGCTGGCCCTGGGTTGCATGCACTCTCCAGGTCAAGCTGCTCAGGTTCAGGTTCAGGTACTCCACAAAGGCACAGACTGGGTTGGGCCTGCGTTTTGTGCCTGTCCCCAGGTCCGAGCAGCTCAGGTGACCAGTTGCTTGGCGAGCACAGTTGCCCCCAGTTGAAGGCTGCGACTTATCGCTGCCCCGGTCCCAGCCGCTTGGTTTTCTGGGTGTACAACTGGCGCACCTTCTCAGGTGTGCCGTGTGTCTCTTCTGGGGAGCTGATCTCTGGCTGTGACACTCCCAGTGGATGTCGACCATTCTGAATCCCAAGAAGTCTTGGTTAGCAATAAAGTCTGCTTGCAGTTTGCTTTAGGATGCTTCTCTGGGGCTGCGATTGCCCCCTTCCGGCTCTGGCTGCCCTCACCTGCCTGTCTCTGATGGGGGATGGGCCCGTCCACAGCCAGCTAGCTCTGCTCAGGCCTTTGTTCTGTGAGTGGGCCTGGTGGTGTCTTAGGTTAGGGCTTTTCTGGATTGCTCTCTCAAGCTAGTCCCCTCAGATTGCCCTCAGGGCATTCAGGCCCAGTCCTTACCCTTAGCAATGCAGCCCGTGCTCCCTGTCCAGCCCACACTTGCTAGTGTGGGATGCGAGTGTCTGGGCTGCTGCTCCACTGGGAGTTGCTGTTAGGCACTTAATCTCCTTTCAAAGATAATGGGCTGCCTTTCTGGGTGCCTGATGCCCTCTGCCAGCATTCAGAAGTTGTTTTTTGGAATTTGCTTGGCATTCAAATATTCTTTCAATGAATTTATGGGGAAGAAAGTGGTCTCACCATCTTAGGACCACCACCTGTTTCTTTGTTTTCAGATTGATGGGAGTATGGAGGAAAACATGCTAAGAGTCAGTTAAAAGAAATGAAAGTGGCTACCTCTAGGGAACAGAAATTGAAAAGAGGTAGTCAGAGTTCTGCTTTTTTCTGTAATAAGTCTTGTACAGCAGTTTGACTCTCTAAAGTATAATCATGTGTAACTGTGATAAAAAATTAGCACTGAATTAAAAAATAAACATTGCCCCCATTATTAGAACACAATTAAATAAGACACTTGCTCATGATCAGTATTATTATGTAACAAACATCCTTATACTTTAAAAGATTAATCCCTGACAAAATCTCTGAAGATTTATTTTAATAAACATATAGAAGTAGAATTCCTTTGTTTAAAAATGTCTATGAACTCTTTAAAGGCTTTTTGTATATATTCCCAGATTATTTTGCAGAAAAAAATGTATCAAAATATTCTCATAGCAGCAGTAGAGTAATCTCCCAACATACTCTCATCAACTTTATTATTCTTCAATCAATTTTGTTTGGTATAAAGAAAATAGAATTTAATTGACTTATCAAAAGAAAAATTAGATTCTGTTCATATGAATTGTTGCCTGATAGTTAAAAATTTTAGTGACATCCTGAAGGTATTTCATAGAAGTCAATTATTAATATCCATGTTTGGGGTTTTTGTCTTTGATCAGGATATTTGGAAGAAAATGTGCTATTATACAAGTTATGTTATACAGACTTTATTATGTTTGCTGTCTTAAAAATAAGCTTTATTCTGAGCTTAAGGAAATTAATGATCTTAGACTTTAAAAATGACCTTTCATTTTAGAAGTAGTTATGTACTTTATGACTATCTAAAATTTACACAGTGCTTCTTTCTTGAAAACACTTATTTAATTCATTTAACCAACATTTACTAAGTGTATACAGTGTTCTAGAATGCACTATGTGCTGGGACACAATGGTAAACAAAATAGTTTTTGCCCTAAAAGCTCATTGTGTAGGATTTACATAACAGCCTCAGAAAGTCCAGATAATTTCAGCAATTGAAGGAGAAACTTATTTCTGAAAATATACATGTCTCTATAGTATGAGAAATAGAGCTGAATAACTTGACTTCCTGATTGCCAGCCAAGAGCTTAGTCAACTTAGAAATTTCTGCACCTGAGAATTTTTAAACTAATCATGTTCAGGAGTAGTATTTTTTTACAGTTAAATGTATGGTATGCGTATGTGACTCAGGCATCAAGTGGTCTCTATTCTATTTATAAAAATGGATAGAGAATTCCATCTTCACGTAAAATATAATGTCCACAAACTCTGTTTTATCTTTATACATTCTGTGTAACAGGATTTTTTTGTCAGAAGAGAGATGTGATCCTAGTTCAGAAAACACAAAATGCAGTTACATGGTCATTTTTGTTTTGAATTGCATTTTCAATGACACTTTAAAAGAAAACTAGATATTGGGACCTGACACATACTTTAAAATGTCAACATTAACTTATATCACCATGGTAAGAAGGAAAAACCTCGCACAATTTTTACCCACCAGACACAGACCATCCTGTTGCTCTGCTTCTCAGCCTTAGTGACAGTTTCCCATTTGTACAAAAGCTATTTCTGTGACAGAAACATGCCTTCTCTTTATTAGTCAGATCTGGAGTTACAACTCTCTCTCTCAAAAAAAAAAAAAAGGAAAGCACCACACTGCTTAGAAGCCATAAGAAGGGCAGATAAAATCATCTTCATTCTGCACCTTCCACTCACAGCACTCAGAGAACTTAGTTTCAATTTTGAAAAATGGCTTAGTGATTAGAATGGAGTCAGAGCACATTTTCAGAAAGATTAATAATTAGGTCTTATTAATACAATAATCGGATAGTGTTATATAGTGTTATAAACATCAAAGAGCATAACTTTCTTGTCCCAATGCTAGTGAGTAGCCAATTAAGGAATTATTATCTGTGTGTCTCTATCATGGACTATAGCTGCCAGGCTTCTCGGTCAATGGGATTTTTCCAGGCAAGAATACTGGAGCTGGTTGCTGTTTCCTCCTCCATGGGATCTTCCTTACCCAGGGATTGAACCTTCATCTCTGTGTCTCCTGCATTGGCAGGTGGATTCTTTACCACTGAGCCACTGGGAACACCTTGCCTCTCAACATAACTTTGTTAAAACAAACGCATATTCTTCTATTTTTCTAACCATTTCCCTATTTTTGTGCTAATTTATGTGTAGAATTGTAAAAAGAATAGTTTTATGTCAGACAGATGTAAGTTTCAATCTTGATGCCACTTAGTTAAATTAACTATGTTAACTTGGGCATAAATGCTCCAAACCTGTTTACTCACCTGTAAAAAGAGTGTTTGTGTGCTCAGTTGTGTCCAACTCTGTGACCCCATGGACCAGGAGTCCACCAGGCTCCTTTGTCCATGAAAATTTCCAGGCAACATACTGGAATGTGTTGCTATTTCCTACTCCAGGATATCTTCCTGACCCAGGGATTAAACCCATGTCTCATGTCTCCTGCATTGGCTGGAGGATTCTTTACCACTACACCACCTGGGAAGCCCAGATGAATGCCTAAGTAAAAAACCCAAATGAAAAGAATGAAAGTCCCTCAGACCGTATTACAAAAGTCTCTACTCCTTCAGTGTGGTCTGTGCATAATGACTTCCTTTTAAAGAATACTGTACAGAAAAGCAGAAAAACAAGCAACTTTACAATGGAGAAATCTGACAAGTCCTCCCCAAGGTTGACTTCAATAGTGATGAGTCATGCTGATAGTACCTACCCTGGATATCCTGTGCTGAGAATGACACTTCTCTTCAGTGGTCTTCCTCCCCTAAACCCCAATCTAATTATGAAGAAAAACATCAGAAAAGTGTAAATTGAAGGACAGTCTACAAAATGTCCTGATCAGTACTCCCAAGAAGGAAGAAATGACATCTTTCTTTGTGAAGATTTTTAGTTATTATAAATTATTTGATGAGTCTGTATTTTCAAAATACACATTTCTATCCTACTGATGTCAGGCTTGGCTGTTTGACTTTCTTTGACAAGTGAAATGTGAGTAGAGATGAAGTGTGTCCCTATGAGCTTCTGTCTTGTGATTTTGTCATGCTGTTTTCCCTCTGAAACCTCCCTTAAGGTTTATCAGTCAAAATCTTAAGTGAAGATAATCAGCTGCCCAGCAGCAGCATTACTATGGCAGGAGAAGGAAATGTCATGTCCTGGGACATGGAGAAGTCCTTAGGGCAGATCACCAAGTGAGGATCCATGGCTTCGTGCAGGAAGGAATTCAAGATGGAGCCAAAGAAAAGGAAAACCAAGTTTATTTAGAGAGATATAGGCAGAATGCTGACTGTCTCAGAAAGTCAGGGTGGCCCCATGGCAAGAGAATTGATTTTTCTGGTCTGAGTAATATCACATGCTAACAAGTGGGAGCAATATTTTTGCTACTTTGGGGAAAGGTGGGGATTTTCCAAGAATTGGACCACCACCCACTTTTTAGCCTTTTTTAGTTTGCTCAGAACTGTCATGGCTTCCCAGGTGGCTCAGTGGTAAAGAATCCTTCTGCCAGTGTAGGAGACGCAGGTTTGATCCCTGGGTTGGGAAGATCCCCTGGAAAAGGGAATAGCAACTTACTCCAGTATTCTTTTTTTTTTTTTTTTACTTTATTTTACTTTACAATACTGTATTGGTTTTGCCATACATTGACATGAATCTGCCACGGGTGTACATGAGTTACCAATCCTGAACCCCCCTCCCATCTCCCACCCCGTATCATCTCTCTGGATCATCCCGTGCACCAGCCCCAAGCATCCTGTATCCTGTATCAAACATAGACTGGTGATTCGTTTCTTACATGATAGTATACATGTTTCAGTGCCATTCTCCCAAATCATCCCACCCTCTCCCTCTCCCTCAGAGTCCAAAATTCTGTTCTATACATCTGTGTCTCTTTTGCTGTCTTGCATACAGGATTATCATTACCATCTTTCTAAATTCCATATATATGCGTTAATATACTGTATTAGTGTTTTTCTTTCTGGCTTACTTCACTCTGTATAATAGGCTCCAGTTTCATTCATCTCATGAGAACTGATTCAAATGTGTTCTTTTTAATGGCTGAGTAATACTCCATTGTGTATATGCACCACAGCTTTCTTATCCATTCATCTGCTGATGGACATCTAGGTTGTTTCCATGTCCTGGCTATTATAAACAGTGCTGCAATGAATATTGGGGTACACGTGTCTCTTTCAATTCTGGTTTCCTCGGTGTGTATGCCCAGCAGTGGGATTGCTGGGTCATATGGCAGTTCTATTTGCAATTTTTTAAGGAATCTCCACACTGTTCTCCATAGTGGCTGTACTAGTTTGCATTCCCACCAACAGTGTAAGAGGGTTCCCTTTTCTCCACACCCTCTCCAGCATTTATTGCTTGCAGGCTTTTGGATCACAGCCATTCTGACTGGTGTGAAATGGTACCTCATTGTGGTCTTGATTTGCATTTCTCTGATAATGAGTGATGTTGAGCATCTTTTCATGTGTTTGTTAGCCATCCGTATGTCTTCTTTGGAGAAATGTCTATTTAGTTCTTTGGCCCATTTTTTGATTGGGTCGTTTATTTTTCTGGAATTGAGCTGCATAAGTTGCTTGTATATTTTTGAGATTAGTTGTTTGCTTCACCAGCAGCAACAATCAGGACAGCACAGTCAGCCTGGGATGTGCCTGTAATCATGTTTTTGATGAAGTCTCTGTGTCCTGGGACATCAATGATGGTTACATAGTACTTGCCGGTCTCAAATTTCCATAAGAAGATATCAATGGTGACACCACGCTCACGTTCAGCTTTCAAAATTTCGTGGAACAGAGGAGCCTGGCAAGCTATAGTCTGCTGCTGCTGCTGCTAAGTCAAGTTAGTCATGTCCAACTCTGTGCAACCCCATAGATGGCAGCCCACCAAGCTCCTCCATCCATGGGACTTTGCAGACAAAAGTACTGGAGTGGGTTGCCATTGCCTTCTTCGAAGCTGAGGACCTAGCTCTAATCAAATAATGAAGTTCATACCTTTTTCCCTTCTCTTCTTCCATGTTCCCTCCCATCTACTTCCCCTCTTCTTCTACCAGCTTCTCGCCATTATGCATTAATTGCATATTAATTTCTGAGTTTCTCCTTCCTCTGGTAACCACCTTTAGACTTGAGCATTCTAGCTGTTCTTCTTAAATTTGCTTTTAGCTATTTCCATCATTTTCATTTTTCTGGTGTTTTTAGCCAGAGGCACCAGTGACTGATTGAAGCTCATAAAAATCGCTCAGCTTCTCACCTGCCTTACCCTTTATTCTCTCCAAATTGGCATCCTAATGAAATCATTTAAAATTAACATCCAGAAACTATTTGGATGGAAAAAGAAACCACCACAAGGGAAATTAGGGGTGTTTTAAAAGAGGTTAGGAGCTGCTTAAGTATGTAAGTCTTATACTTTCTTTTTTCTTTTTTGTTTTCCTTTTTGCATCAGCTACCTCTTGAATCACTGCCCAGTTGCCAGCTGCAAGTCCTAGCTCCCAAGAATGTCTGGCCAAGCCTAAAATTCTAGTTGACTCATCCAACCTTCATGCTCACCCAGAACTTACTTAAGCATCTAAAATAACTTTAAAAATTAGATTGCATTTTCCTAAGATATCTGCACCTGGGAAATGATGCAAAGGGTAAATGGGCAGAAAAGACTCCTCTTAATCATGTCTCATTTCAACTCACATGCATGCAACTTACATGGGGGAAAATGTCATTAGATTCACCCAACCTTCACAAAGTCAAACTATCCAATCAACTATCTTTGCAGGAAGCAGATGTCCACAGCACAAACCCAGAGACTCTCTAAAGGGGTGATGCTGTCAGATAATAGGAGGAGCTGCCATTCTAAAGTCAGGTGAAGTTCATGTCAGCTTCAGGATTAACTTCACTGACACAGGGAGCAAGCTCACTGCCATCAAGTAAGCACACACACAACTTTTTCTAGTCCTGTTAAATAAAAAAAGTAAGGAGTTTGATTTTCCTTCTCAACTTCTATCTTAGATTCATATTGCTCTCTATGGAGTTTGATTATCTCTCTCATCGGAAGATACAGGATATGTTTGCTCAGGTGGGTGCTATGGCATCAGGAGCCAAAATTGAGGAAAAAGTCAGTCTACGAAATAGTTGGTTGTTGAGGAGTAGCCTGTGTACTTCTCCATGAAAATCCTGTTAGCACCACTGTGCAGGGGATTTAGGGGGCTGGGGTGTTAGGATACATTTTTCTGGTACAGAAACTTAAATGTGTAGTTCAGAAAGACATAAACTTGTCTGGTTTATTTTGCCACATACCAATGGCATCTGGACAAAATTTGAATCAATCGGATTCCAAATCCTATGAAGTTATGATGGTAATTTAGATTCTATAGCTTTTCAAAAGCTGAAAATTAGGCAATTTTCACAATCTATAAAGAACCTCTGCAGAATTTTCACTAGTATTCCTCTCCATACTAAGATGGAGGAGGAGGAGAGTGGTAGTTGGAGCAATCCACCTGTGAAAACTTTAATTGCCTTACAGGTTTTATTTTGTTTGGTGAACTGAACCTTGATTTTTTTTTTTCTGAGCTCACTATGAAAATCTCTCAGTTCAGATCAGTCACTCAGTCATACCCGACTCTTTGAGACCCCATGGACTGCAGTGCACCAGGCTTCCCTGTCCATCATCAACTCCTGGAGCCTACTCAAACTCATGTCCATCATGTCAGTGATGCTATCCAACCATTTCATCCTCTGTCATCCCCTTTTCCTCCTGCCTTCAGTCTTTCTCAGCATCAGGGTCTTTTCCAATGAGTCGGTTCTTTGCATCGGATGGCCAAAGTATTGGAATTTCAGCTTCAGCCTGTCTTTCCAACGAATATTCAGGACTGCTTTCCATTAGGATGGAGTGCTTGGATCTCCTTGCAGTCTAAGGGACTCTCAAGAGTCTTCTCCAACACCACAGTTCAAAAGCATCAGTTCTTTGGCTGAAAATCTTTGCTGGTCATCAAATTTCTATTTTTTCCTATTCTTAGCTCAGTTGTTTTCATGTGTATTTTTAAAGATTGTTTTAGTATATACTTTAAATCTTATTTTTAAAGTTTTATGGGAACAAGAGCCAGTTTCCTAGATCTTTTATACATTTTTCATGTACAAAGTTCATAACATGGTCTTATAAGGACTACTTAAAATATATTTTTGAGCATAGTTTATACCATCTTATTGAAGGCAAATAGGAAATTTGCATATTAAATATTTTGATCACCACATACAATTGTTAAGAAGAATAAGTCATTAGAAACAAAAGTATGCAAACATATTAAAAAAAAATACCAAACAGATGGTTATCATCTTGACAACTTGAGACAGAGGTTAAACCCAGAAAGTACAACTTTTGAATTCTTGAAAGAAAGGAATGCACCCTTAAAATATCAAAAGATAGAACCCAATACTTTTCAGAATATATTATTTTGTGGCTTGTTAGAACTTGACATGAGGCACTGATGATGTCTAAATTAAACATAATGAATTGCTAATATGGTGTGTACTTGTGGCTTGGTGATTCAAAAAAAACTATTATTTGGAAAACAATGTTCAAACATTAACATATTATATTAAAATACGGGACAAGGACAGAGACTAGTGACCTAGGTGAGGTGCTAAAGATAAAATTCCCTAGAGTAGTTCTAACTTCTTTAAGTGGTTCTCAGTCTGTGGTTAGTTAAGATCTTTGGAGGAGAATGTAAAAATAGCCTGAGATTTGGGGGACATGGTGAAGGCATTTTTTCCCCTGGAATGCACACTAGACTGCTCAAGTAAGTTATTTACTTCCTTACATATAAAGTTTAGATATTCCAGATGTTTGGGGTTCCCTGATAAGTAACATAACATACATATAATAAAGAAATAATAAATTCTAATATAAGCACATAGAAAAAAGTGTTCAAATATTTGTACTAGACAATGGTATTAGTCACATCATAAGACTAATTTGTAAATTTAAGTTAAATGCATATGTTTTTTGTTAGTAACTAACCTCAGTGTTAAATTCCCTTCCTCAAACCCCTCTAACCCATCTAAAAAAAAAAAAAAGAAATTCATGCCTTTTTATTCACTCCACACATACCCCAAAGAAATATCAATACTTGTCTTAATTTAAATTAATCATTCTAAAAAATTAATTAATTAATTAATCATTCTGTCACTCATTTCATTGGAGTAGTGACCTCTCAGCTTTTTATTCCAGGAGCTACATTTTACACATTCATCATGATCTTAGGGTCTTTCTGATGGAATAAAAAGTAATTGGCACATTTGTGCCTTGGCTGTTGTGCTTCCTGCAGTTGGAGTGTCATGGCTCTAAATCTAGTAAATGTTATTCATCCTTTAAAGTCTAAGTCAGTAGTGTTTCCTTCTTAAAGATTTTGCTGTACAAAGTAGGACTAATAATCTGTTTATTTACTTTTATTAAAATCTTATGCTCAAATTGTAACTATTCCAACCTTTTTTTCTCTTTTACAAAATTTATTTCACATTCTAGCTGTTGGTATTGGATTTAAAATTAGCAGTGAATTTCAAGTATTTGAATTAAAACTTCATACTGCCTCTACTAGTTACTGGTTAAAAAGAAAATTCTAGGCTTTTGTATTCCAGTGCTGGTTATTTTTTGTTTTTGCTTTTTTCCTACATAGTGCCTCAGGTCTCTTTTTGTTTTCCTATTTGTGTGGCAAAGTTGGCTTATTTTCATGTGTACCTTATTTTATTATATTTGCTATTTTCTAATTATTCACCACATCATAAATTAATTCATTAATATATTATGGGCATATCTGAGAGCATGTCATAACCAGAACTGTTCTCATATTCCTTAATTATGCTCATCTTTTTAAATAATGGAAGTAAACATTGTTACTAAAGAATCTTTGACTTTTGAGGGTTCTTTTGTTTTACATTTAAGACAATCAAATTTTTGATTGAAGCATAATTGATTTACAATATTGTGTCAGTTTCAGGTGTACAGCAAAGTGATTCAGTGTTATATACATATATATATATATTCCCAGATTATTTTCTATTGTAGGATATTACAAGACATTGAATGTAGTTCCCTGTGCTATATAGTAAATTATTTTTGCTTTTCTGTTTTATATATGGTACTTTATATTTGTTAATCTCATACTCCAAATTTATCCCTCCCCCTCTTCTCTTTCCCCTTTGGTAACCATAAGTTTATTTTTTGTATTTGTGAGTCTACTTCTGTTTTGTATATAGATTCATTTGTATGTTTTAGATTCCACATATAGGATACTATATAATATATGTCTTTCTCTGTTTTTTCACTTAGTGTGATATTCTCTAGGTCTATCCATGTTGCCGCAAATAGCAATATTTCATTCTTTTTATGGCTCAATGGTATTCCCAGGTGGCACTAGTGGTAAAGAACCTGCCTGGCAATGCAGGAGATGTAAGAAACACAGGTTCTAATCCCTGGGTTGGGAAGAATCGCATGGACAGAGGGGCCTGGCAGGCTATAGGCCATGGAGTCCCAAAGAGTCAGACACAACAAACAACAGCATGCACAGCATTTCATTGTTTATATTTACCACATCTTTTTAAGCCAATCGTCTTTTGACAGGCACTTGGGCTGTTTCCATGTCTTGGCTATTGTAAATAGTTACGCTATGAACATCAGGGTGCATGCATAATATCTTTTTGAATTTGTTTTCTCTGGATATATGCCGAAAGTGGAGTTACTGGATCATGTTTTTAGTTTTTATGGAACTTCCATACTACTTTCCATAATGACTGTACCAGTTTTAATTCTCACCAACAGTGTAGAAGGGTTCCCTTTTCCCCACTCACTTTAACATTAATATTTGTATACTTTTGATGTGAGCCATTCTGACAAATGTGAGGTGATACCTTATTGTGGTTTTGATTTGCATTTTTTTAACAATCCACGATGTTGAGCATCTTTTCATATGTCTGTTGGCCATCTGTATGTCTTCTTTGGAGAGATGTCTATTTAGGTCTACTGACCATTTTTTGATTGGGCTATTTGCTTTATGATACTGAGTTGTATGAACTGTTTGTATATTTTGGATATTAACCCCTTGTCGGTCACATAATTTTCAAATGTTTTTCTTCCGTTCTGAAGGTTGTTTTTCATTTTGTTGATTTCTTTTGCAGTGCAAAAGTTTTAAGTTTGATTAGGTCCCATTTATTTTTGCTTTTATTTCTCTTGCCTTGGGAGACTGACCTAAGAAAATGTTGCTATGATTTATGTCCTAGAAGCTTTTGCCTGTATTCACTTCTAGAAGTTTTATGGTGTCGTGTTTTATATTTAGATCATAAAACAATTTTGAGTTTATTTTTGTATATGGTGTAAGGGAGTGTTATAGTTTCATTGATATACATGTAGCTGTAAGAAAAACTCTTTGAATGTTTTTCTTACCATTTTGATCATAACTGTTACTACTTACACAATTTTATTTTTATAAATAAGTTGCATGAGATAGTAACTATGGCTCCCTGATATCCACATATGCTTATTTCCTTGTTTGTATTAAGGGTAACAGACAAGTAACTGTAAATTAGCAAGGTATTGGTCTATTAAATATGAGATGAAGTTTTTAAAAAGTGTATGTCAGTGGATGGCTTCTGAATGTCTCTTAGGGAGACAAATGGTTTTGAAAAGGAACCTACCTGTTTAGTGTAGAAAATGAGGATGAAGAATTATTCTTTGGAAGGAAATATGTGAAAGTATTAGCTAAACTGTTCATCATGGAAAGTTATCACAAATTTGGGTATTTCAATGAGGAAAAGAAAAATGACAGAGGTAAGAGTCAGACAGGAGAAGTGCTCAGATTATATGGCAGAAGACTTGTGCTCAGAGAGAGTAAATTGGTGAATATCTGCTAACAGAGGTAGCGGAAGAGTTTTAAGAAAAGAATTATCTAATGCTCTGTTTTAAAATGTTTTCTATGTAGTTTTGTGCTGTCACTCCACTCTTCCATTGCCTTAAAGTTTCAGAGGAGTCATCTATACAAATGGACACTATTTTGGAATCAAGAAAAAGTCTTTGTGCCTTCCAATTTTGTGTAAGACAGAGCAAAAAATATAATCACTGGGGATGAGATAACAGAGAGAAACTCAAGAGTTCATCCGGAATTGGAAATGAGAACTACTGTTGTCCATGAAAACACCAGTCAGTAGATAACTCTCTAAAGGCTGGATGGTAGGGGAAGGGGATAGGTTTTCTAGTTCCTAAAAAGATAAGAGTGTTGAATCAATTTTATGATAATCTTTAAAAAAAAGGAACATTAATTTGGTTGACATTTTGGTATACCTATAAGTGATAAATACTAAACCTATAAAAATTATTTTTAAAGTTTTTATAGAAGATGGTGCTATCAATGGAAATAAGATTTCTGTGCCATCTGATTATGCTATATTTCTTATGTCCTCCATGTGTTTATAAGAAAATTATTATCTTCATTTTTAAATCACAGGCACCAGAATATGAAGAAGGTTAGTGACTTTTTGAAGGCCAGTCTGTAAGTTAGAAATTGAATGAAACAATCAAAAACCTACATGACTCAGGTTAAATTCATGATCTATAAATACTGTGGTGAAATAATTAATACTTGGCACTTCACTAACTATGTGGCACTGGGCATTATCTAAGTAGTGGCATCTTTTTTTTTAAGTAAATGTAACATTGAATAGTTTTGAAGGTTAAATGATACATGCAAAGCATCAAGCAGAGTTCCTGGGCCAAATAAGCATTCAATGAATGCTAACATTATTTATTAGGTTTTTACATTATTATTTGAAAATAAGCATTAGTATTAATAAAGTTATTTACATTCTTTTCAAGTCCTATAATTCCAGAAAGCATTGTCTATAAACACTTAAGGACTTTTGGAACAGAATTTTAAAGCATTCTGACTTTTCAGTTCAGTTCAGTTCAGTTGCTCAGTCATGTCTGAATCTTTGCGACCCCTGAATTGCAGCACGCCAGGCCTCCCTGTCCATCACCAACTCCCGGAGTTCACTCAGACTCACGTTCATTGAGTCCGTGATGCCATTCAGCCATCTCATCCTCTGTCATCCCCTTCTCCTCCTGCCCCCAACCCCTCCCAGCATCAGAGTCTTTTCCAATGAGTCAACTCTTTGCATGAGGTGGCCAAAGTACTGGAGTTTCAGCTTTAGCATCATTCCTTCCAAAGAAATCCCAGGGCTGATCTCCTTCAGAATGGACTGGTTGGATCTCCTTGCAGTCCAAGGGACTCTCAAGAGTCTTCTCCAACACCACAGTTCAAAAGCATCAATTCTTCGGTGCTCAGCCTTCTTCACAGTCCAACTCTCACATCCATACATGACCACAGGAAAAACCATAGCCTTGACTAGATGGACCTTAGTCAACAAAGTAATCTCTGCTTTTGAATATGCTATCTAGGTTGGTCATAACTTTTCGTCCAAGGAGTAAGCGTCTTTTAATTTCATGGCTGCAGTCACCATCTGCAGTGATTTTGGAGCCCAGAAAAAGAAAGTCTGACACTGTTTCCACTGTTTTCCCATCTATTTCCCATGAAGTGATGGGACTGGATGCCATGATCTTAGTTTCTGACTTTTCAGCCCACATCAATTTCAATCTCATGGTCACTACAAATTTATATTAATTGTATAAGGTCTAAAAAGAAATCTCAATTGACCCAGTGGCACTCAGATACCTCAACCCTCCTGTTGGTTGATTATCACCCTGGAACCAGCTCAGCCTGGGTTCAGGCATAATATTCCACAGATGCCTCACAAACTGAAAATTCAATAAAAGGATCCATAGCAGCTGATGGTACAAGAGCCATAGTCAGAGTCTATATGTCAAATTATAATACTGCCACCCTTTCTTATTCCAGAAATTGTTTTTATCATTAAAATTTAAGTATCAGACTTCCTCCATCTTCTTGGCTTCCCTGGTGGCTCAGACGGTAAAGTATCTGCCTGCCATGCGGGAGACCCACGTTCGATCGCTGGGTCGGGAAGATTCCCCTGGAGAAGGAAAGGGCAAACCACTCCAGTACTCTTGCCTGAAGAATCCCATAGACTGAAGAGCCTGGTAGAATATGGTCCATGGGGTCACAAAGAGTCGGACAGGACTGAGCGACTTCACTTTCACTTCACCATCTTCTTGAATGTAACTTGTGTATCATAGATTAGAGATGATGGAAGGGATCTTTTGTCATTGTAGAAGTCAACTCTTTCTAAAAACTGAAAAAATGAATCCATCCCCATAATGTTCATAACTTGCTCAGGTTCCACAGCAAGTCATGGATTTCTTTCTAATGAAGTAAAAATAGAAGACTACTATGGTAGTCAAGGCTATGGTTTCTCCAGTAGTCATGTATGGATGTGAGAGTTGGACTGTGAAGAAAGCTGAGCGCCGAAGAATTGATGCTTTTGAACTGTGGTGTTGGAGAAGACTCCTGAGAGTCCCTTGGACTGCAAGGAGATCCAACCAGTCCATTCTGAAGGAGATCAGCCCTGGGATTTCTTTGGAAGGAATGATGCTAAAGCTGAAGCTCCAGTACTTTGGCCACCTCATGCGAAGAGTTGACTCATTGGAAAAGACTCTGATGCTGAGAGGGATTGGGGACAGGAGGAGAAGGGGACGACAGAGGATGAGATGGCTGGATGGCATCACTGACTCAATGGACGTGAGTTTGAGTGAACTCCAGGAGTTGGTGATGGACAGGGAGGCCTGGTGTGCTGCAATTCATGGGGTCACAAAGAGTCAGACACAACTGAGCAATTGAACTGAACTGATGGTCACCAAAAATGACAGGTAGCTAATTGCTGTTAAAACTTTATTGAGGTCTAATTAACGTACAATAAACTTCACATGCGCTTCTCTGATTCCTCAGATAGTAAAGAATCTGCCTGCAATGTAGGAGACCCGGGTTCCATCCCTGGGTCAGAAAGATCCCCTGGAGAAGGAAATGGTAACCCACTCTGGTATTCTTGCTTGGAGAATCCCATGGACAGAGGAGCCAGGCGGGCTACAGTCCATGGGGTCACAAAGAGTTGGACATGACTGAGTGACTAACACTTTCACTTTCAAACTCCATATAGTTAAACATTAAGAGTTTTTATATATGTGTAGACTCATGAAACCATCACTGCAATCAAAATAATGAACATATCTATCACCCCCAGAAAGTTTTTTTCATATCTCTTTATAATTTTTTCCTCTTGCTCCTCCTTTGTCCCTGCTATCCCACCCTTGTCCCAAAGTAACCACTGATCTGGCTTTCTGTTATTATAGTTTAGTTTTCACTTTCTAGAATTTTTATGAATAAAATTATATAGTATTTGTTTTGTCAGACTTCTTTCACTTCATAAAATTATTTTGAGGTATATCCCTGTTTTTGCATGTATCGGTAGTTGTACCCTTTTATTGATGAGAAATATTCCATTCTAGAGCTATACTAAAATTAGTTTATTCATTTACCTAGACAGATGTAAATGTGTACTCTGGGGTTTTCCAATTTGGGGCTATTAAAAATAAATTGACAATGAGTATAGTGTAAAAGTCTTTGAGTCAACATCTGCTTTTGTTTTTCTTGGGTAAATACCTTGGAGTGAGTTAAACATTGGAGTAATATGGTACATATGTATTTAAATATACTGTCAAAATACCTTCAAAAGTAGTTAAATCATTTTACATTTCCATCCACAGTTGCGCCATGTATTTGTCAACATTTTGTGTAAACAGTCTTTATTTTAGCTGTTCAAGTGGATATGTAGGGATAATATCATTGCAGTTTTTATTTGCATTTCACCAATAACTCAAGATATTGAGCATATTTTTGTGTGCTTATTTGACATCTATATATCTTCTTTGACATGTCTATTAAAATCTTTTTGCCCATTTTTAAATTGGGTTATCTTCTTTCTACTGGAGTGTAAGAATTCTTTATACATTCTGGCCATTTCCAGAAACATTTAATCATTTATTGCTTTATCATGCTGGTGAGAATATCCAGTACATTATTAAATAGAAATGGTGGGATTAGACATCCTTACCCTGTTCCTGACTTTAGGAGTAAGTCTTTCACCACTAAAATGCCTTTTATCAGGCCAAAGAAGTTACCTTACATTTATTGAATAAGACTTCTTTTTAATAGAACAGAATTCCCTTGGTGTCGCAGGAGAGAGTTTGGCTGTGAAATTTAGTTGTAGTTCCCATGGGCACAAAAGCCCTGTATGCAAAAGTAAAAGAGGCTTGTTTTGGAATCAAACTGTACTGGCCACACAGGAAGCAAATTTTTGCTTCTAAAAGGAATGAAAAATACTAATATATGTGCCTATGTTTTTTCTATGCTTTATGTTAGAAATTAACAGTTGATCACAGCATTCTTTACTGGAAAACCCAAATGCAGACACTGAAACCTGGTCATCATGGGATCTGGGCAGCCACTAAACTTGGCATGTGTGATGAGTATTTTCACCCATGTCCTGTAATATTTATACATGTCTACTAGTTGCTCAGTTCAGTTCAGTTCAGTCGCTCAGTTGTGTCTGACTCTTTGCGACCCCATGAATCGCAGCAAGCCAGGCCTCCCTGTCCATCACCAACTCCCGGAGTTCACTCAGACTCACATCCATCGAGTCAGTGATACCATCCAGCCATCTCATCCTCTGTCTTCCCCTCCTCCTCCTGCCCCCAATCCCTCCCAGCATCAGAGTCTTTTCCAATGAGTCAACTCTTCGCATGAGGTAGCCAAAGTACTGGAGTTTCAGCTTTAGTATCATTCCTTCCAAAGAAATCCCAGGGCTGATCTCCTTCAGAATGGACTGGTTGGATCTCCTTGCAGTGATCCTGGAGCCCAAAAAAGTAAAGTCTGACACTGTTTCCACTGTTTCCCCAACAGGCTCCTCTGTCCACGGAATTCTTCAGGCAGGAATATTGGAGTGGATTGCCATTTCCTTCTCCAGGGGATCTTTCTGACTCAGACATCAAACCCAGGTCTCCCACATTGCAGACAGACTCTTTACCATCTGAGACACCAACGAAGCAAAGAATAAAATATTCAGTTAGGCAACACTGTGGATGTGAGTATAGTCTCACTTGGTATCTGAATATTGTTAATAAACAAGTTTAGAGACTTATCTTACAGCTTTGGGAGCCTTTTCATAACTATTCCTCCAGAAAACCTTGTGGAGAGGGCCATGATTTGGAGACTGGATCATTCATAATACTGTAGAACCATAGGATGTTCCAAAAGTAAAGTTCCTTTTAGATTGTTTAACTCCAAAGTTTTCACATATCTCTATTTTTGACCTTAAAACATCTCTTTTAAAGAACTCTACAGAAAAACCTAACACATAAGCCAACTGAAAGTAGAACTGTTGTAGTCTCCTTATACCCCATCCCTTTGGAGCCCCTGAGACATCTCAATGAAAGATGCTGAGGCTCCACTGAGCGAAGTTTCAAAACCACTAATCTCATCCAACTTTCACTTTATGGATGTTGAAGTATAAGAATGTTGAAGTATAAGTGATGTAAATTACCTAACAGAGTAAAAAATTTGAGGCTTGAAGACGAATCACTCGTTCCTGGTCTGATATTTTCTTCTGAACCATGTACATACAAAGAAAATATTTTCATTATATATCCACAAGTCACTAATGATAATAATAAACTGCATGCGTGTGTTACTCACTCAGTCGTGTCCAATTCTTTGAGACCCCATGGACTGTAGCCTGCCAGGTTCCTCTGCCCATGGTATTCTCCAAGCAAGAATACTGGAGTGGGTTGCCATTTCCTTCTGCAGCCATATAATAATCTACAAAAGTCTCATTTACCTCTCATTTGGCTCCCATAGCATCTTCATTTGCAAATTAGGAAACTGAGGCTCAAAGAGAAGTCATTTGCCCAAGACAGCTGCCATGTTGCTAGGCTGAGACTCAAACACAACGTTACTTATACTTAGACTAACATACCATGTGCTCAATACCCACAAAAATTGAGGGCTCATAGCCTTCTGCAAAGCTCCAGTCTCATGTATCCCACCACTCATGGGTTATTTACATCTCCATCTTCAATGCCTCACAGATATCCTCAACTAGTCACATTCAAAGGTGAGCTAACATCTCTGCTACCCCCTCAAATGCATGTAGGTGAGTTTTGTGTATTTGTACTTAAAAAAGTCTCCCCAGGCAGTAATAATGTGCAGCTGGGATGATAAACCACTGGCCTAGAGAATAGAACTAAGTACAGTACACAAACCCTTTATAATAATTCCAGTGTGAGAAATCAAATCTAATTCTCTGCTACTCTCTGCCTGATACTTTAAGCTCTAGGGTCATAAGTGTTGTTGTTCACTCCCTCGTATCCAACTCTTTGCAACCCCATGGACGCAGCACGCCAGCTTCCCTGTCCTTCACCAACTCCTGGAGCTTGCTCAAATTCATGTCCATCGAGTCAGTGATGCCATCCAACTGTCTCGTCCTCTGTCGTCCCCTTCTCCTCCTTCCTTCAATATTTCCCATTATCAGGGTCTTTTCCAATGAGTCAGTTCTTCCCATCAGGTGGCCAAAGTATTGAAGCTTCAGTTTCAGCATCAGTCCTTCAAATGAATATTCAGGACTGATTTCCTTTAGGGTGGACTGGTTTAATCTCTGTGCTGTCCCAGGGACTCTCAAGAGTCTTCAACAACCAGAGTTCAAAAAGCATCAATTCTTCAGCGCTCAGCCTTCTTTATGGTCCAACTCTCACATCCATACATGACTACTGGAAAAACCATAGCTTTGACTATTTGGACCTTTGTCAGCAAAGTGATTTCTTTGCATTTTAGTACACTGTCTAGGTTTGTCATAGCTTTTCTTCCAAGGAGCAAGTGTCTTTTGATTTCATGGCTGCAGTCGCCATCCATGGTGATTTTGGAGCCCAAGAAAATGAAGTCTGTCACTGTTTCCATCATTTCCCCATTTATTTTCCATGAAGTGATGGAACTGGATGCCATGATCTTCGTTCTCTGAATGTTGAGCTTTAAGCCAACTTTTTCACTCTCCTCTTTCACTTTCATCAAGAGGCTCTTTAGTTCCTCTTCACTTTCTGCCATAAGGGTGATGTCATCTGCATATCTGAAGTTACTGTATTTCTCCTAGCAATCTTGATTCCAGCTTGTGCTTCATCTAGCCTGGCATTTCTCATGATGTACTCTGCATATAAGTTAAATAAGCAGGGTGACAATATACAGCCTTGGTGTACTCCTTTGCCAGTTTGGAACGAGTCCATTGTTCCATGTCCGATTCTAACTGTTGCTTCCTGACCTGCACACAGTTTTCTCAGGAGGCAGATCTGGCATCCCCATCTCTTTCAGAATTTTCCATATTTTGTTTTGATCCACACAGTTAAAAGTCTTTAGCATAGTCCATGAAGCAGAAGTAGATATTTTTCTGGAATTCTCCTGCTTTTTGTATGATCCAAGGGATGTTGGCAATTTGATTTCTGGTTCCTCTGCCTTTTCTAAATCCAGCTTGAACATCTGGGAGTTCTCGGTTCACATACCATTGAAGCCTACTTTGGAGAATTTTGAGCATTACTTTGCTACCATGTGATCATAATATCTACCATTTATCTACAATATCTACCACTGCCTTAGTGGCTCAGATGGTAAAGCGTCTGCCTGCAATGCAGGAGACCTGGGTTCAATCCCTGGGTCAGGAAGATCCCCTGGAGAAGGAAATGGCAACCCACTCCAGTACTCTTGCCTGGAAAATTCCATGGATGGAGGAGCTTGGTAGGCTACAGTCCATGGGGTCGCAAAGGGTCGGACACAACTGAGCGACTTCACTTACCATTTATTGAGCTTGATACATTTTTTCACCGTTTTGTATTAATACAATGTTCCTTCCTCTCTTCCCATATACCTAACAAACTTTTATTTGTCCTTTAAGACCCTGCTTAAGCAGTGTCTACTGGGTAAAGATTTCCCTGACCTCTCCAGGCAAAGTTCTTGGCTCATTCTTTTGGTGCCGTTTTTACCATGCATATTATTCTATTATTGCCTTTGTAATAGTGACTTACTTAAACAAGTATCTCCCTTATTGGACTGTTGGTGGAATCATGTCTTGCTCATATTTTTTTTGCATAATGGGGATAATTTACACAGTTTCTTATTCCTTCCCCTTGACTCAGTGCTAATGTTCCTGATTTTGTAGGACCATTCTTTTTCCTAAATATGAAGGAATCCTGAATATAGCTCACAAATATCTCCTGCATGTAAAGAATTGCAGGGATTGGCAGCAAAAGCAAATAAAATCAGCAATCTAGGAATCAGTGTTGCTGTTGCTTAGTCACAGAGTAGTGTCCAACTCTTCTGCAACTCCATGGACTACAATTTTCCAGATTCTCTGTCCGTGGGATTTCCCAGGCAAGAATGCTGCAGTGGGTTGCCTTTCCTGTTAGTTGATCAATTAAACAACACAGAGTTGTTGTGCATCTGTTGTATGCTTGACACTATGCTAGACATCCCAGCAGTACAACAGCAGGTAATCTGGGCCTAAAATTGCTAACTCCCTATTTTGTCACCTTGATAAACGAAGGTGTGAAGGGCTTGATGTATATAAAGCATATTTGTGGTTTAAAATGAATAAACAGATCAGGTAACACTTACTCTCAAAACCTTAAAATAAGAAAAATAAGCAACCTATCGTATGATTTATTTACGGGGTCTTCTCCAATCTTCTGGTGGATGCCTACAATTCCTCCATTAGAGCCCCATCTTGTTAATATAAGAGTTTGATCTTTGTTAAAATGCAAATAAATTCAGGGAGGAAATCATTGTTTTTAATTAATTGTGCTTCCCTGTTAATAAATTACATAGGAGTAGGTTTGTAGGAAGATAGAGGATGAGAGGAAGAGGGAGTATAGGAAAGATGTGTTGGCAAGTGGGTAAAAAGTTGAGGAACCAAATGCTGAGACAATGTACAAATTCACAGGGCTTAATCAAATATGGTATGAATTATTAGATGAGAAAAATTAATGTAGATTATTATAAAAGAATATAAGAATACTAACATTTGGCTATTTCTAATAATTTGCAGAAATTTACTAATATAAAAAGTAAATATATACTAGAGTGAACAAATTAAAAGGTTATTGATAATAAAGACACAATGTCAGAGACAAATACAATATCCAGTGATATGGATAGTTCAATAAATTATGTATTTACATTAGAAATGATGTTCTAGAACAGTTTATCATTTCTTAAGAGATTACAGGATAGGAAAGACAGGATAAATGGTAAAAAAAAAAAATCCACATTATAAAATAGCATATGTGAGCCTATATTTGTGAAAAAAAAAAAGTGTATACATTGAGAAAAGGACCTCACCCTGATGTTCACAGTGCCTATCTTTGCAGGGCAGGGAAGAGACTATGAGTATTCCTTTTAAGGAAATAAAAATTTGCTTATCTATGTTCTTTCATTTTGTTTTGAACTGCAATTTTAAAACTATAATAAACTTTTTAAAGGAAATCCACTAGAAGTTATACAATTTGAGTGCATTCTGTCAGATCACACTGGATTATTAATTAAAAGGGGATGTGGGGGTGGACATATGCAGATGAGTACATGATAATGAGCCCCAGTGAGGATTTTATAAAACAGAGAAGTGCCAAAGTTGTCCAGAGGTCACTATATGCACAACCCTGCCTATATGACAGAAACAAACCCAGGGCATCTGCATAATTTAAAAATATTCCAAGTCAAATAAGATTTACAAGATAAAGAGTTTCATTCATGAAAATATACACCTACTTTAATAACAATGAAGATTCAAGAATGCTTGACTGTTAAAGATACTATTAAGAAATAGTGCCCAGAGCCAAAATGAATCACTTACAAAGTTGAAGAAAATTCCTCAAGTAAAGGGAAATATAACATCCTAATCACACACTAATAGAAACCATAACAGTAAAATTTTTAAAAAGATTACATGGGACATGTATTCAGTATGACATTTAATCCACTTGTAATGTTGTTCAATATGTTCATCTGTACTTGTTTTATTTCTTCCCCTTCCTTGAACTCAGAGGATCAGATTTTGGGAGCCTATTCTACTTTCTCCAGTAATTAATTCAAGGAAACAGTATATCAGAGATTAAAATCTCCTCACATAGTTCTTGAGTTCTCATTTCTTTATTAAGCTTACTGAATGTCAGTGGTATTATAAAACACAAAAAGTCTAACTTTTCCAGTAACTTTTAAGATGCTTGCTGCAAGCAGAATCAAAATTAACAAAAGAAACAACTCAAAAACAATACAAAAATCTTGGTAGTGCATTAACACTGGGAAGAATTTAAATGCCACATGCAAATATCAAATGACATTTACAAAGCACATACCCTTGTCTAATTCTTCTGTGAGCTAATGTGGTAATTATAGACTTTATACTTTCCAACAAAATCACCATTGAGAGTACACGAGCCAGGAAAAATCCAATCTTAGTATAAAAGCCACAAAGAATTGCTGAAACTGTCACCCACTCAGATTTAAAGTTCAGAGGGTTAATTGTGTTAATTAACTAATTGACCAACTCTTTGTTCCTTAAGAACGAATGTCAAGAGTTAGTACCTGTATAGAATAAATATTCATATCTAGTTCTATATCCATATCTGCATATGCATCTGAATATATGCATATTTGTATATCTATCTCATCTGGGCTTCAGTGATGGACAGCAGAGCCTGGCGGGCTACAGTCCATGGGATCACAAAGTCAGACACAAATGAGCACACAAACACAACACTGACATATTCAGTAATTTGCTGCTATGAAAAATTAGGAGTATTAACTCTGGGATCAGTTTATAACCAAAGACAATATCTTAAAAAAAAAAAAAAAAACCATACTCTAAAATAGTTTTGTTTAATAGAACATTCTGAAATGATGGAAATATTCTATACCTGCCCTATCTAACACACTAGCCACTAGAGCATTTGGAATGTGGTTCAGTTCAGTCAGTTCAGTCGCTCAGTTGTGTCCAACTCTTTGTGACCTCATGGACTGCAGCACGCCAGGCTTCCATGTCCATCACCAACTCTGGAGCTTGCTCAGACTCATGTTCATCAAGTCGGTGATGCCATCCAACCATCTTATCTTCTGTCACCCTTCTCCTCCTGTCTTCAATCTTTCCCAGCATCAGAGTCTTTTCCAATGAATCAGTTCTTTGCATCAGGTGGCCAAAGAATTGGAGTTTCAGCTTCAGCATCAGTCCTTCCAATGAATATTCAGGATTGATTTTCTTTAGGATTGACTGGTTTGATCTCCTTACTGTCAAAGGGATTCTCAAGAGTCTTCTATAACACTACAGTTCAAAAGAATCAATCTTCGGTGCTAAGCTTTTCTTATAGTCCAATTCTCACATCCATACATGACTACTGGAAAAACCATAGCTTTGACTAGATAGAACTTTGCCACAAAGTAATGTTTCTTCTTTTTAATATGCTGTCTGGGTTGGTCTTAGCTTTTCTTCCAAGGAGTAAGCATCTTAATTTCATGGCTGCAGTCACCATCTGCAATGATTTTGGAGCCCAAGAAAATAAAGTCTGTCACTATTTCCATTGTTTCCCCATCTATTTGCCATGAAGTAATGGAACTGGATGCCATGATCTTAGTTTTCTAAATGTTGACCTTTAAGCCAGCTTTTTCACATTCCTCTTTTATTTTCATCAAGAGGCTTATTAGTTCTTCTTCGCTTTCTGCCATAAGGGTGGTGTCATCTGCATCTCTGAGGTTATTGATACTTCTCCCAGTAATCTTGATCCCAGCTTGTGCTTCATCCAGCCCAGTATTTTGCAAGATGTACTCTGCAAATAAGTTAAATAAGCAGGGTGACAATATACAGCCTTGACATACTCCTTTCCCGATTTGGAATCAGTCTGTTCCATGTCCAATTCAAACTGTTGCTTCTTGACCTACATACAGGATTCTCAGGAGGCAGGTAAGCTGGTCTGGTATTTCCATCTCTTTAAGAATTTTCCGCAGTTTTTTGTGATCTACACAGTCAAAGGCTTTGGCATAATCAATAAGTAGTAGATGTTTTTCTGATATTCTCTTGCTTTATCTATGATCCAACAGATGTTAGCATTTTGATCTCTGGTTCCTCTGCCTTTCTAAATCCAGCTTGAACATCTGGAAGTTCATGCTTCAGGTACTGTTGAAGCCTGGCTTGGAGACTTTTGAGCATTACTTTGCTACCATGTGAGATAAGTACAATTGTGTAATAGTTTAACTTATATGCAGAGTATATCATGAAAAACGCTGGGCTTGATGAAGCACAAACTAGAATCAAGATTGCCAGGAGAAATACCATTAACTTCAGATTTGCAGATAACACCACCCTTATGGCAGAAAGTGAAGAAGAACTAAAGAGCCTCTTGATGAAAATGAAAGAGGAGAGTGAAAAAGTTGGCTTAAAGCTCAACATTCAGAAAACAAAGATCAAGGCATCTGGTCCCATCACTTCATGGCAAATAGATGGAGAAACAGTGGAAACAGTGGCAGAATTTATTTTTTCAGGCTCCAAAATTACTGCAGATGGTGGCTGCAGCCATGAAATTAAATGATGCTTACTCCTTGGGAGAAAGGTTATGACCAACCTAGACAGCATATTAAAAAGCAAAGAGGTTACTTTGCCACCAAAGGTCCATCTAGTCAAGGCTATGGTTTTCCAGTAGTCACGTATGGATGTGAGAGTTGGACTGTAAAGATGCTGAGTGCTGAAGAATTGATGCTTTTGAACTGTGGTGTTGGAGAAGACTCTTGAGAGTCCCTTGGACTGCAAGGAGATCCAACCAGTCCACCTTAAAGGAAATCGGTCCTGAATATTCTTTGGAAGGACTGATGTTGAAGCTGAAACTCAGTACTTTGGCCACCTGATGCGAAGAGCTAACTTATTTGAAAAAGACCCTGATACTGGGAAAGATTGAAGTGAGGAGGAGAAGGGGCCGGCAGAGGATGATACGGTTGGAATGCATCACTGACTCAATGAACATGAATTTGAGTAAACTCCGGGAGTTGGTGATGGACAGGGAGGCTTGGCGTGCTGCAGTCCATGGGGTCGCAAAGAGTTGGACACAACTGAGTGACTGAAATGAACTCGACTGAACCTGAACATTCTTTGGCATTGCCTTTCTTTGGGATTAGAATGAAAACTGACCTTTTCCAGTCCTGTGGTCACTACTGAGTTTTCCAAACTTGCTGGCATGTTGAGTGCAGCACTTTCACAGCATCATCTTTTAGGATTTTAAATAGCTCCACTGGAATTCCATCACCTCCACTAGCTTTGATCATAGTGATGCTTCCTGAGGCCCACTTAACTTCACATTCCAGGATGTCTGGCTCTAGGTGAGTGATCACACCATCATGGTTATCTGGGTCATGAAGATCTTTTTTGTACAGTTCTTCTGTGTATTCTTGCCACCCCTTCCTAAAACCTTCTGTTTCCATTAGGTCCATACCATTTCTGTCCTTATTGTGCCTATATTTGCATGAAATATTCCCTTGGTATCTCTAATTTTCTTGAAGAGCTCTCTATTCTTTCCCATTCTGTTGTTTTCCTCTATTTCTTTGCACTGATCATTGAGGAATTCTTTGTTTTCTCTCCTTGCTATTCTTTGGAACTCTGCATTCAGGTGGGCATATCTTTCATTTCTCCTTTGCCTTCAGCTTCTCTTCTTTTTTCAGCTATTTGTAAGCCCTCCTCAGACAACCAGTTTGCCTTTTTGCATTTCTTTATTGGGCATGGTCTTGATCACTGCCTCCTGTACAGTGTCATGAACCTCCATCCACAGTTCTTCAGGCACACTGTCTATCAGATCTAATCCCTTGAATCTATTTGTCACTTCTACTGTATAATCATAAGGGATTTTATTTAGGTCATACTTGAATGGTTTAGTGGTTTTCCCTACTTTCTTCAATTTAAGCCTGAATTTGGCAATAAGGAGTTTATGATCTGAGTCACAGTCAGCTCCCAGTCTTGTTTGTGCTGACTCTATAGAGCTTCCCTATCTTTGGCTGCACAGAGTATACTCAATCTGATTTTGGTATTGACTATCTAGCGATGTCCATGTGTAGAGTTTTCTTTTGTGTTTTTTGGAAGAGGATGTTCGCTATGACCAGTGTGTTCTCTTGGAAAAACTCTTTTAGCCTTTGCCCTGCTTTATTCTGTACTCCAAGGCCAAATGTGCCTGTTAATCCAGATATTTCTTGACTTCCTACGTTTGCTTTCAAGTCCCCTATGATGAAAAGGACATCTTCTTGGGGTATTTTTTCTAGAAGGTCTTATAGGTCTTCATAGAGCCACTCAACTTCAGCTTCTTTAGCATTACCGGTTGAGGCATAGACTTGGATTACTCTGATATTGAATGGCTTGCCTTGGAAATGAGTAGAGATCATTCTGTCATTTTTGAGATTGCACCCAAGTACTCAATTTTGGACTCTTTTGTTGACTATGAAGGCTACTCCATTTCTTCTATGGGATTCTTGCTCACAGTAGTAGATATAATGGTCATTCTTCCATTCCAGTCCATTTTAGTTCACCGATTCCTAAAATGTCAATGTTTATTCTTGCCATCTCCTGTTTGACCACTTCCAATTTGCCTTGATTCATGGACCTAACATTCCAAGTTCCTATGCAATGTTGTTCTTTACAGCATTGAACTTTATTTCCATCACAAGTCATATCCACAACTGGGTGTCATTTTTGCTTTGGCTCCATCTCTTCATTCTGGAATTATTTCTCCACTCTTCTCCAGTAGCATATTGGGCACCTACCGACCTGGGGAGTTCATCTTTCACTGTCATGTCTTTTTGCCTTTTCATAGTGTTCATACCCAGTTCAGTAGGTGCCCAATATGCTACTGGAGAAGAGTGGAGAAATAACTCCAAAACAGTATGAAATGTGGTTAGTTTGACAGAAAGACTGATTTATTTTCTTTTATTTTAATTAACTTAAATAGCCAGATTTGCCTATTCACTACTGTACTGGGCGGTTCTTAAGAAGTTAATGAAATGACAGTGATGAAGTGCTATCCAAATAAAATAGCCTCCATTTACTTACCAACTGTTTGCATATGAACAAGTTAGACTTCCCTTCTACAGAATTAACCATCCACAAGGATTGATGACAGGGAAAATGGGTAGAAGACACACAAGCTATTTGGGATATTTAGGATGTTTTGTTAAGGTGGAGACAGCATTATTCTTTCTGTATATGCAGTAAATAGCACAGTGCATAGAACAAAATAGGTGGTCAGTGTTTGTTTTTCAGTATGTTTGATAAGGTGCGTCTACTGGGTTGGCCAAAAAGTTTGTAGGTTTTTCTCTGTGATTTATAGACAAAGACGTACCCAGGAGCTTCACAAAGGCAATGCCCAGGGCTGCTGCTGCCACCACCAGCACACTGCTCCTCAGCCAGCTCCCAGTCTTCTCCACACAGTCCTCGGTGTGGATTGCCTTCACCTTGCAATTGATTCCGCAGCCTTGAGTGACGTTGACAGAGCAGGAGTCAGGGGCTGGCTCGGCCACGAGCGGGGTCACCTCACTCTATGTAGTTAGCCACCCCGAAGTACCTAAACCACCTGGGAAGTTTGTTAAGTGCAAAATTCAGATTCATCGTGTCTGATATGGTAAGACTCAGCATTTCTAACAAGCTCCCTGCTGATATCCATATTTTGGTCTGGGCCACACTTTGAATAGCAAGGGTCTCTACATCATACTGCTTTTCTTGGGATAGTGCTACGGGGCCACCATACGTATTCAATACATGGTAATGGATGAACAAAGACAAATCAAAGTATATGTGCACAGAGATTATTTTCAAATTTTTCAAAGTACTTCTTTCTTAAGAAAACCAGTACCTACATTTTAAAAATAACCATTAAGCTTAATATGAAATCAAGTTACGTACTATGTGATTTCAACTCCATTTCTGTGACAAAGTGTGTTTGGTTTTAACCCTCATTGGGATAATATTCTAATTTAAAGAAAATAGCAACAGAAAAATGAACAAGTAATTAGTTTAATTTTGAGGTCTGAAATAAACATTTCAGATTCTTTTCACTTTCTCCCTTCATTCCCAGTAGCTCTCTGGGGAGTGTGTCAACCTAGGAAGACACTTCCTTCCTACGGTATTGCTCAAAGTCTGCGGTATCATTTCTAAACTCAGGCTTTCTCACCCTGAGCCTAAATGCTCAAGGAGGTAATGGATCCCAGTCATTGATTGGTCGCAGCTTCCATCCAGCTAGTTCTAGAGAGCAATTGGGTGGAGGCATTAAACAACGCGCACTTAGGCTGTGGTTAGAACGGTTAGAAGGCAGCCAGAGGGCATGTCAATCACCTCTGGCTGTGGCAGTGCCAGGCAGAGGGATGGCTGGCTGGAGACAGGAATGCTGCGTCAGGGGCTACTTCGGGTCATTTACGCCCAGGCTCTGGGGGCCCCAGAGGCACTGCAGAATGTAGGCGAGGAGGGGCCAGTGTCCTTTTACAGCGGCCGGTAGTCTCTTACAAAGGACTTTCTTATTTGGCTCTTTTATTTATTTTTAAATTTTCTTGGTACTTTATTTTATAAGAAAATAATTGTTTTAAAATAACTGTTTCATTTTTGAGCAAGAAAGGAATGAATTTCAATGAACCAAAATGAAATATTTGTGAATAATCCTATTTAGTAGCCAGAGGAAATTTAACAATCTAGAAAAGGCTGGTTTAACAAACAACAATGAAAATAATTTTTAATAATTTTTAAAGGTCTTTTTATTCTGAAAGTCCAGCTGACACATATTTTCTACAGATTACATGGGGAAATTAAAAATATGAAAATCTCTTTGGGATTGATAAGTTCACAACAGAGAGAGGGAAATAAATATTTTCAGCAAGTTTTAAGCTCTTCTTCCCTTCCCTTTGTTGTAAATTGCTGTGTTGTCTTTTTAGTCACAGACTATGTAAAAAATTGGCTACTAAACATTTTCAACAACTTTGAAAGCATTTGTAGATCTTTCATCCTTGCCAACTCTTGGTTCATATCCTTTATGTTCTCAACTTGTACTTATAGTAATATCTCATCTAATGTATTTATATGCATTTTATAAGATGGATTTATATTTTATTCTGATTTTGACTTACCATATTGAGTATACTTTCATCCAACTGACACCTTTACCATAGCTTCATTATTCCAAATTTTTGGCAAGTAATTGTGAACTCTTTTATGTAATATTTATTAAGTAATGTTCAAAAAACCATCTCCTAGATTCTGAGAATACAGAGCTGAAATGATGTCCCTCCCTCAAGAACCTGAGACTCAAAGGCCAAGTTTTCAAATATTTTTATGCAAGAATATCTTTCTCTTAACATGGCTCTTTTGTTCATATACTGTTTTATCAATTATTCCATTCTGTTAATCCATTAGTTGATGGAAACTGGAAGAATATGCACAGACTCATCTTTATAGAGTACTTCTTAGAACTGACTCACCAACTCCATATCATGAAAGTAATTGTGGCCCTGTGTCCGTATATTGAACTGTCCTCTAAGTTAATAATGACTTTGTTTTAGGCCAGGGTTTTAGAGCATCACTCAGTTCAGTCATTCAGTCGTGTCTGACTCTTTGCAAACCCATATATCACAGCACGCCAGGCCTCCCTGTCCATCACCAACTCTCAGAGTTCACCCAGACTCACGTCCATCGAGTGAGTGATGCCATCCAGCCATCTCATCCTCTGTCGTCCCTTTCTCCTCCTGCCCCCAATCCCTCCCAGCATCAGAGTCTTTTCCAATGAGTCAACTCTTCTCATGAGGTGGCCAAAGTACTGGAGTTTCAGCTTTAGCATCATTCCTTCCAAAGAAATCCCAGGGCTGATCTCCTTCAGAATGGACTGGTTGAATCTCCTTGCAGTCCAAGGGACTCTCAAGAGTCTTCTCCAACACCACAGTTCAAACGCATCAATTCTTTGGTGCTCAGCTTTCTTCACAGTCCAACTCTCACATCCATACATGACCACAGTAAAAACCATAGCCTTGACTAGACGGACCTTAGTCAGCAAAGTAATGTCTCTGCTTTTGAATATGCTATCTAGGTTGGTCATAACTTTTCTTCCAAGAAATAAGTGTCTTTTAATTTCATGGCTGCTGTCACCATCTGCAGTGATTTTGGAGCCCAAAAAAATTAAGTCTGACACTGTTTCCACTGTTTCTCCATCTATTTCCCATGGAGTGATGGGACCAGATGCCATGATCTTCGTTTTCTGAATGTTGAGCTTTAAGCCAACTTTTTCACTCCCTTATTTCACTTTCATCAAGAGGCTTTTTAGTTCCTCTTCACTTTCTGCCATAAGGGTGGTGTCATCTGCATATGTGAGGTAATTGATACTTCTCCCAGCAATCTTGATTCCAGCTTGTGCTTCTTCCAACACAGCATTTCTCATGATGTACCCTGCACATAAGTTAAATAAGCAGGGTGACAATACACAGCTTTGACATATTCCTTTTCCTATTTGGAACCAGTCTGTTGTTCCATGTCCAGTTCTAACTGTTGCATCCTGACCTGCATATGGGTTTCTCAGGAGGCAGGTCCGGTGGTCTGGTATTCCCATCTCTTGAAGAATTTTCCACAGTTTCTTGTGATCCACACAGTCAAAGGCTTTGGCATAGTCAATAAAGTAGAAATAGATGTTTTTCTGGAACTCTCTTGCTTTTTGGATGATCCAGTGGATGTTGACAATTTGATCTCTGGTTCCTCTGCTTTTTCTAAAACCAGCTTGAACATCTGGAAGTTCACGGTTCACATATTGCTGAAGCCTGGCTTGGAGAATTTTTAGCATTACTTTACTAGCATGTGAGATGAGTGCACTTGTGTGGTAGTTTGAGCATTCTTTGGCATTGCCTTTCTTAGGGATTGGAATGAAAACTGATCTTTTCCAGTCCTGTGGCCACTGCTGAGTTTTCCAAATTTGCTGGCCTATTGAGTGCAACACTTTCTCAGCATCATCTTTCAGGATTTGAAATAGCTCAACTGGAATTCCATCACCTCCACTAGCTTTGTTCGTAGTGATGCTTTCTAAGGCCCACTTGACCTCACATTCCTGGATGTCTGGCTCTAGGTAAGTGATCACACCATTGTGATTATCTTGGTCATGGAGATCTTTTTTGTATAGTTCTTCTGTGTATTCTTGCCACTTCTTCTTAATATCTTCTGCTTCTGTTAGGTCCATACCATTTCTGTCCTTTATCGAGCCCATCTTTGCATGAAATGTTCCCTTGGTATCTCTAATTTTCTTGAAGAGCTCTCTAGTCTTTTCCATTCTGTTGTTTTCCTCTATTTCTTTGCATTGATCGCTGTGGAAGGCTTCTTATCCCTTCTTGCTATTCTTTAAAACTCTGCATTCAGATGGGAATATCTTTCCTTTTCTCCTTTGATTTTTGCTTCTCTTCTTTTCACAGCTATTTGTAAGGCCTCCCCAGACAGCCATTTTGCTCTTTTGCATTTCTTTTCCATGGGGATGGTCTTGATCCCTGTTTCCTGAACAATGTCACGAACCTCAGTCCATAGTTCATCAGGCACTCTATCTATCAGATCTAGCCTCTTAAATCTATTTCTCACTTCCACTGTATAATCATAAGGGATTTGATAGATCATACGTGAATGGTCTAGTGGTTTTCCCTACTTTCTTCAATTTAAGTCTGAATTTGGCAATAAGGAGTTCATGATCTGAGCCACAGTCAGCTCCTGGTCTTGTTTTTGCTGACTGTATAGAGCTTCTCCATCTTTGGCTGCAAAGAATATAATCAATCTGATTTCAGTGTTTAACATCTGGTGATGTCCATGTGTAGAGTCTTCTCTTGTGTTGTTGGAAGAGGGTGTTTGCTATGACCAGTGCATTTTCTTGGCAAAACTCTATTAGTCTTTGCCCTGCTTCTTTCTGTATTCCAAGGCAAAATTTGCCTGTTACTGCAGGTGTTTCTTGACTTCCTACTTTTGCTTTCCAGTACCCTATAATGAAAAGGACATCTTTTTTGGGTGTTAGTTCTAAACGGTCTTGTAGGTCTTCATAGAACCATTCAACTTCAGCTTCTTCAGCATTACTGGTTGGGGCATAGACTTGGATTACTGTGATATTGAATGGTTTGCCTTGGAAACAAACAGAGATCATTTTGTTGTTTTTGAGATTGCATCCAAGTACTGCATTTCAAACTCTTTTGTTGACCATGATGGCTGCTCCATTTCTTCTGAGGGATTCCTACCTGCAGTAGTAGATATAATGGTCATCTGAGTTAAATTCACCCATTCCAGTCCATTTTGGTTTGCTGATTCCTAGAATGTCGATGTTCATTCTTGCCATCTCCTGTTTGACCACTTACTATTTGCCTTGATTCATGGACCTGACATTCCAGGTTCCTATGTAATATTGCTCTTTACAGCATCGGACCTTGCTTCTATCACCAGTCACATCCACAGCTGGGTATTGTTTTTGTTTTGGCTCCATCCCTTCATTCCTTCTGGAGTTATTTCTCCACTGATCTCCAGTAGCATATTGGGCACCTTAATGACCTAGGGAGTTCCTCTTTCAGTATCCTATCATTTTGCCTTTTCATCCTGTTCATGGGGTTCTCAAGGCAAGAATACCAAAGTGGCTTGCCATTCCCTTCTCCAGTGGACCACTTTCTGTCAGACCTCTCCACCATGACCCACCCATCTTGGGTGGCCCCACAGGCATGGCTTAGTTTCATTGAGCTAGACAACGCTGTGGTCCTAGTGTGATTAGATTGACTAGTTTTATGTGATTATGGTTTCAGTGTGTCTGCCCTCTGATGCCCTCTTGCAACACCTACCATCTTACATGGGTTTCTCTTACCTTGGATGTGGGGTATCTCTTCAGAGCTGCTCCAGCAAAGTGCAGCCGCTGCTCCTTACCTCTAATGAAATTAAGGTTCTGAGCTCAGTCTGCTTGTGGGCCAGTATCTTCACATGACTTGTAAAGAGCTCACACCCTAATCTTTTGTGAGTGATGTTTGTGAATGTCTCCCACTGGTTGTACAGGAAGCAAGTGAGAGAGTTGAGTATCAGCCCAAATGCACCTTCACTGGTGGGAAAAGATCAGGCCTCATAGAGGAATTATTAATTAACCATGAGGCCCTTTGTAAAGCTTTCATACCATAGAATCAATGTTTATGGATGAATAAATGAGCTTGTGCATGGTAGAGCCTAAGGAGCATGGGGTGGTATCTGACTCTTATGACCATGTGGACTGTAGCCTGCCAGGTTCCTCTGTCCATGGGATCTTCCAGACAAGAATACTGGCGTGGGTTGCCATTTCCTTCTCCATGGAATCTTCCAGACCCAGGAATCGAAGCCAGGTCTCCTGCGTTGCAGGCAGACTCATTACCGACTGAGCTACAAGGGAAACCCAAGGAGCATGGGAGGCCTATTCTTATTAGCAGGAGAGAGGCCACCAGGGGTAGAAATCACACACGTGATTGCTTCCAGTGTGGGGCTTAGGAAGCAAAGTGTGTTGTTAGCATGAGGGAACATGAACATACCGTATCCACTCCCACCTTCAGGACACAGCACAGAAAGTTATAATGACAGCCCTGCAAGGCCTCTTCAAGGTCAGTCTTTGGGATCTGTGGTCACTTTCTCCTGCATCCAAAGCCTTAAACACAGGACTGTCTGGGTGGCAAAACTAGAACTGCAGAGGGACAGGGTCTACAGATGAAATCTAGGCTCTGCTTCTCTATATTCTTCTGTACTGTTATGGTTGGTTTGTCTGTCTATTTTCCTTCTCAATTCTGAGTTCCTTGAGGACAACAACCCAGTAACTCCAGTGTTTGACCTGGTACTTAGTAGGCCAGTAGGTCCTTCAGTTAATGTTTGTGGACCACTTGGATGCTGAACATGGAGTCTGGGAAATAAGTATTAACTCGCTAAAGACAGACAAAGCTGGAAGGTCTCCGTAGAGGTGGTAATGACAGCTGACAGGGAACTCAAGAAAGTCTGAAAAAACATGAAATCTGCAGTAAGGTATATGCTGGGGGCTAGGAGGGAGCCAATGTCAGCAGCAAAGCAGAGAACTCTGGCCAAAGTGCAGGAAAGTTCAAGCCTCCTGTGGTGTCTTCTCAAGTTGAAGTCAGCAGAGTAGACTGAAGACCTTAGGTAGCCAGGGTAGTGAGAGCCTAGGTTGCAGCAGCTAGAGCAAGAGTGCATGTCAGAGATAGCCAAGACAGGAATGGACAGAATTCACATTCCCCAAATACTGAGAGGATTAACAGGCTAGGTACTTGCAGAAGCAAACTCAATCAACCCTTTAATCAACACAGTGTGGCAGTATTTTTACAACAGTTATGCACATGAAGGAACTGCAGAACAGCACACAACCAGGGAGTTTCAGGACTGGGCTGTAAGCCCAGATCATATGATTTCATGTTCAGTGCTACAACAAACATTCCTGGGCCAACCCACTTGAGCCTAATCACTCAAAGCAGTGGAAGTCTCTGTCTCTGGGAACCGGGCTTTGCATCTCAGCTCTGAAGAATCTAAAGTGATTATTTTCTTGGTGATAAAGGCCATGTACTCCCAGTAACCCAGTGAGTGGCTCAGGGCTCCACATGGCTGCTCATATTTCAAAGAACACATGTTCATTGTTATCCATTGGCCAGTGTGGTTTAAGAGAAGTTATGCTTGTGTACAGAAGTCAGTAATTTTATTGTGTTTAGTGTGTTGTGAAATTTCTATCAGTTTAAATGGCATTACTTCTGTTAGCTGAAGGTCGTCATTTAGCTGATATTCTTTCCTTATGAATGTTATCAATTCAGGCTTAAACTACTCAATCCTCTATATATCATCAGCTATAGACCTTTTCACTCATGTTATATTTACACCTTTAGTATGAAGCAAAAAAAAAAAAAAAAAAAAAAACAGAAGCAGAAGAAGAAAAACAATACTGTTGCTTAAAAATTGCAATAAATAGTCCTCATTTTCATTTCAAAATGTCTAGAGCAGCCACTACTATATAAATGTTGGTTGCTTAGTGATAATAAGACATTATTCTCTATCTTCAAAGAGCTTACATATAAACAGTTAAATCAGAATTAAATACTTGCTAAGTAGAACTACAAATAATATGGCTATGGCAGCTCAGAAAAACAATTATCCCAACAGCACCCTAAGAGTGAAGGTATAATAATGACTCTCATTTTAGTGGAAACTTGAGCCCTGAAGAAAGACAAAGACTTCAGAGGTTAGAGAGATAAGAAAAAATAACCATACCATTGCCTTGCTGTTAAGATGTTTTGTTATTTTTAAGGCTACATCTTCATAGTTAAAGGGTCAGATTTGAGCCAGACTACCTTCAGAAACCATCTCCATTCTAGCTTATATCACTTACATTGAACAAGTACTGATCTCTCTGTGCTTCAGTTTTCTCATCTGCAAAAAGGGCATAATAATGGTTCCTGCCTTTTTAAAGTTGTAGTTGTTGTAGTTCAACATTCAGAAAACTAAGATCATGGCATCTGGTCCCATCACTTCATGGGAAATAGATGGAGAAACAGTGTCAGACTTTATTTTGGGGGGCTCCAAAATCACTGCAGATGATGATTGCAGCCATGAAATTAAAAGATGCTTACTCCTTGGAAGGAAAGTTATGACCAACCTAGATAGCATATTCAAAAGCAGAGACATTACTTTGCCGACTAAGGTCCGTCTAGTCAAGGCTATGGGTTTTCCAGTAGTCATGTATGGATGTGAGAGTTGGACTGTGAAGAAAGCTGAGTGCTGAAGATTTGATGCTTTTGAACTGTGGTGTTGGAGAAGACTCTTGAGGATCCCTTGGACTGCAAGAAGATCCCACCAGTCCATTCTAGAGGAGATCAGTCTTGGGTGTTGTTTGGAAAGAATGATGCTAAAGCTGAAACTCCAGTACTTTGGCCACCTCATGCGAAAAGTTGACTCATTGGAAAAGACTCTGATGCTGGGAGGGATTGGGGCCAGGAGGAGAAGGGGATGACCGAGGATGAGATGGCTGGATGGCATCACCGACTCTATGGACATGAGTTTGAGTGAATTCTGGGAGCTGGTGATGGACAGGGAGGCCTGGCATGCTGCAATTCATGGGGTTGCAAAGAGTCAGACATGACTGAGTGAACTGAACTGAACTGAACCGAGTTGTTGTTTAGTTGGTACATTATGTCTGACTCTGCGACCCCATGAACTGCTGTATACCAGATTTCCCTGTCTTTCACTATCTCTTGGACATGTCCATTGAATTGGTGATGCTATCCAACCATCTCATCCTCTGATGCCCCTTCTCCTTCTACCTTCAATCTTTCCCAGCATCAGGGTCTTTTCCAATAAGCCAGCTCTTCACAGCAGGTGGCCAAAATATTGGAGTTTCAGCTTCAGTATCAGTCCTTCCAATGAATATTTAGGACTGATCTCCTTTAGGAATGACTGGTTTGAACTCCTTGCTTTCCAAGGGACTCTCAAGAGTGTTCTCCAGCACCACAATTCAAAAGCATCAGTTTTTTGCTGCTCAGCCTTTGCTATGATCCAACTCTCACATCTATACATGACTACTGGAAAAACCATAGCTTTGCCTAGATGGACCTTTGTCAGCAAAGTGATTTCTTTGTTTTTTAATATACTGTCTAGGTTTGTCATAGTTTTCTTCCAAAGAACAAGAATCTTTTAATTTCATGGCTGCAGTCACTATCTGCAGTGACTTGGGAGCCCAAGAAAAGAATATCTGTCATTGCTTTCACATTTTCCCCTTCTATTTGCCATGAAGTGATGGGACCAGATGTCATGATCTTCATTTTTCGCATATTGAGTTTTAAGCCAGCTTTTTCACTCTCCTCTTTCACCCTCATCAAGAGGCCTTTAGTTCCTCTTTGTTTTCTGCCATTAGAGTGGTATTATTTGCATATCTGAGGTTATTCATATTTATCTCAGCAGTCTTGATTGCAGCTTATAATTCATCTAAACCCAGCTTTAGGGCTTCCCTGGTAGCTCATGCCGTAAATTGTCTGCCTGCAATGCAGGGGATCTGGGTTCGATCCCTGGTTTGAGAAGTTCCCCTGGAGGAGGAAATGGCACCCCACTCCAGTACTCTTGCCTGGAAAATCCCATGGATGGAGGAGCCTGGTAGGCTACAGTCCATGTGATCGCAAAGAGTCGGAAACGACTGAGCAACTGCACTTTCACTTTCACTTTTAGCCCAGCTTTTCGCATGATGTGCTCTGCATATAAGTTAAATAAGCAGGGTAACAATATATAGCCTTGACATACACCTTTCCCAATTTTAAACCAATCTGTTGTTCCATGTCTGGTTCTAACTGTTGCTTCTTGACTTGCATGCAGGTTTCTCAGGAGACAGGTAAAGTAGTTTGGTATTCCCATGTCTTTAAGAATTTTCCACAGTATATGATCCACATAGACAAAGGTTTTAGCATAGTCAATGAAGCAAAAGTAGATGTTTTTCTGGAAATCCCTTGCATTTTCTATTATCCAACAGATATTGGCAATTTGATCTTTGGCTCCACTGCCTGTTCAAAACCCAACTTGTACATCTGGAATTTCTCAGTACACGCACTGCTGAAGCCTAGCTTGAAGGATTTTGAGTATTACCTTGCTGCTGCTGCTGCTGCTGCTAAGTTGCTTCAGTAGTGTCCAACTCTGTGCGACCCCAGAGACGGCAGCCCACCAGGCTTCCCCGTCCCTGGGATTCTCCAGGCAAGAACACTGGAGTGGGTTGCCATTTCCTTCTCCAATGCATGAAAGTGAAAAGTGAAAGTAAAGTCACTCAGTCGTGTCCGACTCTTGGGACCCCATGGACTGCAGCCCACCAGGCTCCTCCATCCATGGGATTTTCCGGGCAAGAGTACTGGAGTGGGGTGCCATTGCCTTCTCCATGTGAAATAAGCACAATTGTGTGGTAGTTTGAACATTCTTTGGCATTGCCCTTCTTTGGAACTGGAATGAATACTGACCTTTTCCATAAAGTTGTCATGAAGAACTATTAATCAATCCATAAATGCAAAAAATATTTGAAACATTGCCTGATACATAGTGTCATTTAAACCTTAGCCACTGTTATTCTCAGTGCCTTTAAATTTCCTTATATCTCAAAGAGATAACAATACTGACCTTACCAATTTGTTGTTGTTTGTTAAATCACTAAGTCTTGTCCAACTCTTTGCAACCCCATTAACTGCAACACCCTATTCCTGTCCCTCACCATCTCCCAGAGTTTGCTCAAACTCATGTCCATTGAATCAGTGATGTTATCCAGCTATCTCATCCTCTGTCATCCCCTTCTCCTCTTGCCCTCAATCTTTCCCAGCATCAGGGTCTTTTTCAATGAGTCAACTCTTCTCATCAGGTAGCCAAAGTATTGGAGCTTCAGCATCAGTTCTTCCAATGAATATTCAGGGTTGATTTCCTTTAGGATTGACAATCAATTTGTTGTCAGGATAAAATAAGATAGCTTAAGTATTGGACACACAGTTAATATTAAACATCAACCTTTCCTACTTTCTTAAGAGAAAATGTATTTCTTCAATTCAAATCAGACAATTATATGCACATAAAAAATGTTAGCTTAGTTTGCCCTTTTGGAAATTGCCACTGTGACACTTTAGAAATTTGTGAACATGTCAATAAAAGTATTGTCTCAAGTTTTTCTAGGAAATACATTATTTATGCCCAAGTTCCAAAGCTTATCAAGTTCCCAAAATTTACATGGAAATTTCTATGATAGACTCTGTGAAGCCTTTAAAGAGGCTTATTTATGTCATCATTTCAGAATAAAGCAATCCTATCAAATATCTATAAAGCTTTGCAACACTCATTTCTTCTACCCACTCTAAAGGCTTTAAAGTCTGTAAGCTTGTCAAGAAACTGTTGTTTTTCATTTCAGTTTGGAACTCTCTAAGCTAATGAATGAGAAGGCCTGCATTAAAGGACATTTATAATAACAGTAATAAAACACTCATACATTTGGAGATAAACCAACTTTAAAAATGAATTTTGGCTGTAAACTTATTCTTCCATATTAGCATATATTTTGAACAGGTGCCCCCACAAAGGCATGCAAATGTTTGAATGTGGGCAGTAGTATTTTTTAATTACTTTCCTAATGGACTTTATTTTTTGAAATGTTTTAGTTTCACAGCAAAATTAAGCAGAAGATAGAGAGATTGCCCACACTGTGTAGCCTCCCTAATATTAACATATCCCCCTAGAATGGCATGTTTATTACAGCTGATGAACCTATACTGACACATTATGATCACCAAAGTCTAGTTTACACAGGGTTCACCTTGGTGTTGTATATTCCTTGGAATGGGACAAGTTTATAATGACATTATCTACCATTATAGTACCAGATAGAGTATTTCACTGCTTTGAATGTGTTTTGTGCTCTGCCTATTCATCCCTTCTCCTGGCCCAACCTCTGGCAACCACTGATCTTTCTACTGTCACCATACTTTTGTCTTGTCTAGAGTGTCATACTGGAATCATGTGATATGCAGCTTTTTTAGACTGGCTTCTTTCACTTAAAATATTCATTTAAGGTTCATCCATGTTTTTATAGCATTTTAGCAGCAGATAATATTTCATTTTCTTATATACCTAAGTTTAAACCTTTTACCACCTGAAGGACTTCTTGGTTGCCTCCAAATTTTAGCAATCATGAAGAAAGATGCTGTAAATATCTATGTATAGGTTTTATGTAGACATGTTTTCACTTCCTTTGGTTGAATACCAAAGAACATAATTGCTGAATCATGTGGTAAGAGGATGTTAGTTTTGTAGAAAGTTGCCACACAGTCTTCCCAAGTGACTGTGACTTTTTACATTCTCACTAGCAATGAATGAGAGGTCCTGTTGCTTCATATCCTTATCATCATTTGCTATTTATCAATTTTTTCAAGCTTGGTCACATGATAGATACGTAGTGGTATCTCATTGTTATTTTAATTTGCTTTTCCCTAATGACATATTATGTGGAGCATCTTTTCATATTTTTATTTGCCTTCTGTATATTTTCTTGGTAAGATGTCTGTTAGGGCTTCTCTAGTGGTTTAGCAGTAAAGAATCCATCTGCAATACAGGAGACTTGGGTTCAATCCCTGGGTCAGGAAGCTCCCCTGGAGAAAGAAATGGCAACCCACTCCAGTATTCTTGCCTTGGAAAGTCCATGGTCAGAGGAGGCTGGTGGGCTATCATCCATGGGGTTGCAAAAGAGTCGGACATGACTTGGTGACTAAACAACAGCAACAAAGGTATCTGTTAAAGTCTTTGGCTCATTTTTAAAATCAGATTACTGTTTCCTAGTTTGTCAAGTCTTAAGAATTCTTTATATATTTTAGATAATAGCCCTTTATCAAATATGTCTTTTGCAAGTATTTTCTCTCAGTCTGTGGCTTGTCTTTTTATTCTCTTGAAAATGTCTTTTGCAGAGCAGAACTTTTTTTTAATTTTAATGAGTTCCAGCTTTTCAATTCTTTTTTTCATGAATTATGCCTTTGGTATTTTATCTAAAAAAGCCATCTCCAAACCCCAGATAATCTTGATTTTCTCATATGTTATCTTTTAGGAGTTTTATAGTTTAGAGTTTTAAGTTTACTTCTATGATCCATTTTGTGTTAATTTTGAGGGGCATAAGGTTTGTGTCTAGATTTAATTTTTTGCATATGGATGGCCAGTGCATCCAGCACCATTTGTTGAAAAGACTATCTTTAGTCCATATATTGCCTTTGCTCCTTTGTCAGAGATCAGTTGACTCTATCTATATGGTCTATTTCTAAGTTCACCAGTCTATTCCATTAATATGTTTGTCCATTAGTTCACCAATATCACACTCTCTTGGTTACTATAGCTTAATATATAGTAAGTCTTAAAGTCGAGTTGTTTCAGTACTCTAGTACTTTGTTATTCTCCTTCAGTTTTATGTTAACAATTCTGGGTCTTTTGCTTTTCTGTATAAACTGTAGAATCAGTTTGTTGATATCCATAAAATAACTTGCTGAAAGTTTGATTGGGATTGTATTGAATCTATACACCAAGTTGGGAAGAACTGATATGCTGACAATATTGAGTCTTCCTGTACATAAAATATCTCTCAGTTTATTTAGTTCTTTGATTTTTTTCCTCAGGGTTTTGTAGTTTTCTTCATATAGACTACATATCTATATCTCTCTGTTTATCTATGTGAGCTTCCCAGGTGGTGCAGTGGTAGAGAATCTTCCTGTCCTTGCAGGAGATGCCAGAGAATTGAGTTTGGTCTCTGAGTCAGGAAGATCCCCTAGAGTAGGAAATGGCAACCCACTCCAGTATTCTTGCCTGGAAAATTCCATGGGCAGAGGAGCCTGGTGGACTACAGGATATAGAGTCACAAAGAGGTGGATACCACTGAGCACACACAGACACAGACACACACACACACACACACAGACACACACACACACACATATGGGGCGGGGAGGGAGGGAGAGAAAGAGAGATTTGATTTATAACTGAGTATTTTTAGGGGGGATTGCTAATATAAATGATCAGTTCAGTTCAGTCACTCAGTCTTGTCCAACTCTGCGACCCCATGGACTGAAGCACACCAGACTTCCCTATTCATCATCAACTCCTGAAGTTTACTCAAACTCATGTCCTTTGAGTCAGTGATGCCATCCAACCATCTCATCCTCTGTCATCCCCTTCTCCTCCCACCTTCAATCTTTCCCAGCATCAGGGTCTTTTCAAATGAGTCATCTCTTCGCATCAGGTGGCCAAAGTACTGGAGTTTCAGCTTCAGCATCAGTCCTTCCAGTGAATATTCAGGACTGATTTTCTTTAGGATGGACTGGTTGGATATATATTTGTTTTTTTTTTTTAATTCCATTTATTCATTGTATGCATATAGGAAAGTGATTGACTTTTGTATATTAATCACATGTCTTGCAACCTTACTATAAGCACTTATTAATTCCAGTTTATTAGTTTGTTTGTTTTTTGGTCAGTTCTTTCAGATTTTATGTATGAACAATCATGTCATTTGTGAACAAAGACAGTTTTATTTCTTCCTTCCTTATCTGTATACCTTTTATTTCCTTTTCTTTTCTTATTGCATTAACTAGGACATCCAGTATAATGTTGAAAAGAATGGTGAGACAGAACATCATTGCTCAGTTCCTGATCCTAGTGGCGGTGGTTTAGTCACTAAAATCGTGTCTGACTCTTGCGGCCCCATGGACTGTAGCCTGCCAGGGTCTTCTACCCATGGGATTCTCCAGGCAAGAATACTGGAGTTGGTTGCCATTTCCTTCTCCAGGGAATCTTCCCAACCCAGGAACTGAACCCGGGTCTCCTGTGTTGCAGGCAGATTCTTGTCTTATTACATTAACTAGGACATGTAGTACAATGTTGAAAAGAAGTGGTGAGACAGAACATCATTGCTTAGTCCCTGATCCTAGTAGAAAGCTTCAACTTTCTCACCACTGAATCTGATGTTAGCTGTCAGGGTTTTGTAGATATTCTTTATCAAGTTGAAGTTATCCTTTATTACTAGTTTACTGAGAGCATTTATTATGAATGACTGGTGGATTCTGTCAGATGCTTTTCCTGCATCTATTGATACCATGTGATTTTTATTTTTAGGCTGTTGATGTGATATGTTACATAAATAGATTTTAAAATGTTGAACCAGCCTTACACACAAGTAAATGCCACTTGGTTGTGGTATAAATTCTTTTTATACATTGTTTAATTCAATTTGCTAATATTTGGTTGAGAATTTTTATCTATATTCATGAGAGACATTGGTTTGTAGTTTTCTTCTAATTCTTTGATTATCCTTTTTTTGAATTCTTTGATTTTTCTTTTCTAATTCTTTGATTATTCCTAGAGTCCATAGGATCTCTAGTGATGTCCTCACTTTCATTTTTGATATTAGTAATTTTTCATTTTTCATTTCTTCTTAGTCAACCTGACTAAAGGCTTATCAATATTATTGAACTTTTCAAAGAACCAACTTTTGGCTTCACTGATTACCTCTATGAACTATTTTTAATTTCATTGATTTCTGTTCTACATTTTGCTATATTTTACTTCTGATCATTTGAATGTAATTTGCTCTTCTAGTTTAATTTGTTCTTTGTCTATTTTTCTAGTTTCCTGTTAATTTTAGATCTTTCCTCTTTTCTAGTATATGTATTTAATGCTATTATTTTCCTCTAAGGACTGCTTTCACTACATCCTACAAATTTTTATAAGTTATATTTTATTTTCATTTAGTTCAAAATATTTAAAAATCCCTCTTGAAATTTATTCTTTGCCCTTATTTTATTTAGATGTATGTTGTCTAGCCTCCAATTATATTTTGAGTTTTCCAGCTATCTTTCTGATATCAAATTTTAGTATAATTCTATCAAGATCTGACAACAAGTATTAAATTATTCCTAGTCTTTTAAATTTGTTACAGTGTGTTTTATGGCCCAGAATGTGCTCTATCTTGGTGAATGTTCCATGTGAGCTTGAGAAGAATGTGTATTCTGCCCTTGTTGAATAAAATAGTCCATAAATGTCAATGATATCTAGGCCAATGACAATGGTGTTGAGTTAAACTATGCACTTATTAATTTTCTGACTGCCAGATCTGTCCATTTCTGATAGAGGGGTGTTAGAGTCTCTGCATGTAAAGGTTTCATCTATTTATTTTTGCAGTTCTGTCAGTTTTTGCCTCACATATTTTGATGCTCCTTTGTTAGGCATATGACCTTTAGGATTCTTATGTCTTCTTGAATAATTGACCCCTTTATCATTATGTAATGCCTCTGTTTATTACTGATGACTCTTCTTTGTCTGAAGTCTGCTTTGTCTGAAATTAATGTAACTTTTCATGCTTTCTTCTGATTAGTGTTAGCACGATATGTCTTTCTCCATTCATGTATTTATATTTAAAGCAAGTGTCTTGTAGACAATATATATTTGAGTATTGTATCAACTCTGGCAATCTCTGTCTTTTACTTAGAGTATTTAGACCATTGATGTTCAGAGTCATTCTTGATATAGATTGATAATCTACTATGTTTGTGGTAATTTTCTGCCTTTTGCATTTACTCTTTATTCCTATTTTTATCTTCCTCTATTTTTCTGCCATTTGTGGTTTTGAGAATTTTATTATTTCATCTTCTCAGCTTTCTTAATATATCAGTTATACTTCTTTTTTTTTTCTTTTAGTAGTTGCCCTGGAGTCTACAATATACAGCTAATCCAAGTTGACTTTCAAATAACACTATGACATTTCACTATCTTGTAATAACAGTGTAATCCTAATTCATCCTTCCTGTCTCTTGTCATTGCAGTCATTCATTTCACTTATGCATAATCATATATAGTATATACTTATCACTTTGCAACCCCATGTACTGCAGCACATCAGGCTTCCCTGCCCATCACCAACTCCTGGAGCTTACGCAAACTCATGTCCATTGAGTCGGTGATGCCATTCAACCATATCATCCTCTGTCGTCCCCTTCTCCTCCCATCTTCAATCTTTCCCAGCATCAGGGTCTTTTCAAATGAGTCAGTTCTTTGCATCAGGTAGCCAAAATATTGGAGTTTCAACTTCAACATCAGTCCTTCTAATGAATATTCTGAACTTATTTCCTTTAGGATTGACTGGTTTGATCTCCTTACTGTCCAAGAGACTTTCAAGAGTCTTCTCCAACACCACAGTTCAAAAGCATCAATTCTTTGGCTCTCAGCTTTCTTTATAGTCCAACTCTCACATCCATACATGACTACTGGAAAAACAATAGCTTTGATTAGATGGACCTTTGTTGGCAAAGTAATGTCTCTGCATTTTAGTATGCTGTCTAGGTTGGTCACAGCTTTTCTTCCAAAGAGCAAGCGTCTTTTAATTTTATGGCTGCAGTCACTGTCTGCAGTGATTTTGGAGCCCCCCAAAATAGTCTCTCACTGTTTCCATTGTTTCCCCATCTATTTGCCATGAAGTGATGGGACTGGATGCCATGATCTTAGTTTTCTGAATGTTGAGTTTTAAGCCAACTTTTTCACTCTCCTTTCTTTTTATATACCTATATAAACTTACATAATCAACCAAACACCATCTTCCTGCCTTTTCACTTGCTTCTCATCTTCCCTATCAAACCTTTTTTAGGAAAGGTTCTATTTTCAGTGGTTGAGAAGCACAGAAGAACCAGAAATCATCAGAACTAAAATGACCTTAAAGATCACTTAGTTTAATCCACTTGACATGCCTCAAGCTCTTCTACAATATCCTTGTTATCACCGTTGGTGCATACTATTGATGCTGAGCTCACCAATGCCTATAGCCTGTATACTGAATAAGGACAGCTCATGGAATGTAATCAAAATACAAATTTTCACTATCCATTGTCACTTTAATAGATAGTTATGGGAGAAGTTTATTTCAGCCTCTAAATAGAAATGGGTAGAACTAGTGGTTTCTGGTCACTCATGGCTAATGTAGAGTGCTACAGTCTTTTTAAGTCACTAAAGTCCATTTTCAATTTTGTAATTAAATACTCAATCCAATACATTTTTCAACATTTCAGTATTCATGCTGCTACTGCTGCTAAGTCACTTCAGTCGTGTCCAACTCTGTGCAACCCCATAGACGGCAGCCCACCAGGCTCCCCCGTCCCTGGGATTCTCCAGGCAAGAACACTGGAGTGGGTTGCCATACAGAGACACAAATCTCTTCTAGCCCTTTAGTGGGTAATCTGTCCCTTTCTTCTTGGCTTTCCTAGCTAACCTTGTTCTTCAGACTCCTGGGTTTGGAGTACAGAGAGAAAGAAGGGGGATAGGCAGCATAAAATTCTTTCTTCATGAACTTAACCATAGAACTTCTGAAATCAAGCTTCAGAGTTCTTCATTTGCAAAGAACTCTTCCATGCCTTTTAGCTAATTTTGTGTTTGTGATGCTTTATTCTTTTTCTTGAAAACAGCTTCTCAATATATACTAATTTAAGACCTCATGAAAGTTGGAGTCACAAGTGCTGCCTTAAGTTAGCTCCACTGCCCATGATTCTGGCTGATGATTAAAACTGATAGTTTCTGGGTATATGAAGTTGGCAGATTCTTCCTAGGCTCCCCTGATGGGCCCTTCTGAGGTGACTCTCAGGATATAAGAAGTCCCACCCTGTGGCTTATTATTCTGCCTCCTTTCTCAGCTTCTGATTTTCCTGTGATCCTCCTCATCCAGACACTCCACTGGACTCCCTTCACATTTCAGTAGATATCCTCTTAAACAGGACTTTACTAAAGTTTCTTAAATATGTTCTCTGGGTCTCATGCATCTTTGATTCACTATAAGAGAAAGAATAATTTCTTCCAATACAGAGAATCTGTTTCTTTTTGCTCTACCCATTGAGACTGATGGCCAAAGCCTCTTGTTGGTCACACCCCAATCCAATGCTCCTCTCTTTTAGAATGGTCTCTCTGAAGCCCATTCCCTCTAGGCTGGACATAAGGGAGAGAGTACCCTTGCCTCATTCCCTGTGAGGAAAAGAGAAGAGATAATATCGCTGTAAAGAAATTTTTTTGAAAATCCTTCCCCATGTCCAATCTCTTGACCTGATAGTAGCCTCATGAAGTCATTTTCTTTGAAAATCTGTGTATTTGTCTAGCACTTCTCTTCGGAATGTCATAAGTATTATATTGTGGTGCCATCTTTGTAATCCCAGTTTAACATCTTTTCATACACCCAATGGAAAGTGTTAATCCAAAATACTTCTTTTCAAATTTAAAAAATGTATCTTGCCATGGTTGATTATATTCAGTTCAGTTCAGTTCAGTCGCTCAGTCATGTCCGACTCTTTGTGACCCCATGAATCACAGCACGCCAGGCCTCCCTGTCCATCACCAACTCCCGGAGTTCACTCAGATTCATGTCCATCAAGTCTGTGATGCCATCCAGCCATCTCATCCTCTGTTGTCCCCTTCTCCTCCTGCCCCCAATCCCTCCCAGCATTAGAGTCTTCTCCAATGAGTCAACTCTTCTCATGAGGTGGCCAAAGTACTGGAGTTTCAGCTTTAGCATCATTCCTTCCAAAGAAATCCCAGGGCTGATCTCCTTCAGAATGGACTGGTGGGATCTCCTTGCAGTCCAAAGGACTCTCAAGAGTCTTCTCCAACACCACAGTTCAAAAGCATCAATTCTTCAGTGCTCAGCCTTCTTCACAGTCCAAGTCTCACATCCATACCTGACTACTGGAAAAACCATAGCCTTGACTAGACAGACCTTAGTTGGCAAAGTAATGTCTCTGCTTTTGAATATGCTATCTAGGTTGGTCATAACTTTTCTTCCAAGGAGTAAGCGTCTTTTAATTTCATTGCTGCAGTCACCATCTACAGTAATTTTGGAGCCCCAGAAAATAAAGTCTGACACTGTTTCCACTGTTTCCCCATCAATTTGCCATGAAGTGATGGGACCAGATGCCATGATCTTCATTTTCTGAATGTTGAGCTTTAAGCCAACTTTTTCACTCTCCTCTTTCACTTTCATCAAGAGGCTTTTTAGCTCCTCTTCACTTTCTTCCATAAGGGTGGTGTCATCTGCTTATCTGAGGTTATTGATATTTCTCCCGGCAATCTTGATTCCAGCTTGTGTTTCTTCCAGTCCAGCGTTTCTCATGATGTACTCTGCATAGAAGTTAAATAAGCAGGGTGACAATATGACGTACTCCTTTTCCTATTTGGAACCAGTCTGTTGTTCCATGTCCAGTTCTAACCGCTGCTTCCTGACCTGCATACAGATTTCTCAAGAGGCAGGTCAGGTGGTCTGGTATTCCCATCTCTTGAAGAATTTTCCACAGTTTATTGTGATCCACACAGTCAAAGGCTTTGGCATAGTCAATAAAGCAGAAATAGATGTTTTTCTGGAACTCTCTTGCTTTTTGGATGATCCAGCAGAAGTTGGCAATTTGATCTCTGGTTCCTTTGCCTTTTCTAAAACCAGCTTGAACATCTGGAAGTTCCCGGTTCACGTATGCTGAAGCCTGGCTTGGAGAATTTTTAGCATTACTTTACTAGCATGTAAGATGAGTGCAATTGTGCAGTAGTTTGAGCATTCTTTGGCATTGCCTTTCTTTGGGATTGGGATGAAAACTGACCTTTTCCAGTCCTGTGGCCACTGCTGAGTTTTCCAAATTTGCTGGCATATTGAGTGCAGCACTTTCACAACATCATCTTTTAGGATTTGAAATAGCTCAACTGGAATTCCATCACCTCCACTAGCTTTTTCATAGTGATGCTTTCTAAGGCCAACTTGACTTCACATTCCAGGATGTCTGGCTCTAGATGAGTGATCACACCATCGTGATTATCTGGGTTGTGAAGATTTTTTTGTACAGTTCTTCTGTGTATTCTTGCCACCTCTTCTTAATATCTTCTGCTTCTGTTAGGTCCATACCATTTCTGCCCTTTATCAAGCCCATCTTTGCATAAAATGTTCCCTTGGTATCTCTAATTTTCTTGAAGAGATCTCTAGTCTTTCCCATTCTGTTCTTTTCCTCTATTTCTTTGCATTGATCACTGAAGAAGGCTTTCTTATCTCTTCTTGCTATTCTTTGGAATTCTGCATTCAGATGCTTATATCTTTCCTTTTCTCCTTTGATTTTCACTTCTCTTCTTTTCACAGCTATTTGTAAGGCCTCCCCAGACAACCATTTTGCTTTTTTGCATTTCTTTTCCATGGGGATGGTCTTGATCCCTGTTTCCTGTACAATGTCACGAACCTCATTCCATAATTCATCAGGCACTCTATTTATCAGATCTAGGCCCTTAAATCTATTTCTCACTTCCACTGTATAATCATAAGGGATTTGATTTATATCATACCTAAATGGTCTAATGGTCAGGGTCACTCAAAACAAAGTTAATTCCTCTTCTAATTGATAACTCTTTGTGGTAGACTGACTAATATCCCCTACCCTCTGCCAGAAGTTATCCACATCCTCATTCTCAGAAGTTGTGAATGTTATCTTATATGGCAAAAGTGACTTTGCAGGTCTAATTAAGAATCTTGAAATGGGTAGACTATCCTGGATCCTTCAAGTGGACCTACATATAATTACAATATTCTTAAAAGGCAGAGAGAGGGGGATATTTGCCTATAGAGGAGAGGGCAAACTGATGATGAACACAGAGACTGGAGTGATGTGCTTTGAAGAAAAGGGAAGGAACCACCATCCAAATGATGAAGTGAAAGTTGCTCAGTCGTGCCTCCCTCTTTGCAACCCCATGGGCTATTCTCCATGGAATTCTCCAGGCCAGAATCCTGGAGTGGGTAGCCTTTCTCTTCTCCAGGGTGTCTTCCCAACCCAGGGATTGAACCTAGGTCTCCCACATTGCAGGCAGATTCTTTACCCACTGAGTCACAGGGAAGCTCCCAAGAGATGAAGGTGGCTTCTAGAAGCTGGAAAAGGCAAATTAATGGATTCTTTCTCCAGAGCTTCTAAAAAGATCCTACTCTGCCTAGATTTTGACTTTAGCCAAGTGAATCAGATCTCAGACTTATGAAATTCAGAACTCTAATAGTAAAAATGTGTGCTGTTTTAAAGGCTTAAGCTTTTAAAGGTTTAATTCCACTAAGGCCTTGGTAATCTTTTACAGCAGTGTCAGGAAACAAAAAGTTACTTCAAATAGTTGAAGAGCATTATAGCTTCTCAAGCCTCTCAATAAAGAATCATGTAGCCCAGAAGGATTGAGACTCTTGTTTAAAAATATTTAAGCAAAAAGCAGTGGTACTTCCTGGTGCCCAGCATCATCCAACTTATATAAATATCACTGTTCTAAAATGGTTCCCTATGTTTTGCTTATTTGATTTTGAGGTGGGTTTTCCCAACTAAAGCCTATCAAGTCATATTTATGATGTCAGATTTCTATCCTGTCTGGTCTTGGGAACTTTCTCCAACTCTGAGAAAATAAAGGAAAACAGAAATACCGATGGATGGTACCAGCATCCGTGGCTCCACTGCTATAGACTATTTCAAAGTTCTCTTTAACTGAAACTTAGCTCTTTTGTTCTAAGAAGTTCAGCAGGCTGCATAACTGCCTTCTGCTAAAGAGCTTTAAATAATCCCTGCCCCAAACTATTTTTGGTATCCAGGACAATAGATTATTATAGGCAAAAGGAAAAATTCAGGGCAGTACTCCAAAAATAGGCCATCTTATTTTAAAATGAATTATCTGTTACTTGGTCCCAGGGTATCTTGCAGGGACAAAAAAAATTCCCCAAGGGAGCAAAGCAAGGACCTTGATGGCATTTTGGGCAGCAAGTTTCATTTTCTTCTATTTTTTTCATTATTTAAGTTTGATCAATTTCCTGTGTTCATTTACATAAGTTTACATCTTACCATGTTCTCCCAATAACTGGATAGTCTGGCAATTTCAACTTAGCACTCCTAATATAGCTCTTGTATTTTTTTTTTAGCAAAGTCCAAAATGGTAAGAAAATTCCAAGTCTCAGCATCTATGTTCTCTACTTTGCTGTATTATTTGTGTTTTAATAGATGTATGAATTGATATATATTATTATTATTATATCATTTGCAAACAGAGATACAGCAGCAACATCATAATTCCACAGTTGCCAGTTTTATGCTAAATACTTTTGTTGGTGTCTCTAATTATTCTATATATAGGCAAGTTACATTTCTTTCACTATTTATATTCTCTCAGAAAAACAAATTCAATTGAATTTACACCAACTTGCATTTGTGGAGCAAATACAATGTATTAATACTACCAGACAACATGCCAGACACTGGTTATAAAAGTGGCATGCACATGTTCCCCTTATTAAAGAGCTCACAGGCAAGAAAGTGATAGAAATATCAGAAGAAACCCATCCCAAATGTGAGAATAATGTAACTACAGATGTAAAAGGACAAATAAAGAGGGAATCTTTTCTCTTTGGAAAGGGGAAGGGGAAGCTAGAGCAAAGACGTCTTTGGTTTGGGCTCAGGGCTTTTGTTTTGTAGGACATTTTGTTTTGAGGGGACCAGGTTTCTGTTTTGTTTACAGGGCCAAGAATGCAATAGGGAAGTATATTTCAGAAGCTAACAAATGGATCAAAGACAATACAAATGCCTGGTATATTTGGGGGGAAAGCATCCACATTACTAGGAGTACAGATATCACCTCATTGTAAGCCCTTCAGAAAAAGTGCTAAAGGTAAGCAAAGCCAAGAGTGCAAGGAGTGTTTTAGACTATATTTATCCACTTCCTTGTTTCAAATGTATAGATATACATGAACACACAGGCAGAAACATTAGACTCTTCATCTTCCAACACCTTCATCTTCAGGCCAGTTTCTCTGCTTCCATGTGCAGGAATGAAGAAAGGAGACAGAACAGATAGGAAAAAAAAAAAAAAAAGTTGGGCTGGAAATCAAAAGCTTAAATTCATACCTAAGCCACTACCTATTAGTGACTGTATTTTCCATTTTGATCTTCCCAGGGCTTCAGTTGCTATTGAAGAATGGAAATAGAAATGAAAATAACTTCCCTGCCCACTTTGTCAGGTGATTGTACATGTCAATCGTGAAAAATGAGCTGTCAGTTCTGAAATCTCATTAAGTATTAGTTTCTTTATGTGTATTACCTCTAATTCTTATAACAGTTGGTGAAGTGAGATGCATTTATCTCATTTTTCAAATGATTAAAGAGAAATAAATAAGATTTTTTCTATCTGTATTGAGATGTAATTGACATAAAATATTGTAAAAGTTTAAGAAATACAGTGTGTTGATTAGATACACTTACATACTGCAGAATGATTACCATCATAGTGTTTGTTAATACCTCCATCATATCACATAATTACCTTTTTTGTATATGTGTGGTAAGAACATTTAAGATCTACTCTCTTAGCAACTTGTAAGAATAATATAGTACTGTTAACTATAATGACCATGTTGTATATTAGATTTCTAGAACTTATTCATCTTATCACTGAAAAGTTTATATTCTTTCACCAGTATTTCCCCATTTCTCCCACCCTGATAACAATCATTTTATTTTCTGTTTCTATGAATTGCACATATATGTGATACATGCAATATTTGTTCTTCTCTCTCTGACTTACTTCCCTTATCCTAATATCCTTAAAGTTCATCCATGTTTTTGTGAAAGATGAAATTTCCTTTTTTCTCATGATTGAAAATATTCCATTCTATGTATGTGTGTGTGTGTGCATGTATGTATGTATGTATGTGTGAAATTACAAAAACCTGACTAGCCAAAGCAATCCTGAGAAAGAAAAAAAAAAAAAACAAAACACTGGAGGCATCATACTTCCTGATTTCAGGCTGTGTTACAAAACAATAGTAATCAAAACAGTGTGGTATTAGCATAAAAACAGATACATAGACCACTGGAACAGAACAGAAAGCCCAGACATAAACCCATGTGTATGCCAAACTAATTTTTGACAAAGGGTGCAAAAAATATATGATGAGGAAAGGACTGTCTCTTCAATAAATGATGTTGGGAAAACTGGATATCCAAATGCAAAAGAAAGAAACTAGACCCCTATTTTACACATTTGAACAATTAACTCAAAATGAGTCAAAGACTTGAATATAAAACCAGAAACTAAAATTTCTAAAAAACATATAGAAAAAGCTCTGACATTGGTCTAGGTAATTATTTTTCTAGAAGTACAGACAATGAAAGCAAAAATAAACAAGTAGGACTATATCTAACTAAAGAGCTTCTGCACAGTAAAGGAAATGATAAATAATTTGAAAAAGCAGCCAATGGAATGGGAAAAGACGTATCAGGCCATATGTCTGATAAGGGGTTAATATCCAAAATGCATAAAAAACTCATATACCTCAGTAGCAAAAATAAATAGTCCAATTTTAAAAAGAGAAAAGGACCTGAATAGACATTTTAAAAAAAGATATACAGTTGGCCAATATGTATATGAAAAGGTGCTCAGTATCAGTAATTATCAGGGGAATGCAAATCAAAACCACAGTGTGATACCTCACATCTCTTGGATGACTATTATCAAAAAGAAAAGAATAACAATTGTTTTTAAGGATATAGAGTAAAGGCAACTGTAGGTGGGAATGTAAATTGGTACACTTGTGAAAAACAGTATGGAGATTTCTCAAAAAATTAAAAATTTAAACTTACATATTATTCAGCTTTTTTCTTTCTCAAGATTACTTTGGCTAATACAGGGTCTTTTGCAGTCCCATACAAAATTTAGGATTTTTTTTCTATTTCTGTGGGAAAAAAAGCTATTTGAATTTTGATTGGGGATTACATTGAATCTGCCAGTTGCTTTAAATACTGTAGACATTCTTCCAATCCATGAAAATAGAATCTTTCCAATTATTTGTGTCTTCTTTAATTTTTTTCATCAATGTCTGGAGAGATAACCATTTAAGAAATGTTTCTTTGTTTGCTGAAGTCATGTGGAACTCCTAATTGAAAGCCACACTGGCTATCACAACAGACTATCTAGGGACCTGTCCTTTGAATGGCAGCAACAAAACCTGGGGTGCAGCTGTGTTAAAAGTCCTTCCAGAGAGATACTAGTGGCTCAAAGTGGCCCGTTTTGATGCAGATTTTCTTGTTTAACCAATGTATAGGAGTCACTTGGTTTCTGTATTTCTTTCAGAGGGAATCACTTCACATTTAGTGTGTCTTTGGGAGAAGTTCAGGAGCCTCCTATATTGCTATCTTTAAAGAACATCTTCAGAAATAAATGAGATTAAATATTTGTTTCCAAAGCTGTAGACTTAGATAGTAATGATTTTGGACCTGAACTTACTCAGATTGGTTCAAAAATTGGTGCTTATTTCTTCTTACTCACAGATGACCAAATGAGATGAAGTATTTTGTTGTTTTGTGTGAGGTGAAGCAATCTTGAAAAGTAGGTACTATAAATGTTGCTTGACTGATTACTGAGATTGTTCAGAGATTCTGCACTTTGAGAGTTTAAAATTGTCAGATGAAATCATCAGTTGAATACAAAACTACAATGTAACCAGAAGGTTTTTTCATACTACACCCTGGGCTGTAGCCTTTGGTACAGACTTTTCACTCCTGATTTGTCCACCACATTTAAAATATGATTGAATGTTTAAATTCAATCTACATAGGTCTAAATTACCTAGTAGGGGTTCATACCATTGCTGAGAGTCTAAGAATCTGATAGTCTAGGGGCATGGTAACCACTAACAATGATCACCAAGTGAGTAAGTCATTTTCTTTTCAATTTTCTTTCAGTATATTTGGATTACATGAGAGAAGGAATCTTATTTTTGTGGTATTTTTATTTAACATCTCCTTAATACTTGATAGTCTCTTTTTTTCAAAGAAAGCCGAAATTCAGGCTCAAATCTTTCAGTGGGAAAGTTTATCTCCTTAATTCTTTTTTATAAGATAGAATCTGTTTTTATTTTCTTAGTTGTTAAATATCTTCTATGAATGGCAACTAAGTCTGATTTTCTAGGTAATGATATGTCATTTACTTTTCTAATAAATTTATTTTAGTAAAAAAAAGGTCAGTTAATTCAAATAAATATCATGTAAATAATAGCTCACATGGTACTCAGTTATGGCAAAAAAATCATTAAGATGGTTCACAAATGATGAAGTACATGAAATTATAGTTTATTCCAACCCCCTCAAATTATAAATACAAGTCTTAAGTGAAGGTTAGTTTGGGGCAAAAAATAGAACTACTTCTGCTACCCTCTGTCTTTGTTGTCTCCATTAACCAACCTACCTCCCCAAGTTCTGAAGATTTTCTCTTCCTTTTCCATTCTTTTTTTCCTCTAACACTTAATTTTATACTGGCAAGTTGTTTCTTTTACTGGAATTTCAGTGGTATTTGTATTTATTGTATCTGATTCACACTGTTGGTTAAGTACATGTTAACTTGATTGTCAAGAAGCCATCCCATCATTTAAACCATATAAAGGTTTACATTCAATTGGAATCCACATGTTCTTTACTGAAGATATTTTTATTTTATTAATAAATAATAGTAAAGCTTAGAATATTATTTTAATATTGACAAGTTAAAAACAGTACTTATGCTTGATTTTAAGGAACTCAACTAAATTGGATCATATTTTTTTAATATCAGGAGTGGTAGTAGCCTAACATAAATGCTATGAACATAAATGCAGTTTAATTCAATTAATGTTTGTTAAGTGCCAACTATTTGCCAGTCACTGTGCTCAGCACTGAAGATACAAGAGAAATTTAATATCCTAATAACTATAATTTACTGGGCATGTTTAATTTATCATGCCATTTACTTCTTTCAATGGCCGTCTAAGATAGAATACTGTTACCCCTATTTTATAGATGAAGGAACTTGGGTTCACAAGGTTTAGATAACTCATCTAATGGCATACAGCCAGCAAGTGCCAAGATTAGAGTTTTAATCTGTTTGAGGCTAATCCTCATGTTCTTTATATTCACTGTTTTACCTGTGAGAGTCCCAAACTTGAGTAGCTTATAATTTAACCAGATTCATATGTGGTTTCTGCCCTCAAAACACTAACTGTTTGGGAAGGGAAAAACTCAAAATATCAAAAAGGAAGAAAAATAATTTATAATGTTCCAAGTGAATATAATATCCGTATACATGGCCAGTGTTCAAAGCTACATTGAAGTTGAACACATTGGAAGACTTCTTCTGCCTCAACTGGCCAGGAAGTCTAGGGTTCAAAGAAGCAAAGATGATTTGAAAAGGTGTTTAATGCAGATCAATGGAAATGTGCAAATGAATAGAAGATTAGAAGAGAGAAGCCAGGGGATGTTAAATAGTCCATTACAGTTAGAGCAGAGAGTATACATTAATAAGCACAGGGACAAGAATGGAAAGGTTGATGGGTAGGTCATGAAGCGCTTGAATGGCAGGCTTTGGGTTTTATTCTAGAGTCAAGGGATCTATGGAAGGTTCTTGAGCAGAGGAAAAGTGTGAAGATAGTGCTTTAAGAAGATCCATCTTGCACCTGCATGCAGGTTAAGGCAGGAGGGGAAAGGAATGAGGAACCAGAAGCATGGAATTGTAGTAGCGTGATGAGGAAAGTTTGGAATGGGAGGTAGCCAAGGATGAGAAAATATCGGACACCTCTATCTATTTATTAATCACTCATAGATTATACATCCAAGGCTCCCTCCAGGCTCTGGATCTCTAGGTCTCCTCTTTAGAAGAAGGCCACGGTAAGGAGATTGGGGAAGTGGTGAGTGAAATTCCCACCAAGACATGATTACAAGAGGAAACAAAGTAAAATATCTTAAGATAGTGTGATTCAGGGATAAGTAAAACACCAATGCAGGTAATGCTAAAGGCACTATAGAGAACTAGGAGGAGGAGATGGAAAATCCTTGCAGTCATATAAAACCATATAAGCACAGACTCAGTTCAGTTCAGTCGCTCAGTTGTGTCTGACTCTTTGCGACCCCATGAATCGCAGCACGCCAGGCCTCCCTGTCCATCACCAACTTCCGGAGTTCACTCAGACTCATGTCCATTGAGTCAGTGATGCCATCCAGCCTTCTCATCCTTGGTCGTCTCCTTCTCCTCCTGCCCCCAATCGTTCCCAGAATCAGAGTCTTTTCCAATGAGTCAACTCTTTGCATGAGGTGGCCAAAGTACTGGAGTTTCAGCTTTAGCATCATTCCTTCCAAAGAAATCCCAGGGCTGATCTCCTTCAGAATGGACTGGTGGGATCTCCTTGCAGTCCAAGGGACTCTCAAGAGTCTTCTCCAACACCACAGTTCAAAAGCATCAAATCTTTGGCTCTCAGCTTTCTTCACAGTCCAACTCACATCGATACATGACCACTGGAAAAACCATAGCGTTGACTAGACAGACCTTTGTTGGCAAAGTAATGTCTCTGCTTTTGAATATGCTATCTAGGTTGGTCATAACTTTTCTTCCAAGGAGTAAGCGTCTTTTGATTTCATGGCTGCAGTCACTATCTGCAGTGATTTTGGAGCCCCAAAAAATAAAGTCTGACACTGTTTCCACTGTTTCCCCATCTATTTCCCATGAAGTGATGGGACCAGATGCCATGATCTTCGTTTTCTGAATGTGGAGCTTTAAGCCAACTTTTTCACTCTCCTCTTTCACTTTCATCAAGAGGCTTTTTAGCTCCTCTTCACTTTCTGCCATAAGGGTGGTGTCATCTGCATAGCTGAGGTTAATTGATATTTCTCCCGGCAATCTTGATTCCAGTTTGTGCTTCTTCCAGTCCAGCCTTTCTCATGATATACTCTGCATAGAAGTTAAATAAGCAGGGTGACAATATACAGCCTTGATGGACTCCTTTACCTATTTGGAACCAGTCTGTTGTTCCATGTCCAGTTCTAATTGTTGCTTCCTGACCTGCATATAAGTTTCTCAAGAGGCAGGTCAGGTGGTCTGGTATTCCCATCTCTTTCAGAATTTTCCACAGTTTCTTGTGATCCACACAGTCAAAGGCTTTGGCATAGTCAATAAAGCAGAAATCGATGTTTTTCTGGAACTCTCTTGCTTTTTCCATGATCCAGCGGATGTTGCCAATTTGCTCTCTGCTTCTTCTGCCTTTTCTAAAACCAGCTTGAACATCTGGAAGTTCACGGTTCATGTATTGCTGAAGCCTGGCTTGGAGAATTTTTAGCATTACTTTACTAGCATGTGAGATGAGTGCAATTGTCCGGTAGTTTGAGTATTCTTTGGCATTGCCTTTCTTTGGGATTGGAATAAAAACTGACCTTTTCCAGTCCTGTGGCCACTGCTGAGTTTTCCAAATTTGCTGGCATATTGAGTGCAGCACTTTCACAGCATCATCTTTTAGGATTTGAAATAGCTCAACTGGAATTCCATCACTTTCACTAGCTTTCTTTGTAGTGATGCTTTCTAAGGCCCATTTGACTTCATATTCCAGGATGTCTGGCTATAGGTGAGTGATCACACCATCGTGATCATCTTGGTCATGAAGATCTTTTTTTGTACAGTTCTTCTGTGTATTCTTGCCACCTCTTCTTTATATCTTCTCTTTCTGTAAGGTCCATACCATTTCTGTCCTTTATCAAGCCCATCTTTGCATGAAATGTTCCCTTGGCATCTCTAATTTTCTTGAAGAGATCTCTAGTCTTTCCCATTCTGTTCTTTTCCTCTATTTCTTTGCATTGATCACTGAGGAAGGCTTTCTTATCTCTTCTTGCTATTCTTTGGAACTCTGCATTCAGATGTTTATATCTTTCCTTTTCTCCTTTGCTTTTCTACACAAAGAGAAATGAGTGTGCCTGTGTGTGTGCACACATGTGTGTATGCAAACAATCTTTGTTCTGTAGCTTTCTGAAAGTCTTGCTGAAACCAGGACTGAGGAAAAATATCATTTCAGATCTTTGGAATTCTGCCTCAATAAGGTATTATCTGAAATGTTTTTGCTGCATATTGCCAGAAAAGTATTATGTGGTTTGAAATGGAAACCTGTTCTGACATGTAACTGCTGTTTAGTAATTTGTAGTAATTTGCAGTTGTGTATATTTTGTATTTGCCTTATTATATGACTGGTCATTTATGAACCATAATTAGGACCTAGTAAGCTATAAATAAGGTAGATTTTAATTTTGACAAATTCTTTAGTGATTACCCCTGGCACAATAGCTACACTTGCATGAGCTTCTTAAATAAAAACTGCATGATGATCTTTCCATCTGTCAAAGTCACATAATTAAAAGCATCAGCAGTGCATAGAATTAGCACTTCAGGTTTTGTTCACAGGTTTGGACAGCATCCATCTTCAGTTTGACAGATGGAATTGTTTTTTCTTTATTTCTCCATTTTTCTCTTGTTTCTGTGGCTATGTAAGTCCCTATTGAGGGCCCCTGGGAAGACTAAGAAACAGGGACCTGAGATAATTGACTACAGGCAGGATCCATTACCTTGCTTCATTATTTATCACCAGACGTAAGCTGAGACTGTGTTCCATTAAAGAGGGTATCAATCTGCCCTGTTATCCCTGTGGCATGGGAGAAAGCTATTATAAGGGCACACAAGGACACTTGGCATTCTCTAAGATGGAAAGGTGAATTATTTGCTTCTTGGTGGCATTTTGTGAGCATCTGCTATATACTTGACTGTTAGAGTTACTAACTACAGAGTCATCACTTTCACCTGCATATTCTAGCTCTAGTTGTCACATTAAATAATAATAATAATAGCCAGCATTGGGCTTCCCTGGGGGCTCAGATGGTCAAGAGTCTGCCTGCGGTGCAGGAGATCTGGGATTGATCCCTGGGTCGGGAAGATACCCTGAAGAAGGAAATGGCAACCCACTCCAGTGTTCTTGCATGGAAAATCTCATGGACGGAGGAGCCTGGCAGGCTACAGTCCACGGGGTCACAAAGAGTCGGACGTGACTGAGAGACTTCACTCTCACTTTTCAGTCAGCATTGTGAATGCTGTCATGGGCACAATCCTCATGCATTTTTGCATTTTATAGATGAAGAACATACAGAGAGCTAAAATCTTGCCCAAAGTTTATACTTAGTAACAGAACCAAGATTTGACTCTCTACTCAAAATAGCCTACATAAGTAGAAAAGTAGTTGGTAGAGAGTCTTTTTTCTTTCCCGAACATGGAAGAACCTCATAAAGAGAATAGAAAATTAATAAATAATTATTTGACTCAAAGTGTAAATACAACCAATATTCAAATAAGTAGAGGATTGTGTTCTAAAATGTATTTGTAAATTAGCTGTTTGGCATTTATTCACAAAATGATATGATGTCTGGGATATCTTTCAAAATAGTGGGAGAGAGTGAAGACGCAGTAAGATTGGTCATGAGTTAATAATTGTTAAAGTTGGTGATAGTTACATACAGGTTTATAATACTGTTCTCTCTATATTTGTATATGTTTAAATTTTTTCATAATAAAAATTCTTTGAAGAAACTGATGAAAACCTAGCAGCTTCTCTTTGGAGACATGTATGGCTACATATACATAAATGTGTATATGGACCATTACACACAAAATTCTCAAGAACCTTTGTAGCATAGAGTAATAAGATAGATAAAATAGATGGATGGATAAATAGATAGTGATTTTTTGTAAGGAATTGGCTGGGGACCAAGTGGAGACAATGGTATAAGTTGTATCCCATGTCTAAGTCTGAAGGCAGTAGAAGTCTAATGTCCCAACTCTGTCAGAAAGCAAATATTCTCACTTTTCCTTTTGTTCTCTATTTAGGCCCTCAGTGGTTTGGATGGTGCCAACCCACATTGGGGAAGGCAATCTGCTTTACTCTGTCTACCAATTCAAATGTCAATTTCATTCCACAGACACATCTAGTTTAATCAAGTATTTGGACACCCAAAGGCTCAATCAGGTTGACACATGAAGTTAATCATCACAGTCTTAATAAATCATAATACATCCAGAAGCAAAAACAAAAAGAAGAACCAAGCAAACAATTACCTAATGAAATTTAAGATCCCTCAATTAATCCATGATCACAAGGAACTTGATAGATATGCTGGTACTTATATCCATAGACACCAAGTTTAAAATCCCTGAATGGAAAGCTGTCAACTTACCTTATGTTAGCTGTATCTGAGACATAAGTAATTGGTTTTCCTTACAGCCTCAACTACTACTTCTTCCTCCTTTCCTCTCTCTTCCTCTGAAACTCCCTTCATTCTTTCCTTCCTTCCAGAAAAATTCATTGATCAAATCCTAGCAGGTATAGTGCTAGGCACTAGGAATAAAAGGTACTAGGAATCAGAAACATTGTCCTAGTGAGAATCACTTTTATAATTTCTATGCAAAAAAGTCTTAGAAGTAAAAACTGGTTGAAAGAAGGGCAGGACATTTGTCTTGAATCTTTTTTTGTGCAACACTTGACATACCACTGATGAAATGCCAATTGTGCGTATCAAGTAATGCAGGGAGATGTTAAATAGTACATAACCACCTTCCCATCCTTTGATACTGTCCATGGCCCTGCCCTTCACCCCAAAATCTAGTGAGGAAGATAGACAGTAAATAAATAAATCACTGCTAATTGTGGTAAATACTATGGAGAAAAATACCTGTATCAAAATATAATAACAAAGCTTAATTTATATTGGGAGGTCTTTAAGGCTCTATCTTCAAATGTAGCCACGTTCTAAGTAGTAGAGGTTAGGACTTCAATTACATGAGTTGTAGGAGGACACAATTCAGCCCCTAGTGAATTCTCACTAGGACAAGAATGGTCATCCAGAAAAAAAATGGGTGGAAGTGGGATAGGAAATTATGTTGTAATTTTGGTGGCAAAGTACAAGGAAACTTCTGATAACTTCTGGTTCCTCTAACATGTCTTATGCAATGTCATTAGCAAAGAAATGGCAATGATGGGAGGTCAGAGGAGAATAGAGAAGATATGAACTGGAAGTTACTATGGTTGGAAGATCAAGTTTATTTTAAGAAGAGATTTCTGGATGAAACTGGAGCCGATTATACAGAGTGAAGTAAGCCAGAAAGAAAAACACCAATACAGTATACTAATGCATATATATGAAATTTAGAAAGATGGTAACGATAACCCTGTATGCAAGACAGTAAAAGAGACACAGATGTATAGAACAGTCTTTTGGACTCTGTGGGAGAGGGAGAGGGTAGGATGATTTCGGAGAATGGCATTGAAACTTGTGTAATATCATATAAGAAATGAATCGCCAGTCTAGGTTTGATGCAGGATACAGGATGCTTGGGGCTGGTGCACTGGGATGACCCAGAGGGATGGTATGGGGAGGGAGGGTGGAGGGGGGGTTCAGGATTGGGAACACGTGTACACCCGTGGCAGATTCATGTTGATGTATGGCAAAACTAATACAATATTGTAAAGTAATTAGCCTCCAATTAAAATAAGTAAATTTTTTAAAAAAGAGATTTCTGGGCAGTGTCAAGGACTAAGGTGAGACAAATGAACAATCTAAGTCTATCCAGCAGTGTAGTTTTTCTCTGCCATGTACATAGCTGCTCTGGTGAAGGTTCAACAAATATGAGTGATGGGTTCATTCAGAATGGGATTTTGTCAGGGAGATGTGTTACAGAGGAGAGGGGTCAGGGGACTCATTGTGATACTGGGCTGTGGAATCCAGGCTAGATAACTATGGAGATGAAGGAAGGTAGAGCATAATGGCTATTAAGGAAATAGAGAAATCAGTTAATTAGAAGTAGGAAATGTATTTAGTGATATTGTATCCTCTTGGCTGCTGGACACCCAGAAATACCTACCTTATCCACAGACCAAAAGCTCTAAAATAGGCCCTGCTGCCATCTTATCTATAGAGATGAATGTATCTTCCCAGAAAGGTTATTTCACTTCAAACCCCTTAATCCAGAGGCTGAAAAATTCCCATTGTCTCCCCAAATAGTATCAAGATAGGAAAATTCAAATCACTTTTCCATATTGCTGAGCATATTGAAGACTCCTAGACCTAACTTCCTACCTTCACCCTGCTCTTCATGCCTCATTACTTACTGGTTTAAGTGGTGTCTAAAATAGCTCTGAAGTACTTACTACAATTGGTTATCAGAGATTTGGGAAAGTGGAGGTTGGTGCTGAGAAACTTTGCTTGTGCTAAGACTAAAGATCTAAATGTCAAATGCTAATAGAAATTCACCAAAGGATTTGCTTAAAAAATGGCAAAATTCATTATTTTCAGAATTTTAATTGGTTGTTGTTTAAACTTTCTGCATTAAACTGCTCTCCGCATCAAAAACACATACAAGATTTATTTTGCACAAGTATGTCAAGTAATGCTTTTTGACCAAACCAAGCAGACTTAACTTAATGACTATAGTGATGGGCCTAGTCCCAATTGCATTAATTGGTAAAATATTTATGACCCACAGTATCATAATGTATGTGCAAATATAAGTGGAATGTTGAGTGACCCAGATAACACTGAAAGTGCCTTGTCTAGGATTGGATTAATTCTACTAGACATTGTTCTTTGATGCTTTTTGGGCCTAAGGACAACTGAACAGAAACTCCAAAGAAGGGACAGGAAAGAAAAAGCTGGGAAAACCCCCTCAAGAATGTATGCCTAAAATTTGCACTTAGCAGCTCAACTTCACACAGAAATGAGAAAAGGATATCAATCTATGGCTTGCCTACTCTGTGTCAGGTCCTTTTACATCAGTCATTCTGTTATATTATAACAATAATATTGCAAGGTAGATGTTTACTGATTAGAAAACTAAACTTAGCAAGGATAAATGACTTACCCAAGGTCAAATGCTTAGTAACTGGCAAGCTATGATTCCAACTTAACTTTTTCTGGTTCATGAAACTCTGTCCCCACCCTGTACTTCTTCAAGAACAGCCCCCTTCCTACTATCATACCTGTTATTCTGTCTACCCCTTGAGAATTTGTGCTTCCCTGGTGGCTCAGACGGTAAAGCGTCTGCCTGCAATGTGGGAGACCTGGGTTCGATTCCTGGGTCAGGAAGTTCCCCTGGAGAAGGAAATGGCAATCCATTCCAGCACTCTTGCCTGGAAAATCCCGTGGACGGAGGAGCCTGATAGGCTGCAGTCCATGAGGTCGCAAAGAGTTGGACATGACTGAGTGACTTCACTTTCACTTTCACTTTCAAGGTTGTTTGTAATGTTCCTTGAATGCATTTTCACCTAGAAAAAAATGTTGGAGGGGAAATACACAGTACATGTTCAAAATTGTCCACATAATTCCCATTGTGTCTCTTGAGAAAATGGCCTATTGGACTAGATCATATTCAATTCATTTATTAATTATGGCTTCACCATTTCCACTAAGGACATGAGGAACTGACAAATTAGCCAATAATCCTGATTATTAATTTATTTGAATCTCATTTATTTTAACAATAAATTCAAAATATTTGACTTGTGATCATCATTTAAAAATATTTAAGAATGAATAAGATAATATACACTAAAAACTATGGAGTGTTTATAAGAAAAGTAGTAAGCAAAATCCAATAGTAGCTTTATTAATAACGTCAAACATCTGCTATATTGTACAGGCCTTCCTACTGAAAATACAGGAGCCTTGGCAACCCCTGGGAGGTAGTGAGAAATATAGAAGATCAGGCCTCCCTGAGTCAGAATACACAGTTTAACAACATCACTAGTCTCTGTGTAGGAACATTAACATTTGAGAAGCATTGTTCTAATATATTTACTTTCAGTAACCAGCATGTAAGTGTACATGGAATCACTCTTGCTGGAGGAATTTTTGAAATAGAAGAAAGAATAAGAGTTTAGGTGTCAGACTGGTGTTAACACTTCCTAGTTTTTCGACTTTGGGCAAGTTTTTTTTTTTTTTTTTTTTTCCATTGAAAGAAAATTGCTTTACGATGTTGTGTTGGTTTCTGCTGTACAACAATGCAGATGAGCAATAATTATACAAATATCCCTTCCCTCCTGAGCCTCCCTCCCCTCCTCACACCCCGCAGTTCTTGGTCATCACAGAGCACCAGGCTAGGCTCCCTGTATTATAAAGCAACTTCTCACCAGCTATCTATTTTATACATGACAGTGTATCTATATTGATGCTACTTTCTCCATTCTTCCCACTGTCTCCTTACTCTACTATGTTCATCATCTATTCTCTGTATATGCATTTCCATTTCTTCCCTGCACATGGTTTATCAGTACCATTTTTCTAGATATCATATATATGTGTTAACATGTGGTATTTATTTTTCTTTTTCTGCCTTACTGCACTCTGTGTAACCAGCTCTAGATTCATCCACATCACTAAAACTGACTCCAACTCATTCTTTTTTGTGGTTGAGTAATATTCCATTGTATATGTACCACATCTTCTTCATCCATTTATCTCTAGATAGACATCTAGATTTCTTCCATGTCCTGCTGCTAAGTCACTTCAGTCATGTCTGACTCTGTGTGACCCCAGAGACGGCAGCCCGCCAGGTCCCCTGTCCCTGGGATTCTCCAGGCAAGAACAGTAGAGTGGGTTGCCATTTCCTTCTCCAGTGTATGACAGTGAAAAGTGAAAGTGAAGTCGCTCAGTCGTGTCTGACTTGTAGCGACCCCATGGACTGCAGCCTACCGGGCTCCTCTGCCCATGGGGTTTTCCAGGCAAGAGTACTGGAGTGGCTTGCCATTGTCTTCTCCGTTTCATGTCCTAGCTATTGTAAATAGAGCTATAATGAACATTGGGGTACACGTGTATTTTAGAATTGTGGCTTTCTCAGCGCATATGGCCACTAGTGGGATTCCTGGATCGTATGCATTCCTTTTTATGGCTGAGTAATATTCCATTGTACATATGACCATAGCTTCTTTATCCATTCATCTGTCAATGGATATAGAGGTTGCTTTCATGTCCTGCTGCTGCTGCTGCTGCTAAGTCACTTCAGTCGTGTCTGACTCTGTGCGACCCCATAGTCGGCAGCCCACCAGGCTCCCCCATCCTTGGGATTCTCCAGGAAAGAACACTGGAGTGGGTTGCCATTTCCTTAGTGCTATAGTGAATGTTGGGGTACATGTGTCTTTTTCAGTTTTGGTTTGCTCAAGGTATATGCCTTGTAGTTGGATTCCTGGATCGTATGGTAGTTTTATTCCTACTTTTTAAAGGAATCTCCATATTATTCTCCATAATGGTTGTATCAGTTTACATTCCCACCAACAGTGTACAAGAGTTCCTTTTTCTCCGCATCATCTCCAGCATATATTGTTTATAGATTTTTTGATGATGGCCATTCTGACTAGTGTGAGGTAATACTTCATTGTAGTTTTGATTTGCATTTCTCTAATAATTAGTGAAGTTGAGCATCTTTTCATGTGTTTATTGGCCATCTGTATGTCTTCTTTGGATAAATGTTTTTAAATTTTTGATCCATTTTTTGATTGGGCTGTTTATTTTTCTGATATTGAGCTGTACGAGCTGCTTATATATTTTGGAGATTAATCCTTTGTCAATTGTTTCCTTAGCAATTATTTTCTCCCATGCTGAATGCTGTTTTTTAATCTTGTTTATTTCTTCATTTACAGTGCAAAGGCTTTTAAGTTTAATTAGGTCCCATTTGTTTATTTTTGTTTTTATTTCCATTACTCTAGGAGGTAGATCAAAGAGGATCTTGTGATTTATGTCAAAGAGCTTACTGCCTATGTTTTTCTCTAAGAGCTTTATAGTTTCTGGCCTTATATGTAAGTCTTTAATCCATTTTGTTTATTTTTGTGTGTGGTGTTAAGAGGTGTTCTAGTTTCATTGTTTTACATGTAGCTAGCTGTCCACTTTCCCTAGCACCACTTATTGAAGAGACTGTCTTATCTCCATTGTATATTATTGCCTCCTTTGTCAGATAAGGTACCCATAGGTGTATGGGTTTATCTCTGGGCTTTCAATCTTGTTCCATTGGTCTGTAATTCTGTTTTTGTGCCAGTCCCATACTGTCTTAATGACTATAACTTTGTAGTACAGTCTAAAGTCAGGAAGGTTGATTCCTCCAGCTCCATTCTTCTTTCTCAAGATTTCTTTGGCTATTTTGTGTTTCCATACAAATCATTAAATTTTCTGTGAAAAACACCATTGGTAGTTTGATAGGGTTTGCAATTGAATCTTTAGATTCAATTTGGGTAGTAGAATCATTTTCACAATATTGATTTTTCCAATGCAAGGACCTGGTATATCTCTCCATATGTTTGTGTCATCTTTGATTTCTTTATTAGTGTCCTATAGTGTTCTGCACACATGTCTTTTGTCTCTTTAGGTAGGTTTATTCCTAGGTATTTTATTCTTTTTGTTACTTTTTAAAAAATTTTTTTTGTTATTTTATTCTTTTTGTGGTGAATGGGATTGTTTCCTTAATTTCTCTTCCTGATTTTTCATTGTTACTGTATAGTAATGCAAAAGATTTCTGTGTATTAATTTTATATCCTGCAACTTTACTAAACTCCCAAACTCATTCTGCAAGGCCACCATCACCTTTATACCAAAACCAGATGAAGATATTAAAAAAAAAAATTGCAGGCCAATATCACTGATGAACATAGAAGAAAAAATCCTCAATATAATTCTAGCAAACAGAATCCAACAACACATTAAAAGGATCATACATCTTGATCAAGTGGGCTATATCCCAGGGATGCAAGGTCAATCAGTGTGGTATACCATATTAAAAAACTGAAAGGTAAAAACCATATGATCATCTTAATAGACACAGAGAAAGCTTTCAACAAAATTCAACACCCATTTATGATAAAAACTCTGCAGAATGTAGGCAAAGAAGAAACATACCTCATCATAATAAAAGCCGTATATGACAAACCAACAGCAATTATTATTCTCAATGGTGAAAAACAAGACAAAGTGCCCACTCTTACCACTGCTATTCAGCATGGTTTTGGAAGTCTTGGTCATGGCAATCAGAGAAGAAAAATAAATAAAAGGAATCAGATTGGAAAAGAAGAAGTAAAACTCTCACTGTTTGCAGATGACATGATACTGTACATAGAAAATCCTAGAGATGCCATCAAAAAATTACTTGTTGTTTAAATAACTTTTAAGTTATTTTACTCCACTCTTTAAGTCTGGGAGTCTTTACCTATAAAGATGAGAAAAATAAAAATGGGGCAGAGTGGAAACCAAAAGTAACACAGGCCAAAAAACAACAGGAAAAATGGATGACATAAGGTCTACTGGAATGGAGAAGTGGAGAGCAGATTTTGAAGAATACTTTGCACTTCATAGTTTATTAGAAATATATACCTGTATAATTTGGCTGACATTTAAGAACTAGAAGAGATTAATTTTGGCTAAGGTTTTACTATGACTTTTTGCCTTTAAGCAGCTTAAATTTTGGATAAATGGTCATATACTTTAGAACACCAAGAAAAATGGTGAAACAGAGGTGACTTAAGGATATACAATCAATTTAATGGAAAAGTTCATATGAGCAAAACAAAACAAAGTCTTACAAAAATACATCGACATAATATCTCTCTCACAATTACTCTTGTGATCTAATGAATTGAATTTTTTTCTATACCAAAGCCTATAGGTTTTAAAAATCCAGTTTGCTAAATTCTAATGAATAAAATTTACCAAAGATACTTTCTTTTTCAGGAAGAATAATGGTTTAATCAAAACATCTCTAATTTTTTTATCTATTAATGTGATTCCAAAAATGAGAAAATTAAGCAGAATTTCATCTATTTCAGCACTGATTAAACAAAACAAAAAGTTTGAAATTATAATATCAGATATACTGTTCATTTTCCAGACATGATTTTTTCATATTCTCCTGCCAAAATATGGATGATGCAAGTATTTCTTTGAATGATAGCATTATAGCAAATGTTTTTAAGGCAGTGTTTTTTAAATGAGAAACTAATTTTACACTCTTCCACTCTATCTGATATTATCCTTGTCCCACTTTTTTAATTGGAGTGTCTTGCACAAATGCATTTGCCTAGAGTTCCAGGTACAGGTAAATGGATGTCTCCAAAATAACATGAAAAATAAAGCTTTGCCATTGTTTGACATTGGCTGTTGGGACAAAAATATAATAATATGCTATATTTTTAATGGAGTTTACTGGGGTCAGCTTGGCTGTTGGCATGGGGACTCTTGTTTTTCTGACTAAAGGAGTCCAAGAAAATGAAACCTAACATATTTGAGCAAACCTTAGACGATCCTGTGCACAAAAATTTAAAACTAAAATGCCATTACACAGTACTGGCACCTATGCACATAAAGAAAAACAACAAAAACAACTTTGTGCAACTTATGGTGTTTGAGGTTTTTAAAAAGCTTCATTCTAATTTTAACAAATCATCATACTGTGTTTGCTCCTTGGAAAAAAGCTAGAACAGAAAAATGATTCAAATAAAAATGTTATATCAGAAAGTAGAGGAATCAGAGCAGGATTTATAGCACATATTTCAGAGAAAGTAAGGAGATTATAAAAATCTAAAACAATGCATAATTCATGATAAATCCTGGCATATTTGAAATGTCCTTGAATATTAATTAGGTGCCCAGATAGAAGTGAAAGTGACTTCACTTTCACTTTTCACTTTCATGCATTGGAGAAGGCAATGGCAACCCACTCCAGTGTTCTTGCCTGGAGAATCCCAGGGACAGAGGAGCCTAGTGGGCTGCCGTCTATGGGGTCGCACAGAGTCGGACACGACTGAAGCGATTTAGCAGCAGCAGCAGCAGCAGCAGCAGGAGCAGCCAGATAGAAGTTGCTATACTTTCTGTCGTATGATGAACTTCGAAAAGAAAACCTTTCATATTTGTATAATAATTCAGAAGTGTCTTACAAATTAAAAAAAGAAATATCCATTAGGGATTTTCCAAGGTAAAGTATGTGATCCTATGAAAAGACTAAATTGATGAGTTGGAGTACCTCATAAGAATGATTTTTGAATCACAAGTATATTTTATAGATTTTGGTAAAATGGGAAAGGTTGTGTCCTAATGATGATTATAAGCTGTTGATATGGGGCTTAAAATTATCAACAACAAATATATCATTTATCATTTAATATATCCACAACATAGATGCACCAGTTCCATTGCTCTGCAAAATCTGTGGACCAAAAGTAATCTCTCTTAGAAGTCTATTCCAGGTTTCACATTTCTGTGTGCTCACTAAATATTTTGAGATGAGTTTCCCCATAGCCCACAAGCACACCGAATTTAAACTCTATAGGCAAGCAGTAGTTGACTATGTCAGTTATGCAAATAACAGACTATAGCAACAAAATTGTATATGGCAAAGGAAATATTTCTTTCTGCAAATATCACTTGTACAATAATAAACCATCTATCTTTTAAGAATCGAAGAACTGTTAACATCTAAGTATTGATAGTGTTTGTTGAGAAATAATTTAGATAGAAGTAATTGTCTAGCAGAAAACAGGAGATTTAGACAGTTGGGTGGATTTAAAATTACCCAAAACAGAATGATTACTAATAATACTTAATAGATATTGCTGTTTTCCCTTACAATAATAGAGAAACCTCTGTTGTGATAATTGTTCCAGGTATTCATATAAATCAAGATAAATCAAATTCTCTTCAAATAAACCTTCTAAATATGAAGACTGAAATCAAGCAGTGATCGCTTTCATCATCACAGACATGTGCCACATTGTTCAGGATCCTGACTGTATCTCTTTCCTAAGGCTGCCAAAACAAAACCAGACTAAGTGGTTTAAAACAGCAGAAGTGCATTCTCTCACAGGCCAGAAGTCTGAAATTAAGGTGTTGGCAGGGCCATGATCTTTCTGAAGGCTCTGGGGGAGGATGCTTATTTGACTCTTCTAGTTTCTAGTGGCTGCTGGCATTCACTGTCTTGTTAATGCACCACCCCAATATCTCCATCTGTCTTCACATGGTCTTCTCTGTTTCTGAATCCAGATTTCTCTCTTCTCATAAGGACATCAGTCATTAGATTAGGGCCCGACTTAATCTGGTATAACCTTATTTCCAAATAAGGTCATATTTTGAGGTCCTAGTGTTATCTTTTTGAGCAAAACATAATTCAATCTATAACACTGGCCTAGTGTTAAGTAGTCTAGATATAGTCATTCACTATCCATTTACAATTATTTATTTGTATCTATTGAGTATCTATTCTATTATGCCAGGCACGGTTACAAATAAAATAGACGATACCCTTATTCTTAAAGAGTTTATGGTCTGCATTCAAACCAAATCCTATAGCTGCATATACTTTATATTTTAAAATTATATGTAGCTTATAATTTAGCAAAATCTTGTAATTCACATTTCTGTGATAAGTGTTCAAAATATCCTGCCATATATGCTAAGTTCAGTTCAGTTCAGTTCATTTCAGTTCAGTCGCTCAGTCGTGTCCGAGTCTTTGTGACCCCATGAACTGCAGCACGCCAGGCCTCCCTGTCCATCACCAATTCCTGGAGTTCACTCAAACACATGTCCATCGAGTCGGTGATGCCAACCAGCCATCTTACCCTCTGTCGTCCCCTTCTCCTCCTGCCCCCAATCCCTCCCAGCATCGGGGCCTTTTCCAATGAGTCAACTCTTCGCACGAGGTGGCCAAAGTATTGGAGTTTCAGCTTCAACATCAGTCCTTCCAAAGAACACCCAGGACTGATTTCCTTTACAATGGATTGATTGGATCTCCTTGTAGTCCAAGGGACTCTCGAGAGTCTTCTCCAACACCACAGTTCAAAAGCATCAGTTCTTCAGTGCTCAGGTTTCTTCACAGTCCAACTCTCACATCCATACATGACTACTGGAAAAACCATAGCCTTGACTAGATGGACCTTTGTTGGCAAAGTAATGTCTCTGCTTTTCAATATGCTATCTAGGTTGGTCATAACTTTCCTTCCAAGGAGTAAGTGTCTTTTAATTTCATGGCTGCCGTCACCATCTGCAGTGATTTTGGAGCCCCCCAAAATAAAGTCTGACACTGTTTCCACTGTTTCCCCATCTATTTCCCATGAAGTGATGGGACCAGATGCCACGATCTTTGTTTTCTGAATGTTGAGATTTAAGCCAACTTTTTCACTCTCCTCTTTCACTTTCATCAAGAGACTTTTTCGTTCCTCTTCATTTTCTGCCATAAGAGTGGTGTCATCTGCATATCTGAGGTTATTGATATTTCTCCCGGGAATCTTGATTCCAGCTTGTGCTTCTTCCAGCCCAACGTTTCTTATGATGTATTCTGCATATAAGTTAAAGAAGCAGAGTGACAATATATAGCCTTGATGCACTCCTTTCCCAATTTGGAACCAGTCTGTTGTTCCATGTCCAGTTCTAACTGTTGCTTCCTGACCCTCATATAGGTTTCTCAAGAGGCAGGTCAGGTGGTCTGGTATTCCCGTCTCTTTCAGAATTTTCCACAGTTCATAGTGATCCACACAGTCAAAGGCTTTGGCATAGTCAAGAAAGGAGAAATAGATGGTTTTCTGGAACTCTCTTGCTTTTTCGATGATCCAGCGGATGTTGGCAATTTGATCTCTGGTTCCTCTGCCTTTTCTAAAACCAGCTTGAACATCTGGAAGTTCACAGTTCATGTATTGTTTGAAGCCTGACTTGGAGAATTTTGAGCATTACTTTACTAGTGTGAACCCTGGTGGCTCAGAGGTTAAAGTGTCTGCCTGGAATGCAGGAGACCAGGGTTCAATCCCTGGGTTGGGAAGATCCCCTGGAGAAGGAAATGGTAACCCACTCCAGTATTCTTCCCTGGAGAATCCCATGGAGGGAGGAGCCTGGTAGGCTACAGTCCATGGGGTCGCAAAGAGTTGGACACGACTGAGCGACTTCACTTACTAGTGTGTGAGATGAGTGCAATTGTGCTAAGTTAGTAGCTACATTATTTGGGGAAAGGGGACACCAGGACTTAGAGAGGTTAATATTTATTCAAGGCTGCCCATCTGGTAAAAGCAACCAAAGTTGGAACCAGAACTGAGGTAAAAATGTAACAGTATAAAATGCTGTATTATATCCACTTGCCATTCCTAATTAATAACAAGGAGCATTCCTACATATTAGGGTGTTTACAATTCATCATATAGAAATATGATTAAAAACTAATGAACACTAGCTCATAAAGCAAAACTTGTTTATTTATTTTGACAAATTTATTTTATTTCTAACTATTCATGATACTACAGCAAACATTCTGTGATTTATTTTCTAAAAAACAGTGTAACACCTTAGGAGTGGCAAGAAGTTATCTCTGTTTTCACTGATGAATAAAGCAAAGCTAGATTTTGACGTGAGTTCATAAAATCATAGATCCATTGGAATTTCAGTATTAAATATGTTGAAAGGAATCTTAAAGTTCATGTCATTCAATCCCACATCCCCTCCACAACAGGTATCTAGACAGGAAATCAAGATACAAATGTGAGCATGGTGTATTTATTCCCCTATAATTAATCTACATAATGGATGATAGTTTATATATTCTAGACTTCAATGAGTAACAAAACTATGGCAACTCTTAATGAACCAGCATCATATCTGAAGTCATAGTGATGGCACAGATGGGGAAATGGTGAGGCAATGGGTGAGCCCAGATTCTATTCCATAATTGTGTGTGTATGTGTTTTCAGTCTTTCAGATTTCTTTCTGGCATACTCCCTTATGAGAAATGCTTTAGCAGACACACAGTTCTTAGCCCCCTTCAACAAAGCTGCTGCCAGTGCTGAAACCAACGTTAAGAAACAGAGAGAAAAAAGCACTCAGGACTGAAACCAAGGTGATAGAGACATAGGCTCAAAATCAGCCAAAAAAGGCAGATGCCAAATGGAAGCATATACTACTGACTTTACAAGACTCTGCAGTAATAGCAAAAATAATGTCATTTTAGCTAATCAATAAGAGGGGTGAGGGAGGAGAATGAATAAGCAGGAGAAGGAGCTAGAAAGAAAGCTCTGAGGAAATAAGCTGCTGCTCATGGGCAAACAGCACATTCTGATTAATTTAAAGAAAAAGAGTTACATGTTTCAGTGACAGTGAGTCTTTGGGTCATCTGCATGCACTTCTTATTCTCCTAATACAGAAGGATCACCTTATAAGCAAATTACCTGCTTTGGGACTATATATTCATAGCTTGCAATATGATTTTTTACTCTCCTGGAAACAACTAGAGTGATATTTTCTTATGAGTAACTCATCATCTAGTGTGGCTCCGAAGTCATTTTTGTCATGCATGCAGGGAACACATCATTCCCCACACTGTAGCTGTGTGTCATTGGCTGAACTTTCTCATTTCTCACTATGTTAAGAGCTTTATAGAAGATTTCATACTTCTGTTCCTTAAATCCAAAAATCCCTTAACATGACTTTTCTGTTGTGTTTTCTGCCCATAATCTATTCCCCCTTCTGATAACTTCCTTAAGTACATCCCTTAAACTTTTTGCTCATGTCTTATTTTCAGGGGAAGACATTCTTGAAGTGGGAAAATGAGGCAAATGCAATGAATGCAGCCCTCAGCTCCCTGAGAACCAGCAAGTCTTCACAGGGGCATAGCTGAAGTCAGACTAAAGAGAGCTGGCTCTGAGATTTCTGTTAGAATCTGGGGAAATATAAAGATTTATTTCTATTCAGGTAATATACAATAGGATATTAGCCTGGGGCTGCCAGTACCATTTGCATGCCTGAAAATAAGCCCAGCTATAGAAAAGTAGAGGCAAGAAATGAAGAAATAAATATTGGGTTGGCCAAAAACTTTGTTTGGAATATTCCATAAGGTCTTTTTCCAAAGTGGCCCAAAAGGCCACATTTTGGCCAAGCCATTATTTCTGAATTTAGTGCTTAAGCACCTGGATTCAGCTATGCTTGAAAAAAGATATCTCCTCTGGACTTTTCAGTTACTTTGGATAAATATTCCCCTTTGTGCTTAAGCCAGATTAAGTCCAGTTTTCTATTGCTTTCTGTTAAAAGATTTCTGAATACTCAAGCCCTTAGGACCCAACACATTATCCTCAAGTTCTATAATTCTTTGCTTCAAAACTGTATACTGTCTTCCATTTCCTTTCCCCTAACCCTAGTCCAACCATGCTTTTCCTGTCAGAATCACATTGATCTAGAAAAGGGGAAGTATTTTTTATGAAAGATCATTTATTATAAAGATATTTCATGCTTATCCTAAAAGTATCAATCAGAATAATACTATATGAACCAAAAAATACAAGACATCTGTTCATCTCACTCCTCACTTCACCCCACTTCAAAAGCAAACGTGTGTGTGTGTGTGTGTGTGTGTGTGTGTGTATGTGTGGTGTTGGGCAAGCAATATAAATTTAAAAGTGCAAAAACAGCTATTAAAAGAAGTGGTACATCCACATTTCCTAGTGTCCTCAAAATACAAAATTTTTAAAATACACACAATTCTCATATATGTAGTGTAATCCTGCTTTAAGGATCACCACAAAGCAGCCTGCCTCACCCCTCAGAATTTGAGCCATTTTTTCTCTTATCCTGCAACTCTTTACTTGTTTATTTAACTCTGCTTTATAGTACAGATAGCTGCCAATACATATTTGACTCCTCTCCAGTTGATAAGAACCCTAAAGGCAAGGAATGAGTTTGTGTTCCCAGGATTTAGTTCAGTGGTTAATTTATGTGTTTAAATGAATTAATGAGTATGTAAATGATAAATAAGTGATAAAAGATCTCACTGATCAGCATTCTCTAAAGTTGATTTGGGTATGTACACACTCTCCTGTATTTTAATTTAAGCTCATTCTCTTAGAGTTTCATGTATATTATCAGAGACCAGGCAATTGATGAGCAAGCCTTTAGCGCCAATTCTCCGGGGAGAGCAAACACTCATCTAAGTTCATCCTATCGTTAATCATTATAGAATGATGACAGGGAGGGAAAAAATTACCATCTAAGATGCAATTATGGTATCTTCTGGAATTTCCAATATAGACTTCAGTTAGTTAATTAAATCTTGTAGCCTGAACCCTGTAGCTTTCTAACCTTGATCCTGTGACTTAGCTAATAAAGAATTCTTGCCTTGTTCTGTGACTGGATTTCTATGCAGTAATTAATACCTCATCTTTTCCCCTTCATTTTTCCTTAAGTCCTCTAAAGTCTAGAACTGGAATCAAAGTTTTGGAATGATGGATTGGTATGTCTTAAGGGCCACAAATTTTTGCCTGCTTGCTCAGATTTCCAAATATTGCTCATTCCTGGATTTCCACCACCCTGGATCCATCAGTTTTTGTTTATAATCTTCTCAATACTTACTACCCTATTGAACTACCAACTATTCTTGTTTGTCTCCCACCTTGTAAGGTGGGAGGCAATATAGCTTAGTGGGAAAATAGTCAGTCTTAGAATTAAGCCTACATCCAAATCCCAGTTCTGACACAAAACAGCTGTGTGATTCTGGGTGAGTTACTTAACTTCTCTGCACTTGTATTTCTTATAAATAGGATTTATAATTAATGTGCCTTCCATGTTCAGTTCAGTTCAGTCGCTCAATCGTGTCCGACTCTTTGCGACCCCATGAATCGCAGCACGCCAGGCCTCCCTGTCCATCACCATCTCCCGGAGTTCACTCAGACTCACGTCCATCGAGTCCGTGATGCCATCCAGCCATCTAATCCTGGGTTGTCCCCTTCTCCTCCTGTCCCCAATCCCCCCCAGCATCAGAGTCTTTTCCAATGAGGCAACTCATCTCATGAGGTGTCCAAAGTACTGGAGCTTCAGCTTTAGCATCATTCCTTCCAAAGAAATCCCAGGGCTGATCTCCTTCAGAATGGACTGGTTGGATCTCCTTGCAGTCCAAGGGACCCTCAAGAGTCTTCTCCAACACCACTGTTCAAACGCATCAATTCTTCGGCACTCAGCCTTATAGGGAATATTTTTAGTGCCCCCTTCCATCTACATTTATTTGTTCTTGTTTTAGTTATTTGCCTTTTAGTTTTCCATTCCATCTCTTCCTTTTTGTCTTCTTCCAAATATCATAGTTAGCAAGAAATATACAAATTTTCTGGACTTTGGCCAATCTTCTTTCAGTTACCTTGTGCAAAAGAAGGCTCCGCTGGCTCTGCAAAGGGCTGGAAAGTTGGACGGAAGAGAGAAGCTATTGTTTTTCTGCTTCTAGTAGTACGTTCAGCTGCAGCAGCTGTCAGCTCTGGGATACAGAAGAATATGTGGTAGTGTTAGTAATATTTGGCAGGACTGCAGCTGTTGCTTGGTCCCAACAACAGCAGCAATGGCCATGTCTCCAGAATATTTGCTTTCATTTACTAAAAGTTAAGAATATGACTCTAATGTAAATATAGACTTCATATCATCAAATATTTTAATCAGTTTGATAAGTAATAAGCAAATCAGCAAGATTGTAAGGCTGGTGCAAAGGAGGTTTAAAAATACAGTTACACAGTCAATAACACAAAAGAATGATTAAAATGAATTTGCTAATAGATACAAAATGCCTATAAGACAATGAACTATAACTCCTAGTGTTATCTTTGCAAATGAGCAGAAATTATTTGTATTTCTACCAAACATCTATAAATTAACATGTAACATGTATCTTCACTAAAAGTCTGGACAAAATATATTCTCCTGAATTTCTCAGGGTGCATCTGTTAAACAGTGCCCTCATAAGATAGTGGAAAAACAACATGCTTCCCAATATTTTTTACCTCATTTCCTGTTTTTAGATAAAACTTTCACAAATGACAAAAGGACATATTCCACCCCTACCCCCAATCCCCTATAACCAGATTGCTAAACCCAGAAAATTTTTCAGATAAGTAGTCTTGTGCCATTACTGTTTAAATGAGATTTGGGGTATCAATACAAATTTAATATGTGGTCAATAACAGGTGAGAGTAATAATCAGTTCAGTTCAGTTCAGTCGCTCAGTCGTGTCCGACTCTTTGCGACCTCATGAATTGCAGGACGCCAGGCCTCCCTGTCCATCATCAACTCCCGGAGTTCACTCAGAGTCGTGTCCATCGAGTCAGTGATGCCATCCAGCCATCTCATCCTCTGTCGTCCCCTTCTCCTCCTGCCCACAATCCTTCCCAGCATCAAAGTCTTCTCCAATGAGTCAACTCTTCTCATGAGGTGGCCAAAGTGCTGGAGTTTCAGCTTTAGCATCATTCCTTCCAAAGAAATCCCAGGGTTGATCTCCTTTAGAATGGACTGGTTGGATCTCCTTGCAGTCCAAAGGACTCTCAAGAGTCTTCTCCAGCACCACAGTTCAAAAGCATCAATTCTTTGGCGCTCAGCCTTCTTCACAGTCCAACTCTCACATCCATACATGACCACAGGAAAAACCATAGCCTTGACTAGACGGACCTTAGTCTGCAAAGTAATGTCTCTGCTTTTGAATATGCTATCTAGGTTGGTCATAACTTTTCTTCCAAGGAGTAAGCGTCTTTTAATTTCATGGCTGCAGTCACCATCTGCAGTGATTTTGGGGCCCCCTAGAAAAAGTCTGACACTTTTTCCACTGTTTCCCCATCTATTTCCCATGAAGTGATGGGACCAGATGCCATGATCTTCGTTTTCTGAATGTTGAGCTTTAAGCCAATTTTTTCACTCTCCTCTTTTACTTTCATCAAGAGGCTTTTTAGTTCCTCTTCACTTTCTGCCATAAGGGTGGTGTCATCTGCGTATCTGAGGTTATTGATATTAGTTGCCACTATTTTTTAAAACTGTGCTTGAATAATTGGTTACATAGATGTAATTTAGAGCTTTTTTTTTTCTCTGCCCCAGTTTAGGACCTAGTCCTTCTTACACTGTCCAGTTCATTCTAATTGGTCATGCCATGTCCTGGAACTTCACTTGGATGAGTGTAGAAGTAACTGGTGACTTTCCATAAAGTAATTAGTTGACAAGGAAAGAATCACCATCTCATTTGTCATTTTGCTGAGTGTTTAGGAAATGCAACTGTAAGATCAGTACCATATTGTAGAGCTATGGCTAAGATTGTAATGTGCATATGCCCAGAGACAATTGCCTTCTCAATTGGACAGCAAGATGCTGCCATGCTGTGTCATCTTCTCACCACATTTGTGTGACATTGAATCTAGTTCCATAATTCCTAGCAAATCATGGGTACAGACAGGATAGCATCTGGACAGATTCTTGTGTGCCTAATAAGGAAGGATGATTAATTCTGGATTGGAAAAAATTTTTTAATCTTTTGAAAATCCTTGACCTATGGTTCTATTTTCATTTATTTTTTGCATCAATTTTTATTGGTTTTACAATGTTGTGTTAATTTCTTGCTGTACAGCATAGTGAATCAGTCATATGTATACATATATCCCCTCATTTTTAGATTTTTTTCCTGTGCTATACAGTAGGTTCTCATTAGTTACCTATTTTATACATGATTGTGTATATATGTCAGTCCCAGTCTCCCAATTCATCCCACCTCCTTTTCCCCCCTTGGTAGCCATTAGGATCTAGAGATTGTCATACAGAATGAAGTCAGAAAGAGAAACAATTATCGTATAATATCATTTATATGTGGAATCTAGAAAAATTGTAGAGATGAACTTATTTGCAAAGCAGAAACAGACTTACCGATATAGAGATCCATGGTTCTATATTTAATTCAGGATGACTGACTCAGTGTGGATATGAAGAAATGTATTAAGTGATAAAAAAAATCACTCAACCCTCTGAATTGAATTAGAGGATGTTGGCCTTTCTTCTCTAACAATTTATTTCAAGGCATTTAGAGTCATCAGCACTTTCTTTTAGTCTGATTCTAATAGTTTTTTAGACCCTTTGTCTCTTATCACCAGCCCCCATAGTGGTATAAACTTAATCACCATGTAGAGCTCAATGTGTTTGTGTATGTAACCTCCTCTCCTGAATTTTACCAGCCCCATTCCTATCCAGGCATGTAATTCAGCAAACCCAAGATTTCCAGTTGGAGAACTTAGTACCAGATTTGCCTTGATATTGGTTTCACACTGATGCATAACAATGTTTCTAGCACACAGGGCGACAGCAGCAACTGAACCTCAACTTTGGTTGCCTGCTCAATTCCCAACTTTTACAAGGATAAGAGAATCCTTCCTTGTTTCTCAGAATTAGAGATTTCTCCCTGCACCTAGTCCTGATGTTAATTCCCTTTCTGTACAGACAGACTCCCTAGAGTTTAACTGTTTTCTTGGATTTGGAATAATATCTGTTGCTAGACAACTGTGATCATTCATCATGACTATTCCTCTGTGCTTATTTTGACCAACCCTGAAACATCTCAGTGGTGAGTCTCTTTCTAACACCTCTTTTGTTATCTTGCATGAGCTCCATTTAGACACTGATGATTTCCATTTCCATAGGGAAAGGAAGAGTAATACTGATTACTGTACATGGTTTATAGCAAGTAGAATCCTTAAGCATGGGTTGCCTAGGTAACATAAATGCTAGAAGAGGAGTTGAAGACCAAAATACTGTGCAGCTCAACTATGCATCATCAACTTAGAATCCATACAGATGACATCTCCTTTATTCATGGAGAGTGGTGGTCCTAATGGTGTTATATGCCACACAGAATTTTTACCAATTCTTTTTCCTTTTTTTAAAAAGAAATTCAGAAATTTCTTTTTTTAAGCTGCACATTTCAAAAATTTATTTTTAATTGAAGGATAATTGCTTTATACTATTGTGTTGGTTTCTACCAAAAATCAATATGAATCAGCCATAGGTTGACCCATGGCACCACCACTTGAACACCCCTCCCATCTCCCCACCCATCCCACCCCTCTAGGTTATCACCAAGCCCCAGCTTGAGTTCCTCGAGTCATACAGTAAATTCCCATTGGCTATCTATTTTATATATGGCTGTCTATTCTGCTGTCTCCATACATCCCACCTTTTCCTTCCTCCCCACCAGCCATATGTATAAGTCTGTTCTCAGTGTCTGTGTCTCCACTGCTGCCCTGCGAATAGTTTCATCGGTGCCATCTTTCTAGATTCCATATATATGTGTTAGTATACAACATTTGTTTTCCACTTTCTGACTTAACTTCACTCTGTATAATAGGTTCTATGTTCATCCATCTCATTAGGATTAACTCAAATGCATTCCTTTTGTGGCTGAGTAATATTCCATTGTGTATATGTACCACTGCTTCTTTATCTATTCATCTGTCGATGCACATCTAAGTTGCTTCCATGTCCTATCTATTGTAAATAAAGCTGCAAAGAACATTGGGATACATGTGTCTTTTTCAATTTTGATTTCTTCAGGGTATATGCCTAGTAATGGGATTAGTGGGTCATATGGTGGTTTTATTCCTAGCTTTTTCAGGAATTACCATACTGTTCTCAATAGTGGCAGTATCAACTTACATTCCCATTATCAGTGCAAGGCGGTTCTCTTTTCTCCACACCCTCTCCAGCATTTATTGTTTGTAGATTTTTGATGATGGCCATTCTGACCAGTATGAGCTAATATCTCACTGTAGTTTATGTTTGCATTTCTCTAATAAGGAGCAGTGTTGAGCATTTTTTCATGCATTTGTTAGCCATCCATATATCTTCTTTGGAGAAATTTTTTTTACCAATTCTTTTTTTTTTTTTTTTTAAAGAAACTCAGGAATTTGTCTCTTTTTAAGTTTCACTTTTTTTTAAAATGTTGGCAGTTTATTGAAAATGTTTACAATACTGTGGTAGCTAAAGTAAATATGTCAATCAGAGGATCTGGCCAATAATCTACCAGTTTGGATCAAACACTGAATGATCTCTAGAGCTGAAGTTTGGGGGAGGGGAGGCCAGTTGTGTTCTCCAAACTGCCCCCTTTGTCATGTTGCAAAATTGGAAGCATACGCTAATATTCACTATATTCTCACCTAAGACTTTTTTATCTTATTTTATTCTCATAGTTATCAACATTTTTGTTCAGAGTAAAATCTCCTTAGTTTTTAATTATTCAATATTTTAACCTTCAAAATTGCTCTATTAGCAGTTTATGCAGTATCTTATGTGGTATAATATCAACCATCACTATAGTTTAGTTTGACAGAAACTCTTCATATATGAATGTATTGTAATAGAGCTGTAACTGAATTCTGACTGGTTTCATTTGTTTCTGCTTGACTCCTTATAAAGTCTGATAGTCTTGTACATTTATAAGAGTTCAGGTTACACTAACCACTCTTGCAGAGAAGTAATAGTGTATATTTTATTAATGCATATTATATAACATGGGAATTCAAAACTTTGGACATAGAAGTGTTTCTTAGGGTCTAATAGAAGACCTGTGGTCTAACAATGTGTATACTCTTGGAGCCCTAGGAGTGTTCTCAACTTTCCCTCCAAAGTACCCCTAAATGCCATGAATCTAGGAGTTCAACACATAACTACTCACCTTAAACTTAAAATACTGTTGTCATTTCATGTTTTATGTATAAATAATAAGAGGAGTTTTACTTTAAAATCCATAAGACATCTATGTGTAATCAGATAACCATGGATAAAATAAATTAACTCAGAATTTAGAAATAACAGAGTTCAGGTGTGGGCTTTTTCTTCTGGGGAAAAGAAAAAGGTATGTTCTCACTATCTGTTGTACTGAAAAGGTAAGAGTATGAAATAAGGAGCTAGATATTAAATAAAGTGAACTTTGTTCCCTTTCTGAGGCAGGAATCAGCTGCACTCAGAACTTAAATCTACCCTTAGATATCCTTAGATTGGGAGATTGGGACACCTAATGTGACTTAGCACATTTCTCTTGAGTCAGTGGTGACATATGCTTAATAAAGTTTCCTTGTCATCATAACATTCTTCAATATGCAAAACTTTTTGAGTGGAGCCAAACTGAATAAGTTTAAAGATTTCCTGAAAAACTAATGAGCCCTTTCTGATTTTGATGTTCAAAATTATTTTAAAAATTTGTTGGGTTAAGGTAGCCCCAACAAAGCCCTGTTGTGGTTGTTCAGTTGCTAAGTGGTGTCCAACTCTTTGCAACCCTGTGAAAGTGAATTATTATTTGCTGAGTCATGTCCTACTCTGCAACACCATGGACTGTAGCCCACCAGACTCCTCTGTCCATACAATTCTCCTGGTAAGAATTTTGGAATGCGTTGCCTTTCCCTTCTCCAGGGGATCTTCCCAACCCAGGGATCAAACCCAGGTCTCCTGCATTACAGGTGTATTCTTTACCATCTGAGCCACCAGGGAAGCCCATGGACTGTAGCATTCCAGGTTTCTCTGTCCTCCACTATCTCTCAGAGTTTGCTCAAATTATGTTCATTGAGTCGGTGATTCTATCTAACCATCTTATCCTCTGCCACCCCCTTCTCCTTTTGCTTTCAATCTTTCCTAGCATCAACTGCTTGGGAAACATATCAGTTGCCCTGTTATCCAAAAGTAATTAACCATGAGGATAAAAGGAAGGTGAATTGGGCCCAAATATTTTTGTAACTTGAAAGCTAGTCCAAGTTCATCTACCAGGCATGGAGTCATATTTAGGGGAGAAGTGGCTGATTTTAGAAGCACAAACTAAGACAGCAATAACTTTTGGGAGCCAAGCACAGGACACCATTGCACACGATACCAACAAGCGTATCACTGTGCCTGTACAAGCACCTGTGAGATTAGAATCCCACAGCAACATTGGTTGAAGATTGGCAGTTCAACCAATGGTGTTGATAAGTTAATTGGGTTTTTACATTTATTTTCTTGGCATTTAAAGATGGTACTAATCCCTATGGACAGAGTAGGCCTTATAAGTGTTGAATGAATTAGAGGAAGTTGCAGAACATGAACAATTGATTTAAAAAACAAAAAGTGCACCTATTTGTAAAGTGTATCTGCATTTTAATTAAGGAGATCATGCCAGTTATTTGAAGAGGACTTGAATAAACTCCAGTCATGGGACAGAAGCTACCCATGGTCAGATGCCTGTCTGTAAGTGATATGGGGCATGCCTGGAGAGAGATCAAACGTTCCTTTTACATGAGGTGAAAGACCTTAGACTCTGAGAAGAACCTGCAGATGCTTGGCTGAATCAGTGTAGAAGAGAGTAGCACCCCTCTCCTGAATAGGAAATCTATAGAGTGCTAGGCTGCAGAATAATTTGGCTCAGACAGACAGAAAGCAGCTGAACTAGGCATGCATGCTAAGGCTGAGTAGCAGCAGTCACACAGGCTAACCAGGTTCTTACATATTCAGCTTCCAGGGCCACATTTGCGTTGATCTCCATCCTCAAGAGAGAACATCTGAGATTCGCATTGGCTAGTAAAAGATTATAGCAGATAGGACACTCCCTCTGAAGTCAAAGGAACCCCTTGAGACCCTCGAACATATCAAGAGCCACTAGAAAAGCCTGGACATCCTGATAGAGTTGGCAGGTGGTGATCCCAGAGTTGTTATACTCTGGGGTTCTGATATAGGATGCCATAGTTTCTACTCCATGGTGGTGAATCTAGATATTTCCACATAAATGCTTATTGAGTATAAAATGTCTTCATCTCAAGAGTATAGTAAAATTGACATTTTAGGAAGATACTTCAATGAACCACTGTCACTTTATTTTTCTCTTAATCCCCTACCCTATCTTGCCACTCCTTGTTCCCTCTCCCAACTGACAACCACGAGTGTGCTCTCTATATCTGTAAGTCTTTTACATTTTCTCATTTTGACTAGTTTGTTGTATTTTTTAGATTCCATATATAAGTAAAAGCATACAGTATTTGTCTTTCTCCGTCTGACTTAATTCACTTAGAATAATACTTTCCAGGTCCATCTGTGATTTTACAAATGGCAAAATTTCATTCCTTTTTATGGTAGAGTAGTATTCTGTTGTGTGTGTTTATATATACATGATATATATGATACTTATATATCATATATATATATAATACTTATATATCATATATATATATATATATAATTTTTTATCCATTCATCTGTTGATGGCCTCTTAGGTTGCTTCCATATCTTGGCTATGAAATAATGCCGCAGTGAACATTGGCATATCTTTTTGAATTAACTTTTTTGTTCTCTGCAGATATGTACCCAGGCATAGATTGCTGGATCATATGGTAGTTCTTTGTTGTTGTTTGAAAAACTTAAGTACTATTTTCCATAGTGGTTCCACTGACATATTCCCACCAACAGTGTACAAGTGTTCCCTTTTCTCTATGTTCTAGCCAACATTTTGATGATATTCATTCTGACAGGTGTAAGATAATATCCCATTGTGGTTTTGAACTGAATTTCTCTGACGATTAGTGATGTAGAGAATCTTTTCCTATGCCTATTGACTATCTGTATCTCTTCTTTGAAAAAGTGTTTATTTAGGTCTTCTGCTCATTTTTTTAATTGGCATTTTTTATGTTGAGTTGTATGAACTGTTTGTATATTTCAGTTATTAACTCCTTATTAGTCATCCACATCAGAATTTTAATCATTTGGAGACACCTTGTATAACCAAGAGATTATTTGCAGACAACTTTTCTGCAAAAGTAGTTTGTGCTAAAAAATAAATAAATAAATAAAACATACAACCTCTTCCTGAAATAGTTTGTGTTAGAAACAATTTGTAAAAATCATTGCATGTGTTAGTTGCTCTGTCCTGTCCAACCCTTTATGACCCTATGGTCTATAGCCCATCAGGCTCCTCTGTCCATGGAATTCTCTGAGCAAAAATACTACTGTGAGTTGCCATTTCCTTCTCTAGGGGATTTGCCCAACCCAGAGATCAAACCCTGACTCCCGTGTTGCAGGCAGATTCTTTACTGAATGAGCCAACAAATCATTGGTTACTATGGATGTCATTTATGTAAATGCATTTTAAGTAAAGTGAAGAGAAGGAACAGAGAGAGGTCTTTACAAAAAAAAAAGAAAAATAGAAGTGATCAAATAAGAAGCAGAAATATTAAGAGTTATAGTATGGTAAACTAGAGGCACTAAACTTGCTTTGACTGCAACTCCAATTCTTTGAGCTACAGAATTTATGAAGAATTATATAGTGAGAGTCCTAGTCTCTACTACTCCATCTCTTTCAAGCCAAAACATTTTCAACCCTCTTCACTCCTTCACTTATTCCTCTGAGCTGTTAGTAAGATGTTTTATTCTCCTTCAAAATGCCTCTCAGACCATCTCTTGTCAGTACTTTCCAGCCTGACTTCCTGTCCTTCCTCCTGAGACGCCTAGGGGTCCACTTTACCCTTACTCTAAGATGTGAAGCCAGTCCTGCCATTAGACTAGAGGAATTTAAACAGACATAAGCCAAATAATTTAATGTTTCATCTTAAACATCTGTGAACCTGTACAGATTCTGAGTAAAGAACAAAGGTAATGATAGTCTAAAACAATAGTTCCCTCAAGCCCTCCAGGGCATGGATTCCAAACTTCAACACAAGTCTCCATGACTGGATCCCTACCCTGATTCTGGCTTTACTAAACTTAAAAAAATAAAATAAGATCAATGTTGCACCGCTATTTATTGAGCAGTATCTTTATATCACATGCTGTTTAAAGCATTTTACAAACCTTTATCTCATTTAATTCTTATGACTCTCATGGGCTGATTATATTCTTGTCCCCATTTTAGGTTGGAAAAAAATGCTAATACTAAAATAGCTATTACTTGCTTAAATTCTTACAACTAGAAATAGACCAAGTCAGGATTTGAACCCAAGCTTATTCAACTATGAAACCCAACTTCTGCTGTTGGATCTTCCTCACTTAAATCCACTTTGAGTCTGTTGCCACCTCATGTTCAGATCACTGCAAAGAACCTAGTAACCAGGGTCCTTGCTTCAGTCCTCTCCCCGACTCCAAGCTTTGTCATCTGTCCCCAGAAATGTTTGTAGCTTCCTCCTGGCCTCCTGCATGAGCAAAGAACAATATGGAAAGAATTAAAATCAATATGGGGACTGGAAGTTAGCATGTACTTCATCCCATTACATTCTTCAATATCAGACTTTGTTAAGGATCACCAGAGTTGCTGTAGTTCTCAGATGTGCTTTATCTAGAATAGACAAGGGACAAATGACAATTTTATGAAATAATAAATCATTTTTCACTGTAAAATGTGTTCTTTATGAGATCGTTCATCGTTATCACTGAGTCTTTCAGCCATTTCTTGTGAGATTAATTCATGCAATTTTACCAGCTAAAAGCATGATGATACCAAATTTTCAGTGGAGATGACACAATAGAATATGGGATCCATTATAGCAGAAGATTGAGAACCAACAACCAGTATTGCTTTTTAAGCCTCTTAAAAGCATGAAGCCTCAAACAGTGAACAAACTGCTCTAGATTTTTTTCCCATGGCCAATTAGGGCATAGGCTTATTTTTAGTAAACAGTCCACAGAGACTTTTGAAGGAATAAGCACAGAGTACTTATGACTTTTCCTTTCACTAAAAAATAAACAACACAACAATAAAACCCTTTTATTGTAACTACATAAACATTTTTTAAATTATGAGAGAAAAAATTACCTACAGTTCTACTCTCTAATACAATTATGATAAATATCTTTATATATTTCTTTTCATCATTTCATTATTTTTTCCTCATTGAAATAAAATTCATAATGGATGCAAACAGGCAATTCATAGAAGAAATATAAATGGGCAATAAGCATGCTTTACTGGTAATCAGGAAAATTGAAATTAAAACAATGAGGCATCATTTATTGGCAAAAATTCAAAAGATTGAAAATATTCACTTTTGAATACAGGCACAGCTATATTCCACTTATTGGAGTACATAATTGAAAAAGGTTATGGAGCAATTTGCTGTATCTATTAAAATTATATTTTAAGGTATCATCCTTCAGAAATATTCAGACAGGTACAAAAAAATATGTATGCAACAATGCTCATTGAATCATTTTTTGTAGAATTAAAAAAAAAACAAATATCATCTGAATTTATATCAGTAAAAATGGTTAAATCCTGGGGAATGAACATCAGTAGATATTTAAAATTGTTATTCAAGAATAATAATAGCAATGTCAGTTATGGAAAAGGTTTCCAATAAATATCATTAAGTAATAAAAATATGTTATAGAACAATAGATTTAATATAATCTCATTACTTAAACATGGAAACATAGAAATGTATAGATAGTGAGAATGGAAATGCACCATGTTGTTAACAATGATTACATCTAGAAATGAATAAAATTAGAGTTATAAAGAGGTAGTATTACTTCTTAGAGTTTTTTTATTTTAATGAGATTGTATGAATGTATTTGAATTTTATTATGTAATTATTGTATTTGTTGTGGAATTTTTTCAATATTGGAACAAAGGATTATAATATTCATATAATTTTAGATATCCTTAAATTCATTTAGCATTATCCCCAAGCATATTGCCTGCTTTTTATGACAAATATTTTAATAACATACAATATTCCATCCAGTAAATAGACCACTTTCTATAGTAATTACTCTGTTTCTGGATTTTTACATTGTTATAGAATATATATAATGTTGCGATATATATCTCTTTTAGAAACAGGATTTTTTTACTTTCTTTATTTTGAAATGAATTTCTATCAATTAGAACCCCAGGGCATAATTAACTTGGTGAATGTTAAGAATCCTATTGTGTTGAACAATCCTATCAAAGCCAACAACAAGACCTTATTGCCCTCCATCCCTGCTGCCAAGGAGTCTTCTCTACAAATAGCAAAGGCTCTATTTTATTTGGTCAGTTTTTCCCATTGCACCATTAAGTGACTTTGATCTTAATTAAGCAGTTAATATTTCTACCATCCCATATTTTGTGACCAGACCCAATTTTAAAAAGGTGAAGCAAGGAGGCAGGAAGATGTCTTGTTTTTATCATAATGTACCAGCACGAAGACTCAGACATCAGTTACTGCTTGCTATTCCAGGGAGCATTCTCTGGTTGGCGAGGACTACGCTGTAGAACATCTTTTCCCAGAAGGCAATGAAGTTGCTCAGCAAGAGCAGGTTTCTGTGGAAGAAAAACCTGATAAAGATCAAGTAGCCCCAGGAAAGCTGTGCTTAGATTTTGGAACAAGGTGTGCCTTCAAATAGATGAGCTCAATCTTGATGAAAACCAACTGCATTCACGCAATCCAAGTCAAACATTTTCACTTTTGTAGTTGTTGCTACTTTCTCCTGAATACCCAATTCTTAAAATAACACAGGAGTTCTTAAAAGCTTTCCATTACCTTGCAGTTCAGGAATAGTTGAGGCTAGTTACCACACTGGGAGCCTTAAGAAGTAGAGCTTTCATTATAATATAAATATATATATAAATATATAATATAATATAAATAATAATATATTGATGCTTACAAATTATTGTGTTGGAGAAGACTTTTGAGAGTCCTTTGGCCAGCAGGAAGATCAAACCAGTCAATCCTAAAGGAAATCAACCCTGAGTATACACTGGAAGGACTGATACTGAAGCTGAAACTCCAATACTTGGTGGGACGAGCCAATTCATTGGAAAAGACCCCGATGCTGGGAAAGATTGAAGGCAGGAGGAGAAGGGGGCAACAGAGAATGAGTTGGTTGGATGGGATCACCCAGTCAATGGACTTGAGTTTGGGCAAGTTCTGAGAGTTGGTGATGACAGGGAAGCCTGGAGTGTTAGAAAATAGCCCACCAGGCTCCTCTGTTCATGGCATTCTCCAGGCAAAAATACTGGAGTGAGTTGTCACTCCCTCCTCCAGAGGATTTTCCCGACCCGGGACTTGAACCCACATCTCACGTCTCCTGCATTGGCAGGTGAATTCTTACCAGTAGTGCCACCTAGGAAGCCCTAGAAAGAGTTCAGTCCAGTTCAATTCAGTCGCTCAGTTGAGTCTGACTCTTTACAACCCCATGGACTGCAGCATGCCAGGCCTCTCTGTCCATCACCAACTCTCAGAGTTTACTCAAACTCATGTCCATTGAGTCAGTGATGCTATTTAACCATCTCATCCTCTATCGCCTCCTTCTCCTCCCACTTTCAATCTTTCCCAGCATCAAGATCTTTTCTAGTGAGTCAGTTCTTTGCATCACGTGGCCAAAGTATTGGAATTTCAGCTTCAGCATCAGTCCTTCCAATGAATATTCAGGACTGATTTCCTTTAGGATGGACTGATTGGTTCTTCTTGCTGTCCAAGGGACTCTCCAGAGTCTTCTCCAACACCACCACAAATATATAATATCAACAATTACAAGTAAATAAGAGACCCTCATCAAAAGGTAGAATTTATTTTTCCTGCACTTGAAATTGAGAATGGGCTTTGTTCCTGCTCAGTTGAACAGATGCAATAGAAGTGAAGCTATGTAACATCCAGTGCTATGTCATAAAAAGCAATATGACTTTCCCAGCCCCACCTTGATAATTGCCCTTGGAACTCAGCTACCACATAATGAGAAAGCACATTACTTTGAATAGATCATGTGTAGGTGTTCCAGCCTACATATTAGTCTCCCCTAAAATCTCAGTCAATAGCCACCATCAACTACCACATATGTGGAAGCGAGTACATTGGTTCCCACATGAACAATGTTGCCTCCCTACTCCTTTAGAAGGGAACATTTGACAATTTGGGGAGATATGTTTGATTGTTACAACTTGAAAAGGAGTGCTGCTAATAGCTAGTAAGTAGTAGACCAGAATACTGCTAGATATTCTACAATTCACAGTCCCCTAAAACAAAGAATGTTCAACCCAAATGACAACAGTACTGAGAGAGAGAAACCCTGCTTCAGATGACTCGAGCCTGCAGTCTTTCAGCCAGGCCAGCGGATTCTAAGTGGAGCAGAGACAAACTGTCCCTGCCAAACCCTAAGTTGCACTTTCATGAGGTGGTTTGTTTTTCAGCAATAAATAATTGGAACACCATCAAATAAGTGGAAGAACTAAATAACATCCTCAGGCTTTTGTAAATCTGAAGCTCATGCATCTTCCCAAGATGCCTTGAAGAAAGAATAACAAAGAGTAATAAAGCAGCTTTAACCAAAGTGTAATGAGATCTGGACACAGGTGAATAAAGGAAAGATGACTATTACAGGAAGAGAGCAATACAGTATTTTTCACTGGGTAATTGTCTCTGTTTCCAAGGCAAACCATTCAATATCACGGTAATGCAAATCTATGCCATGACAAATAACGCTGAAGAAGCTGAATCTGAACGGTTCTATGAAGACCCACAAGACCTTTTAGAACTAACACCAAAAAAAGATGTCCTTTTCATTATACAGGACTGGAATGCAAAAGTAGGTAGTCAAGAAACACCTGGAGTAACAGGCAACTTTGGCCTTGGAGTACAGAATGAAGCAGCACAAAGGCTAATAGAGTTTTGCCAACAGAATTCACTGGTCATAGCAAACACCCTCTTACAACAACACAAGAGAAGACTCTACACATGGACATCATCAGATGGCCAACACTGAAATCAGATTGATTATATTCTTTGAAACCAAAGGTGGAGAAGCTCTATACAGTAAGCAAAAACAAGACAAGGAGATGACTGTGGCTCAGATCATGAATGCTTTATTGCCAAATTCAGACTGCAATTGAAGAAACTAGGGAAAACAACTAGACCATTCAGGTATGACTTATTTCGAATCTCTTATGATTATACAGTGGAAGTGAGAAATAGATTTAAGGGACTAGATCTGATAGAGTGCCTGATGAACTATGGATGGAGGTTCATGACATTGTACAGGAGACAGGGATCAAGACCATCCCCAAGAAAAAGAAATGCAAAAAAGCAAAATGGCTGTCTGAGGAGGCCTTACAAATAGTTGTGAAAAGAAGAGAAAAGCAAAGGAGAAAAGGAAAGATACATCCATTTGAATGCAGAGTTCCAAAGAATAGCAAGGAGAGATAAGAAAGCCTTCCTCGGTGATCAGTGCAAAGAAATAGAGGAAAGCAACAGAATGGGAAAGACTAGAGCTCTCTTCAAGAAAATTAGAGATACCAAGGGAACATTTCATGCAAAGATGGGCTCCATAAAGGACAGAAATGGTATGAACCTAACAGAAGCAGAAGATATTAAGAAGAGGTGGCAAGAATACACAGAACTGTACAAAAAAGAGCTTCATGACCCAGATAATCTTGATGGTGTGATCACTCACCTAGAGCAAGACATCCTGGAATGTGAAGCCAAGTGGGCCTTAGAAAGCATCATTATGAACAAAGCTAGTGGAGGTGACGGAATGCCAGTTGAGCTATTTCAAATCCTAAAAGATGATGCTGTGAAAGTGCTGCACTCAATATGCCAGCAAATTTGGAAAACTCAGCAGTGGCCACAGGACTGGAAAAGGTCAGTTTTCATTCCAATCCCAAAGAAAGGCAATGCAAAAGAATGCTCAAACTACCACACAATGCACTCATCTAGCAAAGTAATGCTCAAAATTCTCAAAGCCAGGTTTCAACAATGCGTGAACCATGAACTTCCAGATGTTCAAGCTAGATTTAGAAAGGCAGAGGAACCAGAGATCAAATTGCCAACATCTGCTGGATCATTGAAAAAGCAAGAGAGTTCCAGAAAAAAAAAATCTATTTCTGCTTTATTGACTATGCCAAAGCCTTTGACTGTATGGATCACTATAAACTGTGGAATATTCTGAAAGAGATGGGAATACCAGACTCCCTTGCCTGCCTCTTGAGAAGCCTGTATGCAGGTCAGGAAGCGACAGTTAGACCTGGATGTGGAACAACAGACTGGTTCCAAATAGGAAAAGGAGTCCGTTAAGGCTGTATATTGTCACCCTGCTGATTTAACTTATATGCAGAGTACATCATGAGAAATCCTGGGCTGGAAGAAGCACAAGCTGGAATCAAGATTGCTGGGAGAAATATCAATAACCTCAGATATGCAGATGACACCACCCTTATGGCAGAAAGTGAAGAGGAACTAAGGAACCTCTTGATGAAAGTGAAAGAGGAGAGTGAAAAAGTTGGCTTAAAGCTCAACATTCAGAAAACGAAGATCATGGCATCCAGCCCCATCCCTTCATGGGAGATAGATGGGGAAACAGTGGACACAGTGGCTGACTTTATTTTGGGGGGCTCCAAAATCACTGCAGATAGTGATTGCAGCCACGAAATTAAAAGATGCTTACTCCTTGGAAGAAAAGTTATGACCAACCTAGATAGCATATTTAAAAACAGAGACATTACTTTGCCAACAAAGATTTGCCTAATAAAGGCTATGGTTTTTCCAGTAGTCATGTATGGATGTGAGAGTTGGACTGTAAAGAAAGCCGAGTGACAAAGAACTGATGCTTTTGAACTGTGGTGTTGGAGAAGACTCTTGAGAGTTCCTTGGACTGCAAGGAGATCCAACCGGTCCATCCTAAAGGAGATCAGTCCTGAGTATTCACTGGAAGGACTAATGTTGAAGGTGAAGCTCCAATACTGTCTACCTGATGTGAAGAACTGACTCATTTGAAAAGACCCTGAAGCTGGGAAAGATTGAAGGCAGGAGGAGAAGGGGACGACAGAGGATGAGATAGTTTGATGGCATCACTGACTCAATGGACATGAGTTTGGGTAAACTCTGGGAGTTGGTGATGGACAGGGAGGCCTGGTGTGCTGCGTTTCATGGGGTCGCAAAGAGTTGGGGAAGACTGAGCAACTGAACTGAACTGAATTTTCCTCCATGTTCTTAGCTTCAAATTCATACCCATTCCTCTCTTCCCTGGAAAAGCTGTGGAGAGAACCCTTGGTTTCTTCTTCACAGGTTTCTGGTGAATATGCTTTTGAGGCCTATCTGATGACCCCAAATACTCCTCCAATAACTTTTAAGATTTGAGAGGCCTGAAAGAGGCCCAACCTTCTCCTAGTAAGCTGTGAAAATATTGTTTTCACAAGTACATTATCCCTAGAAAGAGCTGATCAGTCAGTATCATTTCTTGACCATATCACACCCCATTTAGTTCATAAAATATTTAAATATTCGACTGATTTCATAAGTACCTCATCACTTCAAAGTAATTGCAGTTCTGGTATCTGTCCTAAGAACATAAATGGAAATGTAAGCAATGATTTGTGGGTAACATTGCTTACTGCAAGATTGTTTGCAAGAGTTTTAAAACTAGAGAAAACTTAAGGTTTGCCAAGAGTAACATAATTTAGCAACATAAATTTATAGTATTAATCTACAGTAGACTATCATGTAACCATAAATGAGCTGCTCTATTCTGTGCCCTACTCCTCATCTTACTTGGCATACCTTCTTACACAACTAACCTACTTCTATGCCTATGATGATCACACCTGTTTTTCAAGACTAGATCTTTGGTACACTCTATCTGTGGTTTTTTTGTGTGTTTTACTTTTTAAAAACATTTCCTTAACTTTATTTTCAAACCTTTTATTGATTTGCTGTTGTTCTTGTTCTAATTTTTTTTAATTTCTAAAAGTTATTTCCTTTTACATATTATCCTGTTACTATTTTATGGATGCAACATCTTCTATTTCTGAGCATACAAATTACAAGGTTGTATTTGTTTTTGTCATGCTCCCTCCGAAGGTTTTATTTGTTTGTTCTCTTTGGGAGCTTTTGCTTAATTTTCTAACATACCATTCACATTTAAGAGAGAGGCTCCAAAAATATGGTTGGAGTTTTTCTAGTGGAAAGGGGAGAAAAGATGAACTTTTAAATTAGTAGGCTTTATTTTAGAGCAATCAAGTAGGAAGATAACTTTTTAGATATAGAGCCTAAATAACTGACATTGGGGGCTCTTCTCAATTTCCCAAGAAAGTAATCCTCTTTTATTCAGCCTGGGGTTTATAATTGACTGACTGTTATGGGAAAGATGTTGGAGGACACCCATGATTCAGGAAATAGATATCCCCCAGTCCTCCTGTTCCATCCACTGTGTCTGGACCACACTCTAGTGGTCACTCTCTGCAGGCACATAGGTTTTATAGCTTCCTTCTCTTGCTGAGTTAGTTACTATTCCTCCATTTGAATTTTGTTTTCCAAAACTTGTATCATTTCTCATCTCCTTTTGCTTTCTCTTCTGATCCATTTGTACCTGTAGTTCTATGCTTTTTAAAAACGGTTTTACTGATATTTTAGAAAAGTTTCCATAGAGAGAAGAGATAAATGTATCTATGCAATCACATTCCCATCTTTTTCTCTCTAGTTTAAGTACTGCTTTCACCATACACTAAAATTGGCATATAATTGGCAATATTTTGAGGCATTCTAATCTATCCTACTGTGCTATCTAATTATGTAACAGTACCAGACTTCTAATTATCCTGACTTTAAAATATATTTTCATATCTGGCAGTGTAATTCCTAATCAGAATTCTTTTTTTAAATTTCAAAAATTTTCCTGGCTGTTCTTACACTTTCAAGATTAACTTATATAAACTTTATAAATCAATTTAAGAAACTTGACTTTTTCTGTTGGTGTTTCCATATTCAAGAACTTCATATGAGTCCCTGTTTATTTAGTAAAATTTTATATTTTCTTTCATATCAATACTGGTTAATACTTAAACCTGTTTTTAGGTATTTCGTGTTTTAATTTTATTTTGAAAAAGAAGTTTTTTAATTTTATTTTCTAATGTGTTTTTGATGATACAGTGGGAAACTGATTTTTTTAATTCAATTTATAATTTAAAATTGTACAGTTGCTAATTCTTGATTCACTTAGATTTTCTTTATATGTAGACATATTATCTGCATATAATGATAATATTTGTTTGGCTTCCAGGAGTTATTGTTATTCATTTTCCTACGTTATTACACTATCATTTGAAATACAGCGTTAAATAATGATAGGCATTATTCTCTTGTTACAGATTTTCATAGGCATGTCTCTGATGTTTTATTATTAAGAATAAATTTGTCAGGTTCAAATGTATAGCATTTATGACTTTTAGAAAGTGATAACACAGTTAATGAGAACGTTCAGCAAATCCTGGCACTGCCACCCTAGCTTCTCTTGACCCTTCCCTTTACCTTCCTCTTTCCTTAATCAGTCATCACTAAGACTTCACAATTCTACCTCCTCAATATCTCTTAAATCTTCCCTGGATGTCCTCTTCTACTGCCTTAGTTAATACTATTATACTTTTTCTTCTATTATCATATAAACTTTTAACTATCTGCTGATGCGGAACCTCTCCAATTCATTTCCATACTTGCTCAAATGAATTTTTGAAATGCAAAACTCATTATGTCACCTCCTAGTTAAGCCTCTATTGCTCTTAGAATAAAATGTGAACTCTTTAATATGGCTTGTAAGGAACTCAGTCATCTGGCCCAGCTTAGCTTTCCAGGCTTTATCTCTCACCACCAGCCATTTACTTCTACATTCTAGCAGTATTCTATTTTCTCTCAATTTGCAGTCTTTGTCCAAATTATTTCTTCTGCCCCAAACACTTTTTTTCCTTCTTTGCTGCCTAGCTCCTATTCTTTGCTCAGCAAGCCTTCCAAGAGCATACTTTTGATATGTAGCCCACAGTTATCTCCTGTATTTTGCTAACAAAGCCATTTGAACTCTATAATACAATTACTTGATTACCACTCTGTCTTTCCCACTATAATGTAAACTATATATAACCAGAGATAGTTTTTATTTTTTTCACTATTTTATACCTATTGCCTGGTGGAGCACTTGGAATTAGTATTCAATAAATATTTGTTAAACAAGCTTCTGTTAAGTGAAGAAACAGATGTTGGATAGATCATGTATATTTTTTTCTTTGAACTTCCACTGATGCTATTAGTGACATTATTTTAATGGTGCATCATCTTTGTACGTCTGAAATAGAAACTAATTGGCTTTGGTATAACTGTCTCTTGATATACTGCTAAATCAATTACTTAATATTTAATAGATGTCTTTGCATCTATTTTGCATCTACCTATCCTTCAGATTATTCTGTATTTTTGTTATTGTTTGTTGTTATCTTTGTCTGATTTTGATATTATAATTATATATAATAGCTTGATTTTATTATTATTTTCTGGATTATATTTTCTCCATGAAAACTCTCATTCAGTACTGGAGCCTTGGAATCTAATAGAGTAGGTACCCAAAACTACTTGTTAAATGAATACATAAATTGAATTAGAAAACTTTTCTTATTTCTTCTGTAAAAACTGAATAAATAACTTAAGAATTAGTTGATCTTTTGAAAGTTAAAATGACCAGTATCCAATGCATACAAAACTTGAAGCTTTCTATGGGAGCAGTAAGGAATGAGAGAGGGAATTTGTTGAGTTCTTCTGCTTTTCTCTGCTTTTGGTCTATTTATATTTTCTAATTCTTCTTATTCAATTTGTATATTCATACTACCCAGAAAATCATACACTGAGTCCAAATTTGTAGGTTGTATTCCCCTATCATAAACTATATTTTCTTTGAAAAATACCAAAAACACAACAAACTGAAAATCACCAAGAATCCATATATAGATGTAGATTTATAACCTACATACAATCCCAGCCCCTAAAAAATCACATTTATTGCTAATTTATTTTTTATACATTTTCTTATCTATTTACTTTCAAACATCTATCTTATTTTCAAACATTGCTAACAATCTCTCATTCTGTGGCTTGTTGAGAAAAGTCTCCCTATATCAAACTACAAAAATATTCTCTTTATATTTTGTTCTAGAACCATGTTTGTTTGTTTGTTTTTTAATATTTAGGGATTTAATTCCTCTGGAATTTATTTTGATATAAGGTAGGGCTCTAACCTGACTGCCTTTGTCAGTGATCCAGTGTCGTTTATTGACTAAATCCCTCCTTTACTTGGTTGAAATTAAATGTCACTCTTACCACTTTGGTAACTATATAACTTATTTCATTGCATTAATTAATAGTGGTAATTCACAATAAACTGAGGAAAAGTCTGAAAGAGATGGGAATACTAGACCACCTAACCTGCCTCTTGAGAAACGTATATGCAGCTTGGGAAGCAACAGTTAGACCTGGACGTGGAACAACAGACTAGTTCCAAATAGGCAAAGGACTACGTCAAGGCTGTATATTGTCACCCTGCTTATTTAACTGATATGCAGAGTACATCATGAGAAACGCTGGGCTGGAAGAAGCACAAGCTGGAATCAAGATTGCCAGGAGAAATATCAATAACCTCAGATATGCAGATGATATCACCCTTATGGCAGAAAGTGAAGAGGCGCTAAAAAGCCTCTTGATGAAAGTGAAAGAGGAGAGTGAAAAAGTTGGCTTAAAGCTCAACATTCAGAAAACGAAGATCATGGCATCTGGTCCCATCCCTTCATGGGAAATAGATGGGGAAACAGTGTCAGACTTTATTTTTGGGGGCTCCAAAATCACTGCAGATGGTGACTGCAGCCATGAAATTAAAAGATGCTTACTCCTTGGAAGGAAAGTTATGACCAACCTAGATAGCATATTCAAAAGCAGAGACATTACTTTGCCAACAAAGGTCTGCCTAGTCAAGGCTATGGTTTTTCCAGTAGTCATGTATGGATATGAGAGTTGGACTGTGAAGAAGGCTGAGCACCGAAGAACTGATGCTTTTGAACTATGGTGTGGGAGAAGATTCTTGAGAGTCCCTTGGACTGCAAGGAGATCCAACCATCCTAAAGGAGATCAGTCCTGGGTGTTCATTGGAAGGACTGATGCTAAAGCTGAAACTCCAATACTTTGGCCACCTCATGAAAAGAGTTGACTCATTGGAAAAGGCCCTGATGCTGGGAGGGATTGGGGGCAGGAGGAGAAGGTGATGACAGAGGATGAGATGGCTGGATGGCATCACCAACTCAATGGACATGAGTTTGGGTAAACTCTGGGAGTTGATGTGTAGACATCAACGCAGGCCTGGCATGCTGTGATTCATGGGGTCGCAAAGAGTTGGACATGACTGAGCGACTGAACTGAACTGAACTGATGGTACAGTGGTTTATGGTAATATTGGCAATCTAACAATGGCAGAATATCTGTCTCTTAGAAATAATAGTAATGAAAATATCCTTATAATGCCATCAATATTTGTTTCTACTTTAATCCTCAGGACCAGATTGCTTGAATTTGAATCAGTGGTGTGCTGGAGCCTGCTCAAACAGGCTTATAAAAGCTAATTGTGTTTCTCTCCTTCCAACTCTACTCAATGTCTGTTCTTCAGTAACTTGAAATTGATCATAGTGGAAGTTCTTGCAAACACTACAAACAAGCTTATTGGCGGGGATGGGAATTGTGAGAGGAAAGCTATTTGTCAATCATTGTGAAGGATTTACCAGAACACTACTAGATTGAATTCTTCCTGTGTTGTTTACTAGATAATTCTGGGCAAGTTATCTATCTGTGCTTCAATGTACTCATCTGAAAATGAGCATAATAGTAGTGATTCCCTTATAGTATTTTTTATGAAGATTAAAAAAGTTAAAACAAATAAAACATTCTAAATAGTGTCTGCTTAAAAAAATGCACAGTGTTGAGCTGCAAGTTGTTTTATTTTGAGCAAAGTGTGTCCTGTAGCCTGAGAGACAGCACCTCAGATAACTCTGAGAAACTGTTCCATAACATATACAATACCATGTGTAAAATTAGATAGCCAGAGGAAATTTGCTGTATGACTCAGAGAGCTCAGAGCCAGTGCTCTGTAACAACCTAGAGGGGTGGAATGGGGTAGGAGGTGGGAAGGACGTTCAAAAGGAGGGGACATACATATAACTATGGCTGACTCATGGTTATATATGGTAGAAACCAACACAACATTGTAAAGCAATTATCCTCCAGTTAAAACTAAGTAATTTAAAAAAAAAAAAAGAAAAGGTGCAGGAAGGAAGGTTAATCAGTTCAGTTCAGTCACTCAGTCGTGTTGACTCTTTGCGACCCCATGAATTGCAGCACGCCAGGCCTCCCTGTCCATCACCAACTCCCGGAGTTCACTCAAACTCATGTCCATCGAGTCAGTGATGCCATCCAGCCATCTCATCCCCTGTCATCCCCTTTTCCTCCTGTCCCCAGTCCCTCCCAGCATCAGAGTCTTTTCCAAAGAGTCAGCTCTTCGCATGAGGTGGCCAAAGTACTGGAGTTTCAGCTTTAGCATCAGTCCTTCCAATGAACACCCAGGACTGATCTCCTTTAGAATGGACTGGTTGGATCTCCTTGCAGTCCAAGGGACTCTCAAGAATCTTCTCCAACACCACAGTTCAAAAGCATCAATTCTTTGGCATTCAGCTTTATTTACAGTCCAACTCTCACATCCATATATGACTACTGGAAAAACCATAGCCTTGACTAGACAGACGTTTATTGGCAAAGTAATGTCTCTGTTTTTTAATATGCTATCTAGGTTGGTCATAACTTTCCTTCCAAGAAGTAAGCATCTTTTAATTTCATGGCTGCAATCACCATCTGCAGTGATTTTGGAGCCCAGAAAAATAAAGTCTAGTTAATATATATATGTGTGATTTTGGTGAAGGGAGAGTAGATGCAATCAAGTACTTACTTTTTTCAGAAGGTTTCTGTTAGACACGAGGAGCAGTTGTCACCATGAAGAATTGTAGTGCTTTTCTCCATATGAGGAGATACAAGAATTGGGCTCATATAATTGGATCCTGAAAGTATCTATCTAAAGACCTGTTCTGCCATATTTCTCCTGAGCACGAGTGCCTAATTTCTAATCTCCTTCTGAACATCTTTCAGGGTGTGTTAAAAATCAGCATCTGCAGAAGCGCATGATTTAATCCTGTAGACACAAGTGCCAATGGCAAGTGCCAATTTGTGGTTGACAATAGCGTCAGATACATTATATCCACTTATAATTTTATTTTTTTCTAATTTGTAATTCTTTGTTGTATCATTATTACCCCCTTCTTTCTGGTTTCCTTAGTCATATTTTTCTAACTTGCATTGAATTATTTTTCATTTATTTTAATTCTTTCTTATTTAATATAGTCTTTAAGACTATTGCTTTCACTCTGAATTCATTTTGTACCATATTCCATATACTCCTTATATAGTTTTCTTATTGTCTTTCTGTTTTACATAGTCGTTGGGTTGCAGTTTTTTTCAGAGTAAATATATGCACAAGGTTAAATATTAGAATTCCAAAGAACAATAAAGAATATTAACCAACTTATCCCCTATCACCCTCCACTGAAGTGCATCTAACAGGTGGTAGTCATTCAAACTAATTTTATCTTAAAATCTCTGGTGATAGTCCGTCTATCTCTCATCAAGATCAGTTCAGTTCAGTCGCTCAGTCGTGTCTGACTCTTTGCGACCCCATGAATCGCAGCACGCCAGGCTTCCCTGTCCATCACCAATTCCCGGAGTTCACCCAAACTCATATGCATCGAGTCAGTGATGCCATCCAGCCACCTCATCCTCTGTTGTCGCCTTCTCCTCCTGCCCCCAAACAGCATCAGCGTCTTTTCCAATGAGTCAACTCTTCACACGAGGTGGCCGAAGTGTTGGACTTTCAGCTTCAGCATCAGTCCTTCCAATGAACACCCAGGACTGATCTCCTTTAGGATGGACTGGTTGGATCTCCTTGCTGTCCAAGGGACTCTCAAGAGTCTTCTCCAACACCACAGTTCAAAAGCATCAATTCTTCGGAGCTCAGCTTTCTTTACAGTCCAGCTCTCACATCCATACATGACCACGCCTTGACTAGACGGACCTTTGTTGGCAAAGTAATGTCTCTGCTTTTGAATATGCTATCTAGGTTGGTCATAACTTTTCTTCCAAGGAGTGTCTTTTAATTTCATGGCTGCAGTAACCATCTGCAGTGATTTTGGAGCCAAAAAAATAGTCTGACACTGTTTCCACTGTTTCCCCATCTATTTGCCATGAAATGATGGAACCAGATGCCATGATCTTAGTTTTCTGAATGTTGAGCTTTAAGCCAACTTTTTCACTCTCCTCTTTCACTTTCATCAAGAGGCTTTTTAGTTCCTCTTCATTTTCTGCCATAAGGATGGTGTCATCTGCATATCTGAGGTCATATCAACAAGATCACTGAATATCTATTTCAAGATTCACAAATTTAGATATCTGTAGACTTCTTATTTTGATAGATAAGGATTTAACATGACTGTATCACATTTCATTTTTCCTCCTTTTTTCACCGGAACTATCTACCACTATTTTTTTTTTGTTTCCATTTACAGCAACATTCTTAAAGCATTACCTATTTTCCCAATAATAATGCACACAGCTTTTAACACTCTCTTTGCATAAGAACATTATTGTTATCCAACTTCATTCAATCTCAACTGGAGTGCGCTTTATCTTAACTTTTTCATTGTTATTTTTGTTTTCTTCCATTATCTTAATTTCTCCACAGTTCTCTCATAAACCATAAATCCTGAAAGTTGAAAACCAATAAAGAGTGATTACACCCTAATGACTAGGTAAAATTTTTAGCTATTGTTGTCATCGTTGTTTTAAGTTTTAGTGGTCACCTGTGCCATCGAAGGAGAATATTCTTCATCCAAGATTAAATTTATTCCTCTTGTTTATGCTGAACCACCCAAGATATGCCACATATCTGATGCCTGCCTCTTTGGATAAGACTTCCCTGGTGGCTCATACGGTAAAGCGTCTGCCTACAATGCAGGAGACCTAGGTTCAACCCCTGGGTCAGGAAGATCCCCTGGAGAAGAAATGGCAACCTACTCCAGTATTCTTGTGGGAAATCCCATGGACAGAGGAGTCTGATTGGCTACTGTCCATGGGGTTGCAGAGTCGGACACAACTCAGCGACTTTCACTTCACTTCACTTCTTTGGATAATGACTTTCTCATAAAATTTTCTTTTATTTTGCTTTCATGGAATCTCTGACTACATTTCTCAGTGTGCTCTTATCATAAAGTATTCCCAAGCTTTCCATCATGGCATATGTTCCATCACACTTTAAGCTGTTATGTTTTTCCCCAAAACCCTTTGTCCTCCTACCTCTGTGATCTGGACTGCTCTCTGAGCCACAGGTAGAATTTCACTTTTTCCTCATTGTTTCTTGACTTCCCATTTTAATTCATGCCATTATTGCAACAGAGTACATCCTTTTAAAAAATAAATCCTAAGACAACATCTTAGTCCTTTCATATTTTAAAATATTTTTATCTTGTCCTTACACTTGTTAATAATATGACAAGAGAAGTTTACTTGGGAAATTGTTCTTCCTCAGGTGTTTAAGGGTATTTGCTCCATTGTCTCATAGCATCCAGAATTTCTGAGAAATATGATTTCAGTTGAATTTTTATTTTTTGGTAGATTATTCTATTTGGTAGATTTTATTCTATTTGGAAATTTTAGGAACTTATCTTTATGCTTATTTTCTAATACTTCATGTGGATATGCCAAATTTAAATCTATTCATCTATTTTTTGCAACATTTGAACATTTTCCCTTCAGTTCTAGAAAACTAATTTTGTAACTATAATTTATTTATAATTTAATAACATTCTTTCCAGATCTTCTCTAGTCTCTCTTTTTTGAATGTCCACTTAATTGAATATCATTTCTTAGAAGTGATCCTGTATGCAACTTATCGATCATTTTTCACACAATTATGGCTGTCCTTTTATTCTACATTCTGTGTAAGTTACTTTTCCAAATCTTAAATTTTTTTTTATATAGCAATCACATATTTAATTTTCAAGAGTTTTTCTTCTTTGAACTTGCCTTTCCCATAGAAGACAGTACTAATAATAGGCATGCAATATGGTCTTGAATTTCCCTTAAGTTAACATTCAATAATTGGAGTTTTCTTTTGGAAGTTCTCTTCCTTTCCCTAATTTATTTCTAGGTTGTCTCTAGAGACAATTTTTCTATTTTAATCTCTTGGTTTTTCTGTCATGCTGTAGGCTTTCATCAAATGTCTGGTAATTCTTATTTTTTAATTTACATTTCAGTTCATTTCAGTTGCTCAGTTGTGTTCAATTCTTTGCAACCCATAGACTACAGCATGCCAGGCTTCCCTGTCCATCACCAACTCCCAGAGCTTACTCAAACTCATGTCCATCGAGTCGGTGATGCCATCCAACCATTTCATCCTGTGTCATCCCCTTCTTCTGCCTTCAATCTTGCCCAACATCAGGGTCTTTTCCCATGAGTCAGTTCTTTGAATCAGGTGGCCAATGTATTGGAATTTCAGCTTCAGCATCAGTCCTTCCAGTGAATATTCAGAACTGATTATCTTTAGGATTAACTGGTTTGATCTCCTTGCAGTCCAAGGGACTCTCAAGAGTCTTCTCCAACACCATAGTCGAAAGTATAAATTCTTCGGCACTCAGCTTTCTTTACAGTCCAACTCTCACATCCATACATGACTACTGGAAAAACCATAGCCTTGACTAGATGGACCTTTGTTGGCAAAGTAATGTCTCTGCTTTTTAATATGCTGTCTAGGTTGGTCATAATTTTTCTTTCTAGGAGCAAGCATCTTTTAATTTCACAGATGCAGTCACTGTCTGCAGTGATTTTGGAGCTCAAGAAAACAAACTCTGTCACTGTTTCCATTGTTTCCCCATTTATTTGCCATGAAGTGATGGGACCAGATGCCATGGTCTTAGTTTTCCGAATGTGGAGCTGTAAGCCAACTTTTTCACTCTCCTCTTTCACTTTCATGAAACGACTCTTTAATTCTTCTTCACTTTCTGCCATAAGGGTGCTGTCTTCTGCATATATGAGGTTATTGATATTTTCCCGGCAATCTTGATTCCAGTTTATACATCATCCACCCTGACATTTCACATGATGTACTCTGCATATAAGTTAAATAAGCAGGGTGACAATATACAGCCTTCGTGTACTACTTTCCTGATTTGGAACCAGTCTGTTGTTCCATGTCCAGAACATGTTGTTGCATGTTACATTTACATTTAGTAATCTGTTAATGTAATTTGAATTTCCTCATTGGTACCAAATTATTTGAATATTTTTTAATTGAAAGAGATCTTTCTGTTAATATTTTTTGGTCTCATTGGATTAAACAAAAGTCCTCTTATTATATTGAAAGACTGAGAAGCCTGGCATGCTGCAGTCCATGAGGCCACAGAGTTGGACACGATTTAGTGACTGAATAGCAAAAGTTTATTAAATTACTAATTGATTCCATTGATTTCAGGGACTGTGACCTCTACAGTTTTGCCTTTGAAATGAATTAAGATGCAATTTGCAGCTTACATGATCAATTTTTATAAATATGTCATGAGTACTGTATACACACAAGCACAAACACATACATACAATATATATATGTATATACATATATATTGCTTTAAAAGTAATATGTTCAAACTGTTTAAGTCTCATTTTGGTCACTTTTATCTGTCAATGGCTGAAAGATTTCTACTTATTCTCCCTCTACAAGTGTTAATAATGTTCCTGCTTATTATCCATATATTCCATTTAATTGGTAAAATATTAATGAAGGATCAAGAGTAATATTCAAATCCACATACATACCACCTAGAAAGAAATATTCATCATATTAGTTACAATTTTGAAAACAGTACTTTATTTAATTTATTTGAATTAAATTCAACTTAATTTAAATAAAATAAAGATATATATAAAGTTCAGTTCCATTTGATCCTTAACCAGGCCCATTCTCCTTTCTCTCTCCTCAAAGACAAGCATGAATTTGTTGTGTAACACTTCAGTCCATGCATCTATTAATTTACTACATATAATATGCAAATATACATAGATATATAAAAACTTAATGGTTCTTTCTACAATTTTTTAAATTCAGCACATTTTAGGCTTAGATCTTTCATACATTTTTACTGTTTTCAATATTTTTTTCTAGAATTGCCTTGTTAGTTCTTGGGCCTCTCCACTTCTAGGTAAATTTGTAAATCAAATTTTTATTATTGAGATTTTGTGAAATTTATAGATAAATATTAAGAAAAGTAAAATGCTTGTAGGATTTAAAAATCCCACTTAGAAAATGATATATTTTATTATTGATTTAGGTTATTCTAATTTGTGTGCCACATTAAATACCTAGAGTTTGTTTTTCTAAAGTTTGAATCTGTCTTTTGATTGATGAGTTTGCTCTGCATGCATTTATTTCAACTACATATATATTTGTGCTTGTTTCTACCACATTATTTAGTTTTTAACTTATCATATTCTTTTCTATATTTACTGTAAGTTTTATTATTCATTTTATTCTCCAGTAGCTGACTGCCTTAAAATTATATCTGCAAACAATTTCTTCAGTAAAAGTCTATTTTACTGAGCATCCAACTTTCTTTTTTGAAAACCATCCATCTTTCTTCACTCTTTATTCAACAGATATTTTCTGAACTTTGAAAATGTTATGCCATTGTCTAGAGATTTACTGTTTCTCCCAAGAAGTTGGCTCTTGGTCTACTCATTGCTTTGTGGGAAAGAACTTGTCTTTTTTCTGGTTGCTTTTGAGATTTTTCTCTATATCTTTGATATTCTGCAATTTTACTATGATGAGCCAGGTAAAGATTTGGAGTTTTTTGTTTTGTCTCATTTTCTGTTTGGTTTTTTTTTAATGATTTTTTTAAACTAAGATATAATTGGCATATAACATTGTATTAGTTTTGGTGTATAACCTAATGATGTAATATATATATATACACACACATATACATATATATATACAACAAAGTGATCATCGCAATAAATTTAGTTAACATCCATCATAACACATACCATTTTTTAAAAAATAATGAGAACATTTAAAATCTACTCTCAGTGTCATCCACATAAACACTGCAGGTTTCTAACTATTGTCACTGTGCTGTAAATTATAACCCCAGGATTTATTTATCATATTACTGGAAGTTTGTACTTTAACCACTTTCACTCATGTTTTTCTTATTCTTGCCCAGTATTGATTGTGTCTGTTCAGTATGAGGACTGAAGAGATATTAGGACATATCTATCTTTGCCATTATGTCTATAAATATTACCTTTCCCCTATTTTTTCCTTCTGCAACTCTTACTGTTATGTATAAGACTATTTGGGGCTTCCCAAGTGGCACTAGTGGTGAAGAACCCACCTGCCAATGCGGGAGATGTACAAGACGCAGGTTCGATTCCTGGATCAGAAAGATCCCGTGGAGGAGGGCAAGGCAACCCCCTGTTTTTGCTTAGAGAATCCCATGGACTGAGGAGCCTGGCAGGCTACAGTCTAGAGGGGTGCAAAGAGTCAGACATGACTGAAGTAACTTAAGTATGCACACACACTTAAGACCGTTTACTCTTATCCACGATGACTTTTAAAAGTATTATAATATTAACTGTTTCTTATTCTCTGGTCTCAGTGAGTCACCAGTATCTAATTTTATGCATGGTATCCACAAACAAAAATCCTTAATTTTGGTATAACCAATTAATCACTTTTAACTAATGGCTTAAAAATACCTGGTTTGTTCTTTTGAATTTTATTTAAGAACTAGATCTCCACTTCTGTATTGAAATACTTTTCTTGCCTATTAGTGTTACAGCTTTCTAAGAATTTGTCCATTTCTTCTAGGTTGTCCTTTTCATTGGCATATAGTTGCTTGTAGTTGCCTCTTATGGTCCTTTGTATTTCTGTGGTCTCAGTTGTAACTTCTATTTCATTTCTAATTATATTGACATGGGCCCTCTCCTTTTCTTGAAGAGTCTGGCTAACATTTTATCAATTTTGTTTATCTTTTCAAAAAAAAATACAGCTATCAGTTTCATTGATCTTTTGTATTGTGTTTGAGGATCTCATTTAGATTTGACAGATAAAAGCTTTACAGAGAGATAAAAGCTAAGAGAATTCACCATCAACAAACTGGCTTTATAACAAATGCTAAAGGAACTTTTCTAGGCAAGAAACAGAGAGAAGAAAAAGATCTACAAAAATAAACCCAAAGCAGTTAAGAAAATGGTAATAGGAACATACATATCAATAATTACCTTAAATGTAAATGGATTAAACACTCCAACCAAAAGACACAGACTGGCTAAATGGACACAAAAACAAAACCCATATATATGCTGTCTACAAGAGACCCACTTCAGACTTAGGGATACATAAGGTTGAATATGAGGGGATGGAAAAGATATTCCATGCAAATGGAAATCAAAAGAAAACTGGGTTAGCAACACTCATATCCGAAAAATTGGCTTTAAAATAAAGGCTATTACAAGAGACAAGGAAGGACATTACATAATGATCAAGGTATCAATCTAAGACAAAGATAACAGTTGTAAATATTTATGCACCCAACATAGGAGTACTTCAGTACATAAGGCAAATGCTGACAGCCATAAAAGGGGACATCAACAGTAAAACCATAATAGTAGGGGACTTTAATTTGCCACTTATTCCAATGGGTGAATCATCCAGACAGGAACTTAAAATAAGGAAACACAAGCCTTCAATGACACCTTAGACCGGATAGACTTAATATGTGCGGGACATTCCATCCAAAACCAGAAGAATACACTTCTCAGGGGCACATGGAACATCTTCCAGGATATCTCACAGCGTGGGTCACAGTCAAGTCTCGGTAAATTTAAGAAAATGGAAATCACATCAAGCATCTTTTCCAACCACGATGCTATGAGTTAGATACCAAACAAGAAAATAACTGTAAAAAACCCATACACATAATGGCTAAACAATATGCTTCCAAATAACCAAGAGATTCCTGAAGAAATCAAAGTCAAAAAATATCTAGAAACAAATAACAATGAAAACACCATGACCCCATACCTTTGGGATGCAGTAAAAGCAGTTCTATGAGGAAAGTTTATAGCAATACAATCCTGCCTTAAGAAACTAGAAAAATCTCAAATACAATCTTACACCTAAAGCAATTAGAAAAAAAAGAACAAAACAACCCCAGAGTTAGTAGAAAGAAATCATAAAAATCAGAGCAAAAATAAATGAATAAAAATGAAAACAGTAGCAAAGACCAATAAAACTAAAAGCTGGTTCTTTGAGAAGATAAAATTGATAAACCATTAGCCAGACTCATTAAAAATAAAAGGGAGAGGACTCAAATCAATAAAATTAGAAATGAAATTACAACTGACACCACAGAAATACAAAGGATCGTAAGAGTGTACTACAAGCAACTATATGCCAAGAAAGTGGAGAACCTGGAAGAAATGGACAAATTCTTAGAAAAGTAAAACTTTCCAAGACTAAACCAGGAAGAAATAGAAAATATGAGCAGACAAATCACAAGCACCAAAATTGTAACTGTGATTAAAAATTTCCAACAAACAAAAGCCCAGGGCCATATGGCTTCACAGATAAATTCTATTAAACATTTAGAAAAGAGCTAACATCTATTTTTCTCAAACTCTTCCCAAAAAATTCAGAAGGAAGAACACCCCCAAACTCATTCTATGAGGCCGCCAGCACCCTGATACCAAAACCAGACAAAGATATCACAGAAAAAGAAAACTAAAGGCCAACATCACTAATGAACATGGTGGTGGTGAAGTCGCTCAGTCATGTCTGACTCTTTGCGACCCCATGGACTGTAGCCTACCAGGCTCCTCCCTCCATGGGATTCTCCAGGGAAGAATACTGGAGTGGGTTGCCATTTCCTTCTCCAGGGGATCTTCCTGACCCAGGGATTGAACCCAGGTCTCCCGCATTGGAGGCAGACGCTTTAACCTCTGAGCCACCAGGGAAGCCCAGGAATCCTGAACAAAATACTAGCAGACAGAACCCAACAACACATTAAGAGAAGGTGGATGTTTGAATTCACTGTTAGAAGCTAGAGCTCTCTGGTTTGGGAATGAACACATAGATCTTTAGATTATAATGGGCTCTTTTGGAAAGGGAATGTTCAGAAAATAAAAAACTGGCTTCAATATTTATATGCATCCTAATGTAAAAGATTGTGGATTAGATTCAGAGTGACTGCTGTGTGGGGTGGTTAGAAGATATAGTATTCCTTTTTTCTTCTTTGTCTGATGCAGATCTGGAGGCCTAGATTTAAAGCAGTAGGGACAGTGGTAATCATTTCATAATTTATACATATATCAACTTATGTTATACACTTTAGAGATATACAACTTTATTTCTCAGTTGCACCTAGTAAAGCTGGAGAAAAATGCAAGTAAAATAAAGTTGTAGGGACATATTTAAGAGCATTTCAATCCGAAGGTGGTAAGCTGCTGACCCATGCTATACAGGAAGCTGAGGAAAGATCTACAAAGTAGACAGTAATTACAACTACTACTTATTGTTTTTTAAAATGTGCTGAACGATATTCTGTTATCTCCTTCACTTTTTTTGTTTCTTTTACTTATTTGACAAACATTCGTATAGCTCTTACTAAATGCTGTAACCACTTTATAAACAATTCGTGTAGTTTTCATGATGGCACTACTATTTTTCTCACTTCAAAGCTGAGACAATGCAAAGCAAGATTAAGTAACTTGCTTAAGGTTACAAACTGGTAAATGGTGGGGACAAAATTCTAACCCCAGCAATGTGCCTACAGAGGTCACTCTTTTAATCACCACATTATGCTACATGTTGATTTTTTAAACAGTGACCCTTTTGTTAAATACTGGAGACAGATTATTTCTGCTTTGAGGATTTAAAAAAATGGCACAGGTACAGCCTTGAGAAAAATATTGAGAAAGCTGCTAGCATGGACAAAGCAGGAGAGATATCTAAGACAAGATGATAAGAGAAATGGATGAGGGAGTCCAGAGTAGTGATCTGTGGTAGCACGAAGTGGTCAGTGATAATTATTATCAGGCTGTGAAAAATTCAAATTCTCATAAATACTAAAAGAAGATAATACAATGAGAATTCAGCCTTCCCAGAGTTACTCCTCCTACAGTCCTTCCTAGATGGACTTTGAATGGTTTAGCTAAGAATTAAAGAACTAAGGAACATCTTTGTTACATGTAGCCTCTTCTCAAAATATTTTTAAAGGAAAATGAATATTTTTAAAGACCATTGAAGGGTAAATGATATGAAGTAAAATTTATTTACTTTATTAAGCTTTCACTGACAAGTGAAGGTAAATGGAGGACAATCTGAATACTCAGGAACTCATAAAACTTGTCTGAAAAATCTACTTGAAGATACAATTCAGCCATCTTAAAGTTGAATCAACACATTAACTCAAAACATAAAGACACAGTAAGGAAAGAAAATTGTCAAGAAGTTCAGAATCCACTGAAAAACAGCAGTAACCATGTCTACAAAGCAAATTAACCATAATTCTTGAAATTAAATTTCATAATGTAAAAATCATAATGTTTTTTATATCATAGTATTGAATCAAGTATCCATAGAATGAAAAAAAATTCAAGAAGACATCAATAGAAATGGAGAACTTGAAAAGGGAAAAGAGTAAAAGAGAGAGGTACTATAGAACTGGGAATTTCTTTGACAGGGAGTCAAAATAAAAGATAAAATTTCATTTCTGAAGTTAATACATGGAAACCATGTTTTAATCTCATTCATGAAAGATACAAAAAACTATTTTAAATGGAGGTTTAGAAACATAAATTATATTTTCATTAAAGCAAATGTGTACCAAGTATTTTTTTAATAATTGAACATTGAGAAATTAATTCCAGAAGTCTCTTTTTAAAAGCCATTTAAATTTTAGAAGGGTACATAAAGAACTTAGGAGATAAGCTGTTTAAAGTGGGAAAAGTGATTTTGTGGATTTCTTCTTGTTTTTCAACTTTTTTTTGCATTATTAACTGTTTCAACGATAAAAGTTTGTAAAATCATTCTTGAGAACGACTTGAAGGGTTAGGAGGTAAGATTAGTAGCTAGAGTTGGACATTGGGTTGAGCTAGTAGTACTTGGGGTTAGACATATTTTGATATATCTATATAAAAGATATCATTTGATACTTATATATTTCTTTACTACTCCTTAAAAATATACTGGATATAAGAATTCTGGGTCAACAGCTTTTATTCTTTTAGCACTTTAAAGATGTCATCCCATTGCATCTAGCTTGCAGAATGTCTAATGAGAACTCAACCGTAATTCTTATCTTGGCTCTGTAATGTGTGTCCCCCCCTTTGGCTATCTTCAAGACTTCCTCTTTATCTTTGGTTTTAGCAGTTTGAATATTATATGTGTAGATATATGTAGGATGTATAGATTTTGTTTCTTTCGTATTAATCCTGTTTGGATTTCTCTGAGCTATTGAATCTGTGGATCTTTCATTATTTGGAGGGAAATTCTTGACTTTTTTTAACTTTTACTTTTTATTATTATTATTTTTTTAGTGGTAATATTTACAGCTTTATTGATTTTTTTGTTACCTAAGGTCATTCTTAAATTTATTCCATTTCACATATAAATGAGATAATTTTCTTCATAAACCTAGGACAGGGTGCCAATTTGTAGGCGACAATGAAGAAGGAAGGAAAGAGAGGAAAATGACCTTGTTATACTGGTCATTCCAGACAATTACTTTTTTGACCTCTGAGTGGCAAAATCTCAAATGTATTTGAAATTTTAGCTCCTTTTATTCTTTTTTTTGAATATAAATTTATTTATTTTAATTGGAGGCTAATTACTTTACAATACTGTATTGGTTTTGCCATACATCAACATGAATTTGCCACGGGTGTACATGTGTTCCCCATCCTGAACCCCCCTCCCACCTCCCTCCAAGTACCATCCTTCTGGGTCATCCCAGTGCACCAGCCCCAAGCATCCTGTATCATTATCGAACCTAGACTGGTGATTCGTTTCATATATGATATTATACATGTTTCAATGCCATTCTCCCAAATCATCCCACCATTGCCCTCTCCACAGAGTCCAAAAGACTATTCTATACATCTGTGTCTCTTTTGCTGTCTCACATACAGGGTTATTGTTATCATCTTTCTAAATTCCATATATATGTGTTAGTATACTGTATTGTGTTTTTCTTTCTGGCTTACTTCACTCTGTATAATCGGCTCCAGTTTCATCCACCTCATTAGAACTGATTCAAATGTATTCTTTTTAATGGCTGAGTAATACTCCATTGTGTATATTCTTGACTTTTATCTTTCTAAATATTTCTTATTCTATATTATGTTCTCTCTTCTCCTCTGAAATTAAAATTATATATATATTAGAGCTTTTGATGGTGCCCCACAGCTTCTGATGCTGTGTTGTTTTAGGAATTTTTACTGTATAATTTTTGTTATCCTATCTTCTGGTGGACTGATTCCTTTTGGGGGGGGCGGTGGGGGGGTCTTAGTTGAGTCTGCCTGTCAAAAGAATTAAGGAATTTCTCATCTCTGTGATTGAATTTTATTTCTAGAATGTCCATTTGACTCTTCAGTATACTATCATTTTGCCTTTTCATACTGTTCATGGGGTTCTCAACATTAGATAACTCTAATGGTTGAGCCCAGGATGGTTGTCTACCAACACGACCCAATATATGAGGTCCGATTCTTTGAGACCCCATGAATCGCAGCACGCCAGGCCTCCCTGTCCATCACCAACTCCCGGAGTTGACTCAGACTCACGTCCATCGAGTCAGTGATGCCATCCAGCCATCTCATCCTCTGTCGTCCCTTTCTCCTCCTGCCCCCAATCCCTCCCAGCATCAGAGTCTTTTCCAATGAGTCAACTCTTTGCATGAGGTAGCCAAAGTACTGGAGTTTCAGCTTTAGCATCATTCCTTCCAAAGTAATCCCAGGGCTGATCTCCTTCAGAATGGACCAGTTGGATCTCCTTGCAGTCCAAGGGACTCTCAAGAGTCTTCTCCAACACCGCAGTTCAAAAGCATCAATTCTTCGGCACTCAACTTTCCTCACAGTCCAACTCTCACATCCATACATGACCACAGGAAAAACCATCGCCTTGACTAGACGGACCATTGTTGGTAAAGTAATGTCTCTGCTTTTGAATATGCTATCTAGGTTGATCATAACTTTTCTTCCAAGGAGTAAGCGTCTTTTAATTTCATGGCTGCAATCACCATCTGCAGTGACTTTGGAGCCCCCAAAACTAAAGTCTGACACTGTTTCCCCATCTATTTCCCATGAAGTGATGGGACCAGATGCCATGATCTTCATTTTCTGGATGTTGAGCTTTAAGCCAACTTTTTCACTCTCCTCTTTCACTTTCATCAAGAGGCTTTTTAGTTCCTCTTCACTTTCTGCCATAAGGGTGGTGTCATCTGCATAGCTGAGGTTATTGATATTTCTCCCGGCAATCTTGATTCCAGCTTGTGTTTCTTCCAGTCCAGTGTCTCTCATGATGTACTCTGCATAGAAGTTAAATAAGCAGGATGACAATATACAGCCTTGATGTACTCCTTTTCCTATTTGGAACCAGTCTGTTGTTCCATGTCCATTTCTAACTGTTGCTTCCTGATCTGCATACAGATTTCTCAAGAGGCAGGTCAGGGGGTCTGGTATTCCCATCTCTTTCAGAATTTTCCACAGTTTCTTATGATCCACACAGTCAAAGGCTTTGGCATAGTCAATAAAGCAGAAACAGATGTTTTTCTGGAACTCTCTTGCTTTTTCCATGATCCAACAGATGTTGGCAATTTGACTCTCTGGTTCCTCTGCCTTTTCTAAAACCAGCTTGAACATCAGGAAGTTCACAGTTCACATATTGCTGAAGCCTGGCTTGGAGAATTTTGAGCATTACTTTACTAGCATGTGAGATGAGTGCAATTGTGCGGTAGTTTGAGCATTCTTTGGCATTGCCTTTCTTTGGGATTGGAATGAAAACTGACCTTTTCCAGTCCTGTGGCCACTGCTGAGTTTTCCAAATTTGCTGGCATATTAAGTGCAGCACTTTCACAGCATCATCTTTCAGAATTTGAAATAGCTCAACTGGAATGCCGTCACCTCCACTAGCTTTGTTCATAGTGATGCTTCCTAAGGCCCACTTGACTTTACGTTCCAGGATGTCTGGCTCTAGATGAATGATCACACCATCATGATTATCTGGGTCGTGAAGATCTTTTTTGTATAGTTCTTCTGTGTATTCTTGCCACCTCTTCTTTATATCTTCTGCTTCTGTTAGGTCCATACCATTTCTGTCCTTTATGGAACCCATCTTTGCATGAAATGTTCCCTTGGTATCTCTAATTTTCTTGAAGAGATCTCTAGTCTTTCCCATTCTGTTGTTTTCCTCAATTTCTTTGCATTGATCGCTGAAGAAGGCTTTCTTATCTCTTCTTGCTATTCTCTGGAACTCTGCATTCAGATGCTTATATCTTTCCTTTTCACCTCTCTTCTTTTCACAGCTATTTGTAAGGCCTCCCCAGACAGCCATTTTGCTTTTTTGCATTTTTTTTCCATGGGGATGGTCTTGATCCCTGTCTCCTGTACAATGTCACGAACCTCATTCCATAGTTCATCAGGCATCTATCTATCAGATCTAGGCCCTTAAATCTATTTCTCACTTCCACTGTATAATCATAAGGGATTTGAAATAAGTCATACCTGAATGGTCTGGTTGTTTTCCCCAGTTTCTTCAATTTGAGTCTGAATTTGGTAATAAGGAGTTCATGATCTGACCCACAGTCATCTCCTTGTCTTGTTTTTGCTGACTGTATAGAGCATCTCCATCTTTGGCTGCAAAGAATATAATCAATCTGATTTCAGTGTTGACCATCTGGTGATGTCCATGTGTAGAGTATTCTCCTGTGTTGTTGGAAGAAGGTGTTTGCTATGACCAGTGAATTTTCTTGGCAAAACTCTGTTAGTCTTTGCCCTGCTTCATTCTGCATTCCAAGGCCAAGTTTGCCTGTTACTCCAGGTGTTACTTAACTTCCTACTTTTGCATTCCAGTCCCCTGTAATGAAAAGGACATCTTTTTTGGGTGTTAGTTCTAAAAGGTCTTGTAGGGCTTCATACAACCATTCAACTTCAGCTTCTTCAGCATTACTGGTTGGGGCATAGACTTGGATAACTGTGATATTGAATGGTTTGCCTTGGAAACAAACAGAGATCATTCTGTTGTTTTTGAGATTGCATCCAAGTACTGCATTTCGGACTCTTTTGTTAACCATGATGGCCACTCCATTTCTTCTGAGGGATTCCTGCCCGCAGTAGTAAATATAATGGTCATCTGAGTTAAATTCACCCATTCCAGTCCATTTTAGTTCGCTGATTCCTAGAATTTTGACGTTCACTCTTGCCATCTCTTGTTTGACCACTTCCAATTTGCCTTGATTCATGGACCTGACATTCCAGGTTCCTATGCAATATTGCTCTTTACAGCAATATTGCTCTTTATAGCATCGGACCTTGCTTCTATCACCAGTCACTTCCACAGCTGGGTATTGTTTTGCTTTGGCTCCATCCCTTCATTCTTTCTGGAGATATTTCTCCACTGATTTCCAGTAGCGTGTTGGGTACCTACTGACTTGGGGAGTTCCTCTTTCAGTATCATATCATTTTGCCTTTTCATACTGTTCATGGGGCTCTCAACACTAGATAACTCTAATGGTTGAGCCCAGGATAGTTGTCTACCAACACGACCCAATATATGAGGCTTACCTTTTCAGCCTTTCCCCTTTCCCCAGTTGCAATAAATCTTCACCTGTGTCCTAGAGACAACAAGGTTTGCTTCCCTTCGCTAGAGCCTTTCCTTTTCTAGGTATGTAGAACTCACACAGTTTGTGCTTTTCCCATAGCAGAGGCCACTCCCTCTCTCCAGGTCTTCATAACCAACAGAGGTTTTCACTGAACCCCCTTTCAATCATTCCCATAAGCACCCCCATAGAAACATGTGAGAAGATCCTGTGGGCTGGTGTAAAATCTACCAGTATCTGTGGTCTCTAGGGATTTTATAGTCTCACACAAGCCCATTTTGGCCATTAGCAATATGTTAAACATTTTAGCTGAATTCTTCCTGTCCATTTGAGTGGTACCTGACAACTCTTACTCCTGTGTTCTGCTAAGGAGAACCAGTGTTCAACCTCCTCTCCTTAAAAGAACATTTCTTTCATTAGATTTTAGGCCTTAAATGTCAATTTTCTGAAAAGTTCAAAGAAATATGATTTTATGGTTTGTTTGGCTTTTTTGTTACTGTTATTAGAATGAGAGTAACACTCTATGGATTCCTACATTCCAGGCAGAAGCAGAGCATTTTCTACTATTCTTTATGGTTCTCCTGTTTTAATATTTTCTTGCTCTTTCCTCTTATCATATCTGCCTGGATATTTATATTGTTTCCTTTCCCTTTTTGGTTTATGCTCTGATAGACATATATTATTTTTTATTGTTTTGTTGCATTGGTTCTCACTAGAGGTGTACCACCCTTAGGAAAGGCATTTTGAAAATTTGTTGGGACAATTTGTTTGTCTCAAGTGATTCAAAAGAACTGTTGTTCATTAGTGGGTAGATAATAAATACTAGGTGCTAGACATATTGTCTCATGTTCACATAGTTGTAAATATCCCACCAGTCATGTCAGTAAAAACTAGTTTTATAGTAAAAACTATATATTTATTTCATATAGAAACACAATTTTAAAAATAAGTTTGGTAAATAACAAATTGTATAGAATACAACTTTCTTTTGTTCTTAATTTGACAAAATTCTGGTCACTATTTGGAAATAACTTTTCTTTGGCAACGTTGCTTATAAAGTTTGAGTCACAAATGCAACATCCTCTATCAGCCTATATTTCTAACTTTGGAACTTAGTCATTCTACTGTTATTGATATCAGCCTACTACATTCATGTCTTCTAATATTGTCACACATAAGCATTTACATGTTGAAATAATTTTTCATTTGGTAAGCCACTGAGATTCTGGGACTATTTGTTACAAATCATAACCTAATAGAACTTCCCTGATAGTCCATTGGTTAAGACTCTGCCTTTCCAATACAGGGAGCATGTTCGATCCCTGTTTGGGGAGCTAAGATCTCAGAGGTTGCATGGCATGGCCATAAACAAATAAATAAAAATATAACCTAGCAAAGCTAACACACACAGTTTGATTCTCTGGAACAATTCATGTTTCTTGGAGAAGAGTTCTGAGTCAACCCTCCGTCTCTAATCAGGCCTGCATCACCTGCATTCTCTTTATTGAACATTGCTGATGCTTCTAAAATGTGAATGACACCATTCCTTATTTCCAGAACTGCTATAGGTGTGTTTCTGGTCTTCATAATTGACTGAAAATTTACATGGGAATCTTTGGCAGGGGGATGCTTATGCTGTCTTCTC